>NC_140486.1:33023599-33438599 GCF_964271855.1 Acomys minous
TCCATACTAGGATGTTTATCAGTTGGCAAAGACCGTGCCCCCACAAGAGGTGGTTCCTCTTCTATTGGACAAACATCTCCTGTTCTTTTCACAAGTCTGTTCCCGGTGGAAAAAAAACACTACACACCCTCACACAAGTCTGTTTGACATCTCTCACTTGGGATCAAAACAAAGATATGTTTCTATCCACTGCAGGTAAGTCTTCACCCAGAATGGATAATGGCTTCCCCTTGAACACACAGGTGTCACTCCCTCTGCTTAGTCTTGCCTGAACCTACCCTAGGCCCTGAAGCCACATGAGGGCAAAGTCATATAAAAATGGATGGAGAGTGGCTGCATACTCAACTGAGAGTCTAACAAGGGAGTGTCAACAGTCCATAAGCCAGGTAATTGGATTTTCAAAAAAAAAGACACAGCTGATTTCATGAAGGATGTGACAACTTGGCTCAGAGGGCACTGACTTGCAAGAAGAGGGAATAGAAGTTATTATTGATCTTATGCCTGAAACAAGCTTCTCTGCAAAGTTACTGGGCACCAAGGACTTGTAGTAATGACTGACCTTTATCTGAGGAAGTCCAAAAAGAAACCCCACTGTGTTGGTCATCATGGACACTAAAGTACCTGATAGAAACAAATGAATGGAGGAAAGCTTTATTCTTGCCCCTGGGTCAGTAGATTTCAGCCTCTTGGAGTGTAGAAAGCATGGAAAACCATATGACCCATGGCAAGAGAAGTGTATGGCACAGAGTATGGCTGTTGATACTCTGATGGATAGAGAAGATCATGAGCCTGGGACATGGGGCTGCGTTATGGTCATAGATGCCTGCCATTCAAGCATGACCTGAGTTGGAATCTCCAACATCTATGCAAAAGAGTCAAACGCCAGGAATTTCAGTGCACAACTGTAATCTCAGCTCTGGGGAGGTGGATGCATGAAGATCCCCGAAGCATCTTGGCAAACCAGTCTTGTCACATACGTATGAGCTTCAGTCTCAGAAAATAAAGCAGCAAGCAATTGAAGAAGACATGCGGCCTTGATCTCTGACCACACATACACCCATATAAAACAAAACGATATAGATAGATGATTGATAGATAGATAAATAATAGATAGATGATAGATAGATAGGTAGTTGATACATAGATAGTTAGATAGATAAAAAATATATACCTCTAGTAGCCTATTTCTACCAGAAAATGTTCTAAAAGTTGTACAACATCGCAAAGCAGTTCTACTACCTGGGGAACAAATTCTCAGAACATGAAGCTGTACTGAATATTTTAGTTTAAAACCATAATAGTTAACACAAAAACCTTCTAAAAGAATGAGCTACCCAATAAAAATCTGTGACAGTTGAGTAGGTTAAAAATTAAGATGTCTAAAAAATGAAGAGGCCCAACATTGTAGCTAGCTAATCATGCTTAACATATGCTATGGCTTCTTTGAGAACAATTTACACATTGGACCACAAAATTCCCCCAATAACAATGGACTCTCTAGAGTACTGACCCAGGCCACTGAAGGCCAAACCAAAACTGTCATTATATTATTCTATGATGTTTGAGTCGAGACTGGCACATATATTCATCAGCAGTCCTGCTTCTGGAGTTATTACCTTGGCTCTGCTATGCCCAAACACCTTCTTTTTCCTTCCCAAGACCCTCTGCCTATTTAAGGGTGGAACGGGCATGGCTTCCAAGTTCATTCCCTGATCATTCACTGTGATCTAGAGCACCTAGTGCTTTGTGCCTCAGTGAAAGGTCAAGAGTAGGGTTTGAATCATAGCTCAGTGATGCTAGTCTTGACTGGCTTTCATGAAGTCCTGGGTTAGATCCCTACAAAAGGGAATTATGTAAGCAGGCAATGGAACGAAGTTACTAAGTTACTAAAGCCAAGAATGTATGGAGCAGAGCAGTACAGTGTTACAGTGCTCAGTAGAAAAATTCAAGAACATGGAGACCCATGACAGACTTATAATGAAGAGAACCAGGCAGGTGGGTGCCACCATCCTAACGCTCTAATTGAGATCTCCCCTGAGCTAATGACTTCTTTACTGGATGGAAAAAGTGGAAACAGGAAGTCCAGAAAGTCCCACAATGGCCACAGTCATCTGAAGTATTTGCTACTGGAGAAGTCTTACAGACACTGAATACAAATTGGGATGCAGCCAAGAAGCGTCACCCCACCTCACAGACTGCATTGCTTTAGACCAGTGCTTTTCAACCTTCCTGATGCGGCGACCCTTTAATATAGTTATTCATGTTGTGGTGACCCCCAGCCATAAAAATTGTTTTTATTACTACTTGATGACTGTAATTTTGCTACAGTTACAAATCGTAATATAAATATCTGATATGCAGCATGGTTTTAGGCAGCTCTTGTGAAAGGGCTGTTTGATCCCCCAGGTTGAGAACCTCTGCTTTAGGCTCCAGAGCAAGAGCCCAGCTCATGCTACATTCCTGTTCCCCATTTAGGCTTCTACTGTGCAGAGCCGTCTTGAAGTTTAACTCACCTATGGTCCCCAGAAGCAGCTGAGTGGCTGCCCAAAGCCATTCAATCAGCTGAGCTGTGCACACAAACCAGGTGGCCCCATCCGTAATCACCCTACCAAAAGACTAGCATGGCTAAGTGTAAATTTAGAGAGACATCCTAACCAGAATCTACTTGAGACTTATTTAAATGTCTTATATTTCTATATCTCAGAGAATTTAATAACTCCTGGTCAAAGGTTTCCTGCTGAATAAGTAAAATATTTTGCCAATACTCTGCGACAATCTTGATTTTTTAAAAAAAAGTATTCCATTACAGTAAAAATTAGATGTAGTAACTAAATCTGTCAATTTATAAACATTATTTCACCAGCAAATTGTATAGGCAATATAAGTGTGATACAAGTTGTATTTTCCTTTCTGAGAGCTTTTCAAGTAAATTCAGAATCAATAATTATTTTTTGGCAGAATATGAAATGTGGCCTTTGGTTCCACAAAAATAACTTCAAGATCCAAAGCAGCTGTCCTCAGCTCTCACACCTCAAATAATAATGTTCTCCGGTTTCTCACTCCAGCCGCAGCCCTTTCCACACCAAATAACCTATTACATTGGGAATTGCAGTGTCTGTGCTTGTCCCCTGACTGTTCTGACGCCTGCCAATCTACCACTTCACCAGGATTCAGGGGCTCACCACGGTGAACCGTGCAATCAGCCAACTGCAGTCCAAAATATCTGAATTTGAAAATCTACTTAGAAAAAAAAAATCAATTTTCAATGCAACCCAGGAACATTTCACACCAGGCTTAAGAAATATAAAGAGGTGTCCTTCGGAGTCTCTGGTTTTTTTCCCCCAATCAGAGCCCTGGAGCAAGCAGGTGCTCACCAGCATCTTTAATCCGTGCAGTAAGGGGGAGGTGGAACCACTCCTCCCCCTTCGCCTGCTATTTTGTTTCATTCTCCGTTATTTGGGCCATGTCATTCATCCTTTTCAAAAGATGGAATCCTTGTGAGACAGAGGTGTTACTCAGAGTGTCTAAAATGGTCTAAGTCAACCAGCTCTTTTTGTTTTTTTGTTTTTTGGGGTTTTTATTTTTTGTAAACTCTGAAAGGCAGATGGAGACTAATCTGAAGTCCTTTTATTTTATTTTATTTTTTTATTTATAATACTTGGGGATGAGGCTAGAGAAATGACCCAGTGGTTGAGACTGCAGGCTGCTCTGCTAGAGGACCCGAGTTCGATTCCCAGCGCCCACATGGCAGCTCACAATCACGTAACTCCAGTTCTAGGGGCTCTGACACCCTCTTCTGGCCTCCATTGGCGGCAGTGGGTGTGCATCTGCTACATAGTCATGCGTGCAGGCAAAACACACACACACAAAAGAAAAACAAATAAACCTTGTAACATTGCCCTCTGGATACCTTTTAATTTCTTTTTTTTTTTTTCATTTTTACCTTCTCTGGCAGCAGAATAAATAGTAATATAAGCTCTTAATGAGAAAGAATTAGAAAATATTCTTTTAAATTTCAGGTACTAAACATGAACCTCGGCCAGAAATGTTAACTTAACTGCGTATAAAATTGTTGCTGCATTAAACATTTTCCCTTTTGACTGCATAGCTCTTATTCATAAGGCAAAACAACTTGGGGTGAGTCCTGAAATTAAAGCAAAGTGTACGTGTAATGGTGAGAGAGAGAGAGAGAGAGAGAGAGAGAGAGAGAGAGAGAGAGAGAGAGAGAGAGAGAGAGAGAAGGAATTTGTGTTTGTCACATTGTCACAGAACAATCTGCAGGAGTCACTCCTCTAGGGCCCTAACTCAAATAGTCAAGCTTGGCAGTAGGTGCCTTTACTTACCCGCTGAGCCATCTCACTGGCCCCATGTATGCTTCTAAATCCATTTCTGGGAGTCTATTAGAGAAATGTTTCATAAGTGTATAGTACCTGATACTGGGGAGATGGCTTAGTGAGTGAAGTGCTAGTCGCTCAAGCGTGAGGACTCGAGTTCAGATCTCCACCTGGGAGGAAGAGATGCACTCCTGCCCTGCAGCACTGGGGATGTAGGAGATCAGGGAGTGGACAGTGTCTGCCAGTCATTCCAGGGAGCGGACGGTGTCTGGGGCCTGCTGGGCAGTCATTCCAGGTGAAGGGCCGTCCAAGTTCAGTGAAAGGCCTTGTCTAAAAAACACAGGAAGCAATTGAGGAAAACTCCCTACATTGACCTGTGTCTTCTACATTCTCTCTCTCTCTCTCTCTCTCTCTCTCTCTCTCTCTCTCTCTCTCTCTCATAAATACATACATACACACTCACAAACACATACACACACTCACACACATACATACACACAAACACACACCCCTGAAGTGAAGTGAATCTTCTATGACTTTCCCTGAGCCTCCACAGCCATTTTTTGACACTTTATCATTTGCAGAGCTCAGAATCCTCATTAGAGGCCCAGCAGGCAATAGGAAGCTGCCAGCCTGATAGCACGCCTGCTATCTCTTTTAATAAAACTTAATTTCCTTTCTTCTCTCTTATACTGTCTGAGATCAGTGCCTTATTTATTTCATTGACAGCCACCGGTCAACATGCGAGCACCTAAGACTTTCTGTCTTGACTCACATCATTTCTTCCTTCAACCCTCCAGTCTTGATTCGCCTGCAAAGCCATGGTAGGATGAGTTTGAGGCTGCCCCTCAGCGGGGCCAGCACTTTCCATCCAAGTCACTACTTGGCGTGAAGAGGATGTTGAAAGAACAGCCACAGTGTGTACAGCCAAAAGCGCTTGTGGGAATCCTAAGAATGAGAGTGCAAAGAGTCATCCCAAGTTCTGGGGCACTTTTCTCACAGCACTTTCAGCCCACAGTGTGACTGGACACGTAGACCTCTCAGCTGTGCTCAGCCTGGGGTTTTAAAGCATGACAGGATGTGGCAGCCGAGGGTCTGGGTAATGTTGTGCAAGGCAACAGAATGCATCAAATTAGAAAATGGAAACCTCTCCTTCCCCGAACTGTAATTTAGCTGCCACTTGCCTTTAAAGCAGCTGAAAACAATTTCTTGAAAGGGAATGTTTATTTCCTGAAGTTTCATGAATAATTACCAGCCTATTTTCTACACAGTCGACATTCCCCCAGCGTCTCCCGTAACCCTGTCAGCAGTGTGAGCTCCTGGCACATGCTGCAGGATGGTCTTTTGCATTTAAAGACACTGTCATGGGAACGTGTGGCACCTTTGATCCGAGGCGTGGGCCATGCTTCACCTATAGTGCTCTTATCAAACTCAACACTCTGTCAGCTGTGAGTGTGCACCTGTGCACTTCCAAGTTCATTTCCTAAATGCGAGGAGAAGGATCCCATGGGAGGGGGACCCTGGTTATACATCTGTCTTGTCACAAGAAGAGAAGGGCAAAATAATGAATTTTTCATGAGCTGCGTTGCCTAGTGTTCAGTGAGAAATCTTTACCAGCCTAGAAGCAGCTTTTGACCTCATATGGTGAGGGAGTTGGCCAACTCCTACCATCGTTAGGATGCTTGTAATCAAAGGCTTCGTGTCAGTATCCACAGGTGCAGTAAAGTGCATATTTTGAAATTTGTATTCCTATTCCTTAAGAAATATATGCTGTCTTTGTTGGGGTTTCTATTGTTGTGAAGAGGCACCATGACCATGGCAACTCTTATAAAGGAAAACATTTCATTGGGGCTGGCTCACAGTTTCAGAGATTTAGTCCATTATGACCATGGCGAGGAGCATGGTGCGTGCAGGCAGACATGGTGCTGGAGAAGGAGCTGAGAGTCCTACATCTGGATCAGCAGGCAGCAGGAAAAGAACTGGATTGAGCTTCTGAGACCTGAAAGACCACCTTCTAGTGATGACACACTTCCTCCAACCAACCCACACCCTGTATTAGTGTCAATCCATATGGGCCTAAGGGGCCCATTTTTATTCAAGCCACCATCTATGCTCTGTAAAATTATGTGCCTGAAGGTCAGTGAACTGGTCATAAAGCATCTTTTATGTGGCCAAAAGGAATGGCTTTCATGTCCTTATGTGTAAGTATCAAGGTTTACATCTATAGAATCATTGAGAAGGCTTTGGTCAGGCATCCTGACACAGAAACTTAAAGTTTCTATTCCATACCAGAATTATTATTTTTGGAAAACATACTCATCAGAAATAAAGTAACTCTTACCTTGCAGTTACATAGCATTTTAGCAAATGTACTTTTATTTTCTCTTGTTTTATTTTGTATGTTTATGTGTGAAGTACATGTGTGCATATGCATTTGTGTGTACCAGTGCAAGTAACCACAGCACACAAAGGCCAGAAGAGGACATCTGGTGTCTTGCTTTGTCATACTTTGTCTTGTTCCCTTGAAACATGGTCTCTTAGTGAACCTTATGGCTAGCTAGGCTGGTGCCCCACAATTCTCCAAGGAACCTTCAGCGTTTACCTTCCATATCCTTTTCAATTTTCCAGAAGAAGAAACCAAAGGTAGAGAGAAACCGCAGTTCTTAGACTGAGCGCACCTCAGAGGTCTCAACGTGCCCCTTAACAGTCTATCTTTATTTCAAGGCTATCAAACTGCATGTCACCAGATCCAGCCTTCACTCCCTGGCACTAGGTCATAATAAGTGTACTATTTTTTCTCAGCATTTCTTTGCCAGGAAATGTTTATTGCTCTGTTGTGCATTGCTTTAATATTTTCTGTGTTTCTAATTATTTAATTTCAAAAGTCCTGCTCTGTAGAAATACAATGGAAGAAATTGGCAGTAAGAATTTTAAATTACTGTCTGCTGGTTTAGTTTATTCTATTAAGCTATGGGTTCTGTTAACCAAAAATTGATAAACCTATACTAAACCTCTTTGAACTAGTAACATAGAACAAGTACATTTAAGAGAAATCACAGTTTTACTCCCCCAACTGTGACAATGTTTTGACTATAATAAGTTAGACTTTAAAGCCTTGTCTCCAATCACAGATATTTATCACATACAGAGAAAAAAAATATCAGTAGATTAAAATACTGGCACACAAAGTTCTGTCTCTCAAAAACACTGACCAAGGCGAGGTGGCACTTGTTATTCGCCTCTTTGAATCACAGGAGCCTAAGTTATCACGCGCAGGGAACTTTCTATCATACTCCCTCGCCTGATTGCCACTTATTTGAAGAAAATAAATCCAAATTAAGGATTGTAGGTCAGTGATAAGAAGCAGATCTTCCTATTTGGTAGGTGCTTGTAATGGATGAAGAAGCTGGAGGAAGAGATCCCAGCAGATTAGCCCAGATGCTTTGACTCAACTAAGTCCGTGTGGTGAGCTCTGAGAAACACAAACAGCAACCTTGCAAGACGCTGTGCTTTTTAAAAGCCCACAGTTGCACCCCAGCGACTATTTCATATCTACATTTGAAAGCTTTTATCCAGCTGTTTCTTTGAGATCTCTTTGGACAGTTCCTAGGTCCGGAACTGAGGTACAGAGGTTTCCCTCTGGCCCTCCCTCTACCTATCATCGCCATCCCAGCTGAATGTAAGGGCAACCTTGTAGTCACTCAAGCCCGTGGTATCCTTGTCTCCTCTGTTTTCTCGTAGCCTGTATTAGTCAGCTCAGCTGACACTGAAAGTAGTCAGACTTGGGTGATTTAAATCAAGGGATGCGTTTTCTTATAGTCCTGGGACCTATGAGAGTAGGAGAAGGGAGCCAGTGTAGCCAGTTTCTGGTGAAGGTCCTTGTTCTGGCTTGTGGTAGTCATGGTGACATGTGATCACAGGGCAGGGAAGAATCTCTCTGGTGTCTCTTCTCAGGAGTATTAGCTCTCTTATCAAGGCATCATCCCTATGACTTCATCTAATCTGATTTCCTCTCCCAAAGAGGCTCTACGGGGATTTGTTCAGTGACAGAAGGAATAGATTAAGTGTGGGTTGGAACAATGTCATTCACAGTTTGGCAATTTCTGACCAATACGTTCTGTCACTACCTTTGTCCCTCCTACTTACATCTCTTCCCAAAGTTCTCCTGTCCATATTTCATCATCTTTGAGATCGGAGCTTCACCATATGAAAGGGGCAATTTGGTCCACAACACACCCACGTCTAATCACGACATTCTCTTGGCTGTACTTTGCTAATATATTTTTAATATAAGCTACCTATTAGAACTAAATCATGTCACACCGGCTCGCGCTACTGTTGTCTCTCATCAGTGCTATTACAATAAACCATCAATTAGTTTTCCTTCCTCAACATTGTCACAACATGAGTCCAAAATAAATCTTTTTAAGTGAACGTTAACTCATATCATTCCTCTGCGCCCCGTTTCCTCACTCACTCTGTCTGAGCTTGAACTTGTCGTGTCAGGGGGGGTTTATGCTATGGAGCCTTTAAACTGAACTTCCTGTGTGCAGAACATGGCCATGAGAGCATGGCTGGCTCTCTCTCTCATTTCAATTCTTTACAAACCTCTCACTTTCATAGTAAGGTGTCCTCTGACCCAATGCCCCCCATCAGCAACCTTCCAGCATCGCGGATCCTGTTCTTTCCCCTATCATAGCATCTCGCCACATACTATAATTGATATTTTTGTTATGCTTACGTCATCTATCTCACTCCATTTCAGTGCGATTCCTGAGCTGTGGGGATCGTGCATTATTCTGTGTGTTTCTACATCTGCGCAGCGGAGGTGCTCAGTCACGTATGCACAACGAAAGAAACAATGAAGCACGACTTCGATCTACGTCATTTGCCATTTGGAAATCTCAAAGAAATTCTGTTACTCTTTGGTCCCTCCCATCACACTCCATGCTCCCTCCCACTTTTTGTACGTGAGCTGGTGAATAGACACATCATATTTACCACATGCAAGATGGTAGAGAGCGAAACTTAGGCGTATATTTCCTAGTTCAAAGCGAACAAAGTGGCTAACAAGAACAACAGAAGGCACATGTACTATGTAATCCAGGATGGAAAAATGTTAATTTCTATAAAGGTTTAGAGGCAAAATAGATTGAAAGAGTATGGAAATTATAACTAATAAAGGCTTTCCTGAACAGGGGGTAGTTTGAGAACTGAAAAACAATGCAAGTGATACGAAGTATTATGTAAAGATACGAAATATTATGTAAATTATGTCATAACGCTGTGTCATGCTTCATTACATTTACTTTGTTGTTACATGGACAACTTCCTGTTATGAAACTACTGACAACAGTCCCCACACTGTCTGGTTAGGGCCTTTAAGCTAAAGAGAAGGCTGGAGCTATTGGGTCTCACCTTGAAGTCACGGGACTGAGCACAATAATAGAGGCAGGAGGAAGTAGGGAGGCACCTCTGCTTGGCCTGACAGTAAATCAACAAATCAAACCTTAGGGACGCAACATGGCAGGAGAGTGGGAACCTCGGGCATGTCACGCTTTCCCAGGAGGCCAGCAGCAGTGCCAGGCAAGTACAAAAGCGACATCATCGTCCTGCACAGGGCTTGCAATCGGCCAGTAAGCAGGTGCAGTGGGAAAAGAGTGACTGTCGGGCTTGGAAAGAAGCAAAGATACATTAGCTGGTTAATTAAAAGGCTTCAACACACCAGGCTTCAGGCAACCCAGCAACCAAACTCATGGAATTTATCATCAGTGGAGCTGGGAGGGAGGGAAGAGCTTTTACTGTGGTTTGCAATCTTTCAGCTTGATTTAATTACACATTATGTTTCTTGGAGCTCTTGTTTAATGTATAGTCTTATTGATAATTTTCATCTTTACTATGCATTAGTAATAAAGAAAATTAAAGTAAGAAAAGCAACGCAGAAATGTACGCCTATGCAGTCTTCGTTAGAATCCATGAGCCACTGGTCCATGCAATTCTAAAAGTAATAACCACACACCTTATGCTTTGTATCCAGGTTTCCGACTCCAATTCCAGTGACTCCGCATATTTAATTATGCGCAGTGACATAGAGACCTATCAAACCTAAATGGCTAAAGTTTGCCAATGTAAGAAAGATAAAAGAGAGCTATGGTTTTGATAGAGCAGGGCATGGAATATTTGTTCACTCACTCATTCATTCATTCATTCAGCCCCTTGAATTGCAACAAGTGATGATGTGTCAAGCAAGTAAGAGAAACAGAAAAGCAAGTTTGAGAAATTTTAAGTTCTGTCTCCTGCAAGGCATGTAGGTCAGTGGCTGAGTTATTTGCCAAGCAAGCTCAAAGCTCTGGGTTCAATGTCCAAGATCCACAAATGAAAAACGGTGCTGCCCTAAAGTCAGTGACAATCAAGCTAATCAACAGGAAATACCATCACTTAAAATGAAGACGCCAGACAGGAGAGACTAGTGACAGGAAATAAAAGAGGCTGTGACCAGCCAAAAAGTAAGGGGACCAATGAAAACTGTCCACTGGGTATGACATCACTGGGTGAGTGGAGTGGGCAATTCTGATTTGCCGAGTAATGATCAGAGATTCCAGACAAGGTCAAACAACATAGAGGAGCTGCTGTAACTACTCATTGGAAAGATTTTACACGAAGGGGGTGGGGGTGAATAGCGCAGTACCCAGAAAGAACAGCTGGGTCAAGACATTTGCTTTCTTTTTTAAAAGATTTGTATTTTTGTTTGTTTTGTGTGGTATGTGTGGCAGGGTGGGGGTGGGGGTGCAGGTGCCCACAGAGTCTTGAAGGTGGCCTCGGGTCTTCCAGAAGTCACAGGAAGTTGTGGCGGACACAACATGTGTGCTGGGAACCGAGCAGCAAGCTCACTAAACTGCTGAGCCATCTCTATGGTCCCAGAAGAATGTTTTCTAAGATACTTAGGAGATGTTGGGCTGGGTGGCAAAGGGCAAAGATGTGATGACTAGGACGACGACGGCAATTCCTGAGATGGTGCAGAGAAGCTAAGGGTGGGGCTTGATGGTTCTGGGACAGAGGAATAGGTTAAACAACAGAGGCTCGGCATTGAACTGATCTTGCTAGTGATGGAGTGCCCTGGATACGAAGATAGCTTCCTTGGCCTTTTTAAACATTTGTTTATTTTATTTATTGCACATGAGTACTTTATCTGCAGAAGAGGGTATCAGATTACATCATAGACGGTTGTGAGCCACCATGTGGTTGCTGGGAATTGAACTCAGGACCTCTAAGGAAGAGCAGGCGGTTCTCTTAACCACTGAGCCATCTCTCCAACTCCGCTTCCTTGGCCTTTATCACAGCTTTATCTGACAACAAAAGCAACCGCGCTTCTGCTCACTGATAACTAGAATTTTCTCTCCTTCCCAGTTTGATTCCCACTAAGTGTGCAATTTTGGTTTTTTAACCAAAGTGTCTTCTGTGAGTCGGTCTGAGTGTTTCCTGCATTCGTTTTTAATGCTCTCGCCACGAGCCTATCACTCCCCGGCCCGCCGCTAAGACACGCAGATAGCTGCCTCTCTCCGTGAGAGTCGCTCCAGCTTCTTTTCTTCTGGGAGAAGGACTGTCTGGTCTCTTTAGATAAAGATCGCCAGAAATTAATGTAATTCGATCCTTGCCTGTGTTGTCATTTTTTTTTTTCATGATTTTTCAATTTGATTTTTACATGGAGCATGATGTTTTCGAGAATTAATAATAGCACTTTCCTTTGCTTTAGTCATGTTCTGTTTTTCCATTTTCGAAAATGAATCATTTGGGCTTCTGAGCTCCAAAGAAAAGCAGACATATTGCCATGGATGAACAGGACAGAATACGAAATGAAAGCATTAGAATTTCTCCCTCTTTACCCAAAGTGGGAAATAAATGTGTTCCTAGTACTTGACATGCGAACAGAACGCAGGCTCTCTGATCCAGTTCGAATGTCACCCTGTCTTGTGTGCTGTGGGACTCTTCTGCCTACTGTGGCCTATGGCAGCACCTGCTTGAGGAAACCTGTCCACTATGTCTCCACTTTAAGGATCCTCCTCATTAAGGAGTTCAAGTGGTTTGAAAATATTCTGGCTGAAAAAACAGACTAAAGGTTCTATTAGAACTGCCACTGCCACTTCTCAGCTCTCTCTCTCTCTCTCTCTCTCTCTCTCTCTCACACACACACACACACACACACACACACACACACACACACACGCATGCAGATACATATGTACAAGGTCCACAAACACACAATTAAAAAGCCAGCAAGCAATTAGCCTATTAAATTGTCATTAGTAAGAAGATTCTTTCAAATACAGATTTGCACATATTATCCTTAGAGCCAGCCATGATCCTTTTAGATGCTAATAAATAGCTATAGTATAAGCAGATAAATTAATAAGTAAATTCTCGAGTGAGTTTTATCTAAATGTCTGAAATAGTGACTTGGGTACTTTTGACCTAGTAAATTTTTAGAAATAATTTTTCTTAAGATAATAAAACATCAAGAGTCCCATTTCTCATAGCTCTGAGAATAAAGACAGGTTGGCATGGCTTTTGAAAACATATTTATTTCTCATAAGGCTTATTCCCCACACTGTAGTGCACTATCATGTATCCAAAGGCTTATTATCAGGTCGGTATACTATTTATTATCTGTCTATCAGAGAGTTCAAATAGCCAGAATCACTTTGAGAATTTTTTTTCACTTCTATCACAGTTTGAAAGGGCCCACCTATAAAGTAGCTTGCCAAGGTGCCTCAAATATTGAAGTTTTGATCTTGACTTAGAACTTGATTTTTCTACTCAGAACACACACTGAGGCATTTGAAAGGAAGTGTTCTTAATGGCCCCTCTGTGCTAGGAAACAAGCATTCTTAAATTTGTCTTCAGAAAGAATAAATACTTCATTGTACATTTTATCCAACAGCAACACCACACTTTGTGACACTATGAGAGATGTCTCCTTTAGCCATCGTTAGTGTGGGGACACAATCACAAATATAAATCCAAGTGCTGGTGTTGATTTAAGAGGATCCAGCATGAATTCTATGAACTTTGTTTTCCTTCTCAAATATTAACAGCAAGTTCCTATGCATTCTGATCACTACACCGTAGTATTAAAAGGAACCTGGTTTGCATTTTATTAGTGTTTTGTTTGGAAACTGAGAGGCTAGGTCTGTAAGCCATTAGCTGGCCTTGCCCTACATGGTGATGGATGTTATAAAACTGAAAACTCTATTATGTTATTTTGAATTACAAAAATAATATTTAAATGGAAAATGTGTATGGTAATGACTGCTTAGATTTACATAGTACCTGTTTAAAAGTTTTCAAGTACTTTAGAGACTTATTAATTCTAACATTTTTCCCTAGAGTGGATAATGAACTGACTGAGAAAATTGAAGTAATGGAGTCACGTGATATTCCCAGGCTTCATTAGTAAGCAACGAAGAAGGAAAGAAAGACAGGATCAAGAATCGCCTTGCGGCGTAGTTCCACTGGGCCAAGAAGCTATCTAAGCAATAGAGTTAGAGTGTTTACTAATGATATTGTAATACATTCTGGTCCACAGAATAAAGCTATGTCATTCAAACTATACTTGGTCAAACTGTGCTGATTGTATAATGTTCAAAAGCAGGTCTATTCTGAAGTACTGATGTAATATTATCTCTACAAAGAGGATCTAAAACCATCTTGTTCAGATAACACTTAGTTAAGCAGCTGAGCTAAACCCCTCGAGGCAATCTAGATTTCTAAATACTAAAGGTTTAGGAGTGGCAGAGAGCTCACAGGAAGGTCCCCCTGCTTCGTGCTTCTTCTGTCAGTGACAGAAAATGGACAGGAGACTTAAGCTCTTTGATGAATATATGCCTGTCAGCCTTCTAAGAAGTGGAGAAGGGACAAGTAAGGTTGAAGTAGATCTCATTAGGTCTAGATAGTAATTAGGGTAAGAGAGAAGAGAGAGCAAAGTGAAATGAAAATCTTTTAGTGAAACAAGAAATTATGGTGATGGCTCCAAAAAGTCTGAAGTTAGTGGTTTGCTTGTGCAACATCAACAGATTCTTGACAGCTGCCAGTGCAAAGACTCCAGTGCTGGTCAATGTAAATTTAAACTCTGACTCTACAAATGTTCTCAGTCAATGGCCAACGCAATAAAATTAGGGCTACAAAAAAGAGCTGGGATGTGGCTCAGTGACAGAGTGCTACTGAGCATGTATAAGGTCCTAGGTTTTAACCCCAACAGCACAAACACAAACAAACAGCAAATAGATAGATGGCTGATGATAGATAGATAGATAGATAGACAGATAGATAGATAGATAGACAGATAGATAATGTAATTAATTACTTTAATTATATAAAAACTCCAGTAAGCTCCAGACCCAGATAACCCATAGAGCAGATTGACCCATTCCTCCTCTAGTACACTGACAGGAAGAGGCAATTATTCCAGCTAAATATTACTTACTTTACATTATATTTTCTTTAAGATCTGGGGTCCATTTATAGAGTATAAAACATGCAGCAAAGCAAGAAAGTCTTTCTAGCTAACAAAATGAGACAACTAAAAAAAAAAAAACCAAATTAAATAGAAACACTCAAAATGAAGCAATTATATCAGGTCTGAAGAACGTATCAGTTAGAGCTAGGATGATATTGGCCACAGCAGAGAAACTATCCAGAATATGAAGTATTCAATAAAAAAATACTTAATTAAATATAATCATTCCTGTAAAGCAACAAAATTATATAAGAGTTGTGAAGTAGTTTCAATAGTCCCAGAAGGAGAGCATAAGAAAAAGGACAAGAGGAATCATATTTAACAAGAGAGTGCCTACGGATTTTCCAAAGCTGATGAAAAATAAAGCCACTTAGCAAGCCTAATCAGAATAAGCACAAAGAAAAGCAAGTTATTTCCAGTGGCTACAAACCTAGATAAAAGTAGTACTAGCCAAAGAAAATGACATATGTAGACAAGAAGGCGATAGAAGTAACTTCTCACCAAAGACAAAGCAAAGGCATACTAGAAGCACCAAGAAAACCAAAATAGGCTTGTCACACTAGAATTTTGTATACTATAAAAACCCTGTAAAAAGGAAGGCAAAGTAATAATTACAGGTAACAAAATGGCAAAGTGAGTTCTTGCCAAAAGACCTCCACAAGAAGAACTTCAAAAAAAAAATATTCAGGCTGAAGAGAGTGACACTGAATAGAGTCCAGGAGCTTTTATTTTGTTTCTTTTGTGTTTGAATTACATGCTTTTATTATTTTAAAATATCAATATCTTAAAGCAAATAAACTATAGCAGTATTTAATGGAGTTTATACCACACATAACAGAAAATTATAAGTGCACAAATTACATTTAAAATTTTATACTGTTTATTAATGAATATTTTTTGAGAGATAAAATAATTTAAAGCTGTATATTAGCTTGGCTCCATTAGTAAGGAACTGAAACTGAAAGTTAAAATCAGAACATGAAACAAATTAATATTCTAAAATGTATTTATCTCATCCCTTAAAAAAAGGCAGTGATAACGAGAATTTGAATAAATTTAAAAGGAATACTAAGTTGGTAAATTTTAATCAAATAAAATTATTATGTAGCTATAAAATAATAGTCCATTTATAAGACAGATTTTTAGATTAAATTTAAAAACAATATCAACTATCATCTATCTGTAGGAGACACAGAAAACTAGAAAGAAAAAAACATGTGAAAATACACACTGTGCTGGCTTCCCGTCACTATAAGTGGTGTTTGGGAAAAAGTCAACTTTAGAAGAGAAAATTCTTATTTTGGCTGATTTTTTTTCTGTCCTAGTCAGGGTTACTATTATTACAAAGAAACACAATGACCAAAAAAAGTTGGGGAGAAAAGAGCGTACTTGACTTATATTTCCATATCACTGTTCATCATTGAAGGAAGTAAGGATTGTAACTCAAGACAGGCCAGTGACCAGGAGGCAGGAGCTAATGCAGAGGCCATTGATGAGCTACTTATTGATTTGCTCCCAATGGCTTGCTCAGCCTGCTTTCCAGGACCACCAGCCCAGTGGTGGCACTACCCACAATGGGCTGAGTCTTCCTACATCAATTGCCAATTAAGAAAATGTCCTACAGGCTTTCCTATAGCCTGATCAATTTTCTCAATTAAGTCTCCCACCTCTCTGATGACACTCACTTGTGTCAAGTTGACATAAACTAGCCAGCACAGCATGGAAGGTTCCGTTTGTGATCAGTCAGCCTCATGAATTCTGGGCCCATGGCTTGGGAACACATCACAGCAGGGATGGATGGTAGAGAAAACTGCTTATCTCATGGAAATCAGAAAGGGAAAAGGAGTTAGGAGGGGTTGTGTACAGTCCCTATTGTGAACATAGGTAAAACTGGTAAATATGTTAATAGCCAAATAATATAAAGATGAGAAGAACTCTTGCAGATTAAAAAAATGATGGTCTGTATTGCTATAATTCCACTTTACTAAGAAGTCATAAATTTCAGGATAAAATCAATATGTAAGAATTATATTTTAAAACAAGATACATTTTATGAGAAAAAAATCTATTCAATAAATGGAAAACAAAACTAAAAAGAGTTATATTATACATAACAATAACCGATTCTAAAATAATCTTATTTATAACACCAAAATTCATATAATTTATAAAAATAAATGTAATAAAATATGAAAAAGACATGACTGAATAAAACTGAAGATATTCAAAGGAAAAATGCAAAATGTTTGATAGGTAAAATCAATATTGTTCATTCCTAAAAATTGATATATAGATTAATAAGCTATTTATAGATAATCTATCAAATTTTTAGAATAATTTTTAAAGTACTAAGCAAGCTGATTCTAAAATTCATATGTGGGACTGGGAAGATGGGTCAGTAGGTAAAGTGATTGTCATGCACACAGGAGTACCTGAGTCTAAATCCCCATTTGCCATGCAAAAGATGGGCAAGGTGGCACACCTCGGCTCTAGACAGGCAGAGACTGGGTCTTTGGAGACTAGCCAGTCTGGGTGAAACAGCAAGAAAGGTTCAGTGAGAGATGACTCCTCAAAACATATGGTGGATGGGCTGGACAGATGGCTCCAGGCCACTTACTGTTCAAAGGTGAAGACCTGAGTTCAGACCCCTAACACCCTCAGTAAAAGCTGGGTGTATCCACAGGCTGATGGTAGAGTCAGGAGCATGACTGGGGTTTGCTGGCTGCCAGCCTTGTTGAAAAAGAGCAAGCTCCAAGGTTAGTAAAATACTCTGTATCAAAGAAATAAGGAAGAGACTGATGTTCTCCTCTGGCTTCTACATACATGTGCATGGGTATGCACACATGTACACACACGTCATACACCACACATCTCTCTTCACACACACATAAAATTTTAAAAAAAGATGAATGGTATTAATAACCACACCAAACATCAACTTCTACTCTCTGCAGGAACACACACACACACACACACACACACACACACACACACACACGACTTTTAAGAACCTTCAAGAACCTCCATGGCAGGCACTAATGCCTTTTTCGTGGTGTTGCTGACACAGGGAGAGGTGAATGGCCTACTCAGTCCATTCACAGACATGAATTTTTCAGCAGTCAGAGATGCAAATGTGAAACTCGAAAGCACAAAGCTCTTTGTAGGAAATTTTTGAGGAGCACCTCCACCAGCTAGCATCCTGTCCATTTATGCTGCAACAACAAAATATCACACACTAGGTCATCCAGAAATGGGCCTGGACAGCAGTCCAGGATCTAGGTGCCAGTGCACTAGGTGTCTGGTGGAGGGCAGATCCTCTCTTCCAAGATGGCACCCTGCTGCTGCACTCCACAGGGAGGAGTACACTGTGTCCTGGCCCGGCTGAGGTTGAAACAGCAGCGTTACCTTCCAAACGTCCTCTCCCTTCATAGGATCACATTTGTCATTAAATTTCAGCACCTAAATCTGTAGGGGACACACCAAAATCATGTCATCTTAGAACAGACAAAGTTCTCTTAGAGTACACACAGGATCCATGATAGTTATACACTGATAAGTTGCATCCCATCCAAATTCATAATTCCAGCTCATTAAAAAAAACTTAAAAATGAATGGACAAAACATAGAGTGGACAAGAATATGAAAATTATATACACATATGAAAAGTATATGATATCTAACAAGTGTAAGTAAATCAATAATAAACAATCCAACAGAAGGGAATACAAGAACGGCCAGGAAAATCAAGACAAAGTAGTCAGCATCATTTGTAAATGAAGAAATAGAAAGTTAATGCCCAAAAAGATTATTCAGAGCCATGAGAGTGGTCAAAATGAGAACCAGAGATCGATACCTCTAAACATCGGTCTTTACAATAATTGGTCTCAGTTTTTATCTTGAGTTTTGTGGCAGTTAGTGTTTGGCAATTTGGCACAAGTCCTTTGAGAAGAAGCAATCTAAACTGAACAATCGCCTCCATCAGATTGGCCTGTGAGCCTGTCTCTGGGGCATGCTTAATTGTGAATTGATGTACGAGGGCCCAGCCCACTGTAGGCTATGCTATTCCTGGGCAGGCAAGCCTGGACTATAGAAGGAGAGTATCTGAGCAAGTAAGGGGGTGAGGAGGCCAAGCTGGTAAGCATCACTGCCTCCATGGTCTCTGCTTCACTTCTTGCCTCCAGGTGCCTGCCTTAAGCTTCCTCCTTGGTGTCCTTCAATAATGGACTATACCTGTTATCTGAAATAAAACTTTTTCTCCCCAAGTTGTTTTTGGTCATGTTGTTTATCATAGCAACAGAAAGCAAACCAAAACAAGTTTCATTAAGAAAAAAAATTGCTTCATGTATGCAAACAAGAAGAGTTTTGACCTTTACTGTTTTCTATCAACCTTGATATTTGTCACTAGTAAACTCATCACATAAGGGTTGTTAAAAAAACAAAAGTTTTTAATGAGTTGAAATAGTTCACATCTTGAAGGTATAAAAGGAAATTATCTTCATATTAAAGTTTTTTGTTTTCCTGGAAGTGTGTGTATGTGTGTGTGTGTGTGTGTGTGTGTGCCTCAAATACAAATTTGATTTTTATTTATTTATTTATTTATTTATTTATTTATTTTTAGAATTTTTTTTATTAATTTATTCTTGTTACATCTCAATGGTTATCCCTTCCCTTGTATCCTCCCGTTCTTCCCTCCCTCCCATTTTCCCCTTACTCCCCACCCCTATGACTGTTCCTGAGGGGGATTACCTCCCCCTCTATATGTTCATAGGGTATCAAGTCTCTTCTTGGTAACCTGCTGTCCTTCCTCTGAGTGCCATCAGGTCTCCCCCTCCAGGGGACATGGTCAAAGGTGAGGCACCAGAGTATGTGAGAAAGTAATATCCCACTCTCCACTCTACTGTGGAGAGTGTTCCGTCCATTGGCTAGATCTGGGTAGGGGTTTAAGGTTTACCGCCTGTATTGTCCTTGGCTGGTGCCTTAGTTTGATCGGGACCCCTATGCCCAAATCTGCCTATCATAATGTTCTACTTGTAGGCTTCTAGGATACAAATTTGATTTTTAAAGGTCACAAACTAATAAGCTAAGCATTGTATATATTTATCTTGTTTATATGACTTATTTACAGAAAAGTATCCAAGAGATTTAACTGAAAATTACATCTGTGACAGATAAAGGGGAACAGAATAAATAGAGAAAGAATAGAAAACTTGATATGCAAAAAAAACAAAAAACAAAAAACCCCAGAAAATCATCAAGAACAATGCTCCTATGAAACTAGGTAAGCAAGAAATGATAGAAGATAAGGAAGAAGTAAATTTTGATTTTTATTTATTCAGAATAATTGTATTTTCCTTAGTGAGCCACCTTCTTAGCCTTTGGGGAAGAATTCCATAATCTTTGTCCACTGAGTCTCTTAGTGAATAAAATCAGGGCTGAGATTCTCCTCCCCTTACTGACAGGATGTGATGAGAAATATGAGACATTTATTAACACAGATATATTCAGAGTTATTGATGAAAAGGAAAACTCTATCATGTAATTCCCATAGTGCCAAAGGAGACTCTACTTTATTGATTCAACAGTTAATAGAATCAGTCATTTTTATGGCCTGTTCAAAATGGCTTCAGTTTGAATGATGAGTTTTATTTGGTCACTTTAAGCTTTTTTTGAAGCAGTGGAAGAAAACATTCTACTACAATAAATATTTTGTGCATTATTTTAAAACTTGGAGTACAATTCACTTGGCACGGATGTGTGAGTAGAAATTAAAATGTAGTCACAGAAAAGAAAAAGGAAGGCTTCACCAAGTAATTCTCCCTGTTCCAAAGACGACTGGGAAAGCAAACATGGTGCCTCCACTTGGTTGTACCTTTCTCTCTTCTGTGTTTCCAGTCAGCAACACGAAATCTCATGGGGTCTCCTGCCTCTCAAGTGTGTTGTCACAAATTATCTTACTTACTAGATCTCACATACTAGAAAAACAATATTTTAGCTTAACCTCTTAAATTGTCATGTCTACGAGCCTCTAGCTTTGAATGTAGATGATTGAGAACAAGAAATGCCTGATATATAGTTCACCTGAACTAGTTCCTATCATTGAATGTGGAAGGGAAGAAGTTTTTCCCTAGCATTTTTATAGAACATTTCTAATCATGAAAGTTCTTCAGTCTAACCAGTTGTTTGAAAATGTCAAGCTGTATTGTGACAGCTTAACCACTACTTTCCTAAACATCATTTAGGAAAATATAAAACCATTTTTTAGAAATCATAATATGTAGCAAATAATTATCCAATAGCTATAATCTTTGCAGCAAAGTGTGAGGAAAAATGAAAACTTACTCATATCAGGAGATCTATAATAATTGAAATGCATGTGTTTTTGTCGAGTGAGTTCACAAAATAATTGTGATTTTTTTGACCAAGAGTTTTACACTTTTCACAAAAATGTAAGTGGCTAATTGGTAATACATACTTAATCTGCTACGTTTCAATCTTTAAGTGCTGTATGTTAGCACTAATCAGAGAATGCTAAGCTAATATTTGAATTCCAAAATGGTGAATATTATCAGATTTTGCGGTCATGTTGATAAAACGACAAATGCTTGAAGTATTATTGCATTCTTTACTTATAGAATCACATTTTAGGAAAATAATAAAGTTAATATTTTGTGAAAAAATCCTCAGACTGTTTGATTAATCAGCCATCCCTCTCAATGTCCTTTAATACACCGGGGGCCATGATGGGACCCTATGGAGATAACTGCCTTGTGTGATCAGCTTTAAAATGTAGGCTTAGAAGATCTAGCCAGAGGTGGCTGCCTAGATTTCCAGTATCAGGCATAATTTTCCTCCAGTTGAATGAATCGTAAATCCAGTTAGACAGTCAGTTGTTGGTCACCACCAGGCACAGGTGCCATTATTGCATCTTCAGGGCTATATTGCCTTGCAGGTCATTTTTGTGGTTCATAGACATCACAGCCAGGAAGAACCGTTGACTGTTTTTCTCTGCTAGAATCTTATATAGTACCTTCTGGTAATATGAAAGCTAATTCTCAAGGAGGAGGCTGTTGAGTCAGATCCAGCTCAAATTCTTCAAGTATATGATGTTTTCAGCAATAGGGACCTACCTTCCACTTCTAGAATCAACAAAGCACAACAGCAGTAGCTCACAGTGTTCTGAGAGTTTTCTGGGTCCCCAGAAACAACTCAGAAAACAACTCAGAAGGGTTTCTTGTGCCAGATATTGGTATTTTTGTCCATTGCTCTTGTGGATGGCATTATTATCCTAAGTGGTATAATTTCACTTATGTGTGCATTCTATACAACTTTAAGTAAATATAAAATAATATGCTTACCTATGACTGCATTAAACATACTTATTCTGCTGCACTAAAGAAGAACCAGAATTCCTCTACTTGTTTGTTTGTTTATTTATTTATTTATTTATTTATTTTGATTTGTGTGATGGTTTGAATGGGAAATGTACCCCATTTGAACATTTGGTCCTCATTGGATGGCTTTGTTTAGAAGAGATTATAGAACTTTTAGGAGGTGTATATACTTCATTAGTTTCTATAAAACATGTCCATTTATGCTTTAATTTTTTTTTTAATCCTCTTCCGAGAGTTTCTTACGGATAGTAAATAGTTGAGTTTTATTCTTTTGCCCACTCAACTGGTTGACTAATTTAATACATTGACATACAAAGTTATTATTCATAAAAACAAACTTCCTTCTTACATTTTTGTTAATTCATTTCCTCCTCTCTTGATTATTTTGGTTTTCTACTTTTTTATTATTTATTTTGTGATTTACTTGTTTTCTCTCACGCTGAGGTTTAATTCTCTTTATTTTACGTTCATATGTCTGTTCTTCAAGTGAACTTTATATACTCCTGTCAATCTATCATCTACCTATTTATCGATCCATCTATCTACTTTACATCTCAATTGTAGCCCTTCCCTCCTCTCCTCCTGGTCCCACCATCCATTCCTCTTCCCTCTATTCCTCATCCTCTACTCTTCAGAAATGGGGAGCTCCCTCACCAATACACCCCAGCACATCAAGTCCCATCAGGACTGAGCACATCCTCTCTCACTGATGTCAGGTAAGACAACCCCACCAGAGAGAAGGGATCAAAAAGCAGGTAATAGAGTCCATGTCAGAGTCCGTTCCCCACTCTTCTTACTAGGGGACTCATATGAAGACCAAGCTGTCCATCAGGTACATATCAGTAGGGGGCCTAGTGCCAGTCCATGCATGGTCCTTGGTTGGTGCTTCATTCTCCACAAGCCCCACTTGGGCCCAGGTTAGTTGGCTCTGTTGGTCTTCTTGTGGAGCTCCCGTCCCCTCTGGGTCCTTCTATGCTTCCTCCCATTCTTCCACAAGGCTCCCTGCACTCCACGCAATGTTTGGCTGTGAGTCTCAGTGTCTATTTCCATCTGTTGCTGTTGCCTCTCAGAGGACAGCTATGCTAGGCTTCCATCTGCAAGCATAGGAGGGTGTTGTTAGTGATGTCAGGTGTTGGCTCTCTCTCATGGGCTGAGTCTCAGATTGGGCCAGGCATTGGTTCGATATTCCCTCCATCTCTGCTATATCTTTATCCTTCATATCTTGTAGACAAGTTACATTTTGAGCCAAAGTTTTTGTGGGTGGGCTGGTGTTGCCCTCTCTCTACAGGGAGTCCTGTTTGGTTAGAGGGTAGCTGTCCACACTGGGAGGCAAGAGTCGAAAGTATCAATTAAATTTTCCTTATCTTTCATCATGTACTCTATAGTTTCTGCCACTTCTTTTACTCTCCACTTAGAGGTCATTCTCTCTCTGTCTCTCTCTCTCTCTCTCTCTCTCTCTCTCTCTCTCTCTCTCTCTCTGTCTGTCTCTCTCTGTCTCTCTCTCTCTCTCTGTCTCTCTCTGTCTCTCTCTGTCTCTCTGTCTCTCTGTCTCTCTCTCTCTCTGTCTCTCTCTCTCTCTCTCTCTCTCTCTCTCTCTCTCTCTCTCTCTCTCTCTCCCTTCAGAGCATATTTTCTCCTTTGTTTCCTTGACTAGTTCTGCAGCTGATTCACACTCACAGGAGATGTATTTAACCATCTTTACTCCCATCTCATAATTTCATTTCATTTTAGCTTGCTGACATGGAGACTCCCTTCCTCAGAAGAAGAAAACATCTTGACAAATGGGCACATTTTCCTCTTGAATTATCTACTTTTGATGAAGTTCTGTGAGATTTTTGTCAACCCAATAACTATCACAAAGAAAACCAAGCAAGTCTTGAGAGCCACACTGTATTGAAACCTCTTCAAATATTAAAACTTAGCGATCACTCTTGTAGTTGGGATTTCCTACTACAAATTTGTGAAATCCTTTTGGTGGCCACTTTTTGATGTTTTATTAGATGCAATTTCCTGTACATCTTTACTTTACTGAATATAGTTGGAAAGAACCTGCTTGTCCCCATAGGAGCCTCTAACACATTCTCCAGGAGACGAAAGACTGTTACATGAATCAAAGACAGCCTAGGTACCTGGGAAGGACATGAGAATAAAGCATTTTGTCTGATTTACTCTTGACACTCAAGAAGCATCACATAAGGGGTCTGGAAAACTATTACTTGGAAGCCTTGGAAGTGATGAAAACTATTGATCGTTTTTTGATTCTTGTGTTCAATTTTCTCCCTCAAAATCCCCATCCACCGTTTGCTGAAATATTGACTCTATGACAGTCTTCTTTATACCCCATTGAGTCACTTTATTCAGCAAGAATTAAGAATTAGCACTTGTTTCAAAGACATTTGTGAATTTTCAAAGGCAACCTGCCTACCTTGTTCTGGAGGAATGAATACAAGAACCATCTCTTACTTCCAGAATGTGCTTACTTGCTATATTATAAAAGCTGATTGTATGTAGTCCCCAGATGGGCATCCCCACTGTCCCTTGCGGCCATATGATCTTGGGTAAATTACAACTTTGGAGCATTTCAGTTCAGTTGCTAAAATGGCCAGTATAAGATCCACTGCCATTGAAATCCAGCATCATTATGTGGTTACTATTTCCCCTAACATACATGGTTATGCTGCTGAGTACTACATGAGATCCACAAGACACAGAGGAAAGACTACATCAGGCAGGATACAGGCCAGAAATTATGACGTCCCATAGATGGAGGCTTTCTTTACCACTGGGGTGTATGAAGCCAGTGTTATGAAAGATGATGGGAAGCCTTAAATGGCCCTTGATGAAGAAGAGGAATTGATATTCTTAAAGCTGTTCAACATTCCCACTTTTGGTTATCATGCAATTAGTTTCACCTGCAAGCATTCACAAGATCCATAATGAAGGGTAAGTTATAAATATTTATATATGTATTCTAACTATATACATATATATCTTGAATTACGTATGTATGTGTGTGTGTGTGTATGAGTCCTTGTTATTCAATGGATGGCCTCGTTTAAAGGATTTAGGAGATATGATCTGGTGCGAGACGGTATGTCACTACATGCAGGGTTTTTTTTTTGAAGAAGATATATTTTTTATTATTATGTATACCATGCTCTGCCTGCATGTATACCTTCAGGTCAGAAGAGGGCATCAGATCACATTCTAGATGGTTGGAAGCCACCAAGTGGTTGCTCAGAATTGAACTCAGGACCTCTGGAGGAGCAGTCAATCCCTTTAATCTCTGGGCCATCTCTCCAGCCCCTAGAGGCAGGTTTTAAGAATAAAAGGACTCTTGCCATTTTGAATTTGATTAGTCTGCTATGTGTTTGTGGTCCACAATGTTAGCCTTCAGTTTCCTGTTTCTGCCACCTTGTCTCCTCTCTGACATCATGGACTTTCACCCTCTGGAACCACAAGCCAAATCAACTCTTCCTTTACAAGTTGCCTTGATCATGGTGTCTTATGACAATATAGAAAAGTAACAAGGACAGACACATGTTTGATTTGTAGTGAATAGAAAAAAAATAACAAATGCAAAAATACTTCTTTACTCTCATGAGGTGCCTAGATTAATTTCTCAATTAAATATGGCTACCACTGTTATTACTGTTATCCTTAGGAAGGAATCTGAGGAAACATTAGTATCACATCACTTTGAAGAGACAGCATCAGAAGAGAAGTCACATCTGGTCTCAACATCTCTCTTCCTAACTCTAGTAGAACCCTGATGCATACTCCAGCCTTATTTCACTTTAAACCCTTTTTACTCATTTGGAATCTCTTGCTTCCTAGTATGCTTTACTCTAGTGGAAGTTTTATTTTTCCAATTAATGAATAAATGATCAAAAATGAGCCAGCAATTTTGTGTATGTCTATGTTTAAGCTTTTTGTTTTCAAAAAATTACAAGGTGGAAGGGAAGAATGTGAGAACACAAGTGATGGGATAACAATTGAGTTGTAATCTGAATAAATTAATAAAAAGAAAAAATACAAGGTTATTTTTTTTCAAAATAAAACATAAAGATATACTTGTGTCATATGCACTCTTAGCTCCCTATACCCAGAAGGGATGCCAGCTTTTGTGTTTTAAGCCTAGCAAGTAACTTTGATTGGTACTTGCAGAATAACTGCAGTGAGGCTTTGTTTCCAAAGTTCTTGTGCAAACTGAGGAAGCCAACATTGACTTTTCTTACGTAAATATGTTGGGTTCTGGGTAGTCAGAAGAGGGAAACCTCTGGCTACAGAGGAAGAATGAGTTGCATCCCTGTGGCTGAGTCAGGGACAAATGACTGGACCCAAGAGTTGCCAAGAGTTGCCAAGAGTTGCATGGATTGGTTATGCTCTGATGAGTGGAGAAGCCATGACCCCATTCAGGAGTATCTCTGACCCACACATTCTGCAAAGAGCTGGGGCTGAGCCCTGTGAATGAGCTGGCTGTGTCAGCAGTAGATTCATTCCATTTTCTTTATAAAACCCACCTCAGCTTAGAAAATGGCCAACTCAGTAGTAGTCACTGAGAACCAGCATCATGGATTTCTCCACCATTCTGAGTTACATGAGCTGTGAAGTCCTAGGCCGAAGGAACCATAAAAACTAACCCTTTATTTAACCATAGGAAGTGCAGCTTGGAGCTTGCTATAACCTATGTTACAAATATGGAAACATCTATCTACCATACTTTTAATGACCAAGGAAATTTTCCACTGCTTCAGATATTTTCAGGAGATGGTTTGTTTGAGCATCTGGTATCTCCAGGCCAGCACACTTACACCTAGGCAACTCTGACTATGTACTATTGATCTGTTGGTTTCCCTTCTAGTGTGTAAGTTTTCCTGTAGTGACTATCTTTGAATGCCAATATTATCAATAGGAAAAATCTTAATTTTTATTCTTTTCATTTTCACCTGTCTTTCAGTTTATGAACTAGAGTTTAGGGTTAGACATAAGAAAGCCAGTCAGTTGTAACTGTGTTAGGTAGCAAAGCAGTTGTTACGCCATTAGTAATCCCTCCCATTCACAGAGTTTACTCTCTGGTTAAAAAAAAAGTATTTAAAGAGAAAACACTTACTGAGAACCCTGAGAACAAACTGCTTTTCAACTTAGGTAGCATGGTGTGCTGAGCATCAAGATGTGGAGATTAAAGCACACATCAACTTTTCTCTCACACAAAGCTGTCCAACTTGTCATTTCAGAAAACTGGCCTATGAAGTTTGTGCTTTGATCATTTGCAATAGATTCTTTTTGATTGGCTGTCAATGTGAAAATTAAAATGTCTTGTTGAGAAAGTACAACAACAACTTTGGTAATTGAGGATTAATCATTTGTTCTGAAACTAAAGATAACGTAGCCTAAAAATCAATCAATTAGACTGCCTGTTTGTTTGCTTGTTTTATCAGAAATCATGTCACATAGATCATTTAAATTATTGTAAACTGGGGGCTGGAGAGATGGCTCAGAGGTTAAGAGCGTTGTCTGTTCTTCCAAAGGTCCTGAGTTCAATTCCCAGCAACCACATGGTAGCTCACAACCATCTGTAATGAGATCTGGTGGCCTCTTCTGGCCTGTAGGCACATATGGTGGCAGAATACTGTATAAATAATAAATAAATAAAATCTTTAAAAATATTGTAAACTGTCTTTAATATTATAATTTTTATTTATCTGTAGACCAGAAATTAGCTACAACATATGAGTGTAGTGAATCTAGTTGGCATATTAAATAACTAAGAAAAATTCTAGCCCCAAAGAACTGTTCTTCACATATTTAAATTAACTATATTATGAGAAACTGGTATATTCTTAATCTTCTAACAAATTAGAATAACAAAGGAAAGTAGATCATTAAATACCACAAGGACATCTATTTAGGAATAGTACTTCACTGACAATAAATTTTAGATAGTTTGAAAACTGAATTAGCTTTGTTCTATTTAACAAAAATATACAGTATACTTACATACAACATACATACATACATACATACAATGGCCCTATAAGTGGCAAAAAATAATGTAGCTTTTAAATGTTCAATTGTAATAATTAAAAAGAGGAACACATGTAAACTAATCAGTATAATCATCTGTCAGGAGAGTGTGGACCTATTCTTATTTCCATTGTTTTATCAGAAAGAATATAGGCACACGGTGTATGGCTTTTTAAAATCACGAATCAGAAATGGTTTCTATGTCAGACATCTTCATTTTTAATCATAGTTTTAGCCCATCACAAATGATAGCTATTATCATTTGTACATATTTTATAAGAGATATAGGTACACTGGAGTTCCTAATATAGGAGTATGAATATAGACTGTGTAGTGGTGGTTACAGAGAAACTGGGTAGCTATCTATTCATAGAAGAACAAAAAAGAAACAATACAGAAACATTGTGAGCAATAACTAGATGCATCTGTTCTCTGGCCTTAAACTGTAGAAAGCATCTATGTTTACATTTCTACCACATGCTCTGCTGTGTGTCTGTCAGCCGTCAGAAGGACACTCCTTTGAATTAGTTCACACTGGATTTAAAACTAAATGCAGCTAATATAGCACCCAGTGATCACTGTCCCTAGAAGAGGAAAGGGTAAAGAGGTTTTCTTCTATGTAGAGTACTATTTTCCAAACCATGTTGCCCCAGACCCTAGTTTTCAAGGTAGTTTGTGGTTTAGGCTTAAAATGTGCTGTTTTACCTGACCTCAAGCTACATGTCAGAGCCACAGTGACAAAGACAGTATGACACTGGTACCAAAGCAGAAATACAAACAATAGAAGACCCAGAAATAAACCTATACACTCATTGTTGCTGAATTATCATAAAGATGTAAAAAACATGCACTAGGAAAGGGACAGCCTATTTATTAAATGGTGCTGGCAAAACTGGAATTTCACCTGCAGAATGATTGAATTGGATCCACAGCTCTTACTGCTCAGACATTTAAAGGTGCATCGAAGACCTTAATTTAAAGCCTAGACATTGGAAACTTCTAAAAGAAAACATAGAGGGAACAAACACTTCAGGACATAGAGCCAAGAAAGAGCTTTCAGAATAGTATTCCACTAGCCCAAGATACAGCTCAAGATCTGAAAAGTGGGATTTCATGAAATCAGAAGTTCCAAAGGCAAGAAAAACTGTCATCAGAGTGAAGAGGCAGCCTCTAGAATGGGGGAGAATCTTTGGCAGCTATACTTCAAACAAAGAGAACTGCAGGGCATCGAGCAGGAAAATCCTACACTACTATCAACAAATGGTCCAATGAGCTAAATAAAAAAAACTTCTCAAAGGAATGCATGCAAATGGCCAGTGATCAGTTAGCAAAGTGCTCAGTATTCTTAGTCTTTTGAAAAATGCAATAAACTTTCATTAAGATTACAGATCAATCCAGTCAGGATGGCTATCATCCAGAAAACAAATGGTAACAAATGCTGCCAAGGATGTGGAGATATGAGAATCTTTAACATTTCTAGTGAGAGTATAAACTTCTGTAGCCGTGTGGAAACTTATTTTTAAAATCCTAAATTTTATATTTATCTATCTATATCTGTTATCTGTATTTGCAAATATACCTATATGCGTATGTATCTACCATATGATCCAGCGATACTACACCTGGACACATGCCCAAATGACTTTATATTCTACCACAAGTTCTACATCCAAATTCATTTCTGTTCTATTCATGACAGCAAGGAAATTGAATCAGTGTAAATGTCTATCAACAGATGAATGGCTAATTAAACTATGTTACATATATATATGTAGTGAAATTTTATTGTCCTAAAGAAAAATGAAATTATGAAACTGTAGGGAAAAGAAGGTAACTGGAAGATGCTACAATGTGAGAGAAACAAATATTACAGGTTCTATCTCATACTTCTAATTTTTATGTATGTGAATTCACGTGGGAGTGAGTGTGGGTAAAGATCAGGACTCTAGAAAGGAGCCCATGAGGAGGGAGAAAGGCAAGGGTCTGGGAGGGTTTTATAGGATAGATGGGATTTGGAAGTAGAAAGGAGACCGATCAATACAAGTGCTGAGGGGGTGCAGGGAGATCGGGGAGCCACGGACCAGGAAAGAACACAAGTATTATGAAAATGCCATAAGGAAACCTGTGACTTTGCATGGTGATTAAAAGTAAAAAACAGTATTAATGGGTGTTATGGTCAAATGAGTTGAGAAATACTCTCAACTGTATTCAGTCTCATAGAAAATCATGTATATAAAAAGACCCAAAAATAGATTTAAAAATTTAGCGAAGTGAAAAATGTATGGGAGGGAGTTCACAACTAGTTAGATACCATAGAAGACAACAATGGTGAATTTGAAACCAAATAATAGCTAATCAAAATAAGTAGAGGTGAAAAAAGCAAAAGACTAAAGAAAAATAAACACAGCCTAAGGATACATCATACAATAGCAATATGCTGATGGGCGTGTAAATACAGCCTTGGAAAGGAGCGATATGAAAATATTTAAATGTGTAATTACCCAGATCTGTTGTAAACTATAAACTCACAGATCTGAAAGATCAATTAGCACTGAGAAAATGAAGTCTAAAGAAAACCCTGCCAAGACACATGAACATCTAATTGCTTAAAATCAGCCTGGAAACCTTCTGAATGGCCAGAGAAAGAGAGAGAGAGAGAGAAAAAAAAAAGCTGCAAAGAAACAAAGCAAGAATGAAAGCAGATCTCTTCTCTGAAATTATATAACTCAAAAGATAATAAGAACACCACATTTGGCTTTTATGAGGAGAAAAAAAAAAGGATCAAATGTACCCTATCACTACAGACACACACACACACACACACACACACACACACACACACACACACACACACTATATATATATACATATATATGTATATACACATATATAATATACATACATGCATACATACAGAACAATAACTTCCCTACACCAGACAGTAGCCAACACTGGACAGAGGAATACATGTAAAACCTAACAGTGTTTCTGTTGCTGCTAAAAAGGAATTTTCAAAATAGAGGCTTGGGAGTTAGGATGGGGTAAAGTGCTTACTGTGAAAGCATGAAGACCGGAATTCAAATCCTTATAATGTACATGAGGCAGGACCCATTAGGACAGGGCTGAGGCCCCAATGTTCCCACACTGAGAGGAACTTGGGAACAAGAGAATCCCCAAAACTCCATAGGCCAGCCACCCTGATGTATGCAGCAGTGCATAAGCGACCCTACTGTTGGCTTTGATCTTTTTACAAATCTACTTTATTTGTGTTTTGTAATGGCTATACCTCCCTCCCAACCCACCTACCCTAGAGAGGAGAGAAAAGAGGTTAACGGGGACAGGAGACGTAGACCTTTTTAGACTCATCACGATTCCAACAGACTGGTTAAACAGCAAACCAGAAATTCAGCAAAAGTGACTGCAACTAAGCAACTGGAACCCAGAGCAGCAGCCAGAACCCAGAACCTTGAAGCATTCTCTGGAATGTTTCTCTAGGAGCATCTAGAAGTGAATCACTGAACAGCCAAAGGATACCAAAAGAACAAAAAGCCCTGCCACTGATTTTGGAGGGTCATATAAATCTCTTCTTGGAGTCTATACTAGGATGTTTATCAGCTGGCAAAGACCATGCCCTCACAAGAGGGAGTTCCTCTTCTAGAGGACAAATACCATGTGTCCTCACACAAGTCTACTTCACATCCCACAATTTGGATCAAAACAAAAACATGTTTACATCCACTACATCCCACCCTACACAAAGAGGGTGAGGACTCAAGGTTGTCTCTGACCACATGTATAGCAGATGCTTGTTCTGCATTGTCTGCGCACACACACACACACACACACACACACACACACACACACACACACACACACGACTAAAATGCAACAACAAACAAGCCAATATATTTCAACACTCTTCTTGAACAGCATCTAAGCAAAGCACAGCAGTGTATTGAGTGTGTGTGGGACTCTGCTATAAACCCCTATTATTTCACTGTTACAAAAAGTGCATCAACATTTTCCAATCCTCAATACTTGTTTGTTTAACATTTTCTTGGGTTTGTTGGTACTTTTCTTGTTGATTTTATGTCCTAACACTTTCCTTACAGATCTAGGTGTACTAATATTTGCTGTCTGGCTCTAGCAAGGTAACTATTTTGCTACAGTGTTACAGTGTTCTGATTAAAACTCTTTTTATCATGCCTGGCCATTGCGTGCTTGAGACAGTTGCCTGGATTGTTTGTTTGCTTTTATTTTGTTGTTATTGTTTTAGTTTGGTTTGGTTTGGTTTGGTTTTGGTATTTTTGTTTTGTTTTGTTTTTACTTTCCCACAAGTCTCATGAATGAATCTCATCTTTTTGGTAAACTGGCTTTAATTTACTGCCTAGGGAAGGACATTTCTGTGAGTGAAAGTGTACGGCATTAATAATTGTGCTCAAATGACAGATGAATAGTCAGATCTTCAAGTTAAGGGGGAAACATTGATGAGCTTTCTAATTAAATAAAAGTTCTCATATATTAATATATTTAGACAGTTAATTTTGAAAAAATGTTTCTACTCCTGAATATTAAACATAATTCAGATCTGTCTGGTTAAAATTTCATTTTACATTTAAAGAAAGTGGTGCCTTACCTGGAGCCTCGCTATTTATCCACAGGGTTTTCATTGCTTACAAGCAAGTCAAGATTTTCTTTCTCTTACACTTTAATGATAAAAAAGTGCACAGTTCATAGTGAGATATTGACAAAAATTAAGCTCCAGGAATGCTAGTGTAAGTATACAACATTTACTATATTAACAAATACGTCTAAGAAATTTTATTCTTCTATCAACCCAGGTGTCTTCCACCAGAAGTACAGGAGAAGGTGGTACCATGCACAAGAAGTCAACCTAGGAGTCCTTTTATCTGCAAATGGTCCCAGGACATGATAATTCCATTTGCATGCACACACTCCTCTCTCGCCCCCCACCTCTCCCCCGCACACACACCACAAGTCTGAGATCCATGGAGAGACTCAAGAAATTTTAGAGAGTTGAAGAAAAGGCAACTATTTTTAGAATAGTTTTCTCCTCTACCGAAGATGATGTTAAAATAAATGATCTCAAAATTTTCTTCTATGCTTAATTTTTCCAAATTAGTACTGTATATATTAGCATATGAAAACATACAATTAGGATCAAGTATTATTTTATATTCCGTAGTTCTGTAGATCAGAAATTGGCATTTTGTTTCTATTTTCTGCCCCAGAAATGTACAGCAAATCCAATGTCTGCATGGAAACAAGCTGAGCGATTAAAGCTGTAATTATTTATCTCTTCCCCCATTAAATCCTCAATCTTTTCATTTAATTACTGGTGCAGAATTGATGTGGGAGAGTGCTGGTAGTTTGGATGGAAAGGGCATCACTGGCAGTGAGCGCATGCGCGGCTGACTTGCTTCCAGCAGGCAGCTGAGGATCCCTTTCCTAGAGCAGTTTCATTTTCTTGGCTTATTCAGGAGTCAGCCTCAGCTTACATGGATTCCCAGCTAAGGTAGAGCTATATCCCTGGAGGTTTGGTTTGTACAAGTTACTGTATTTCTGGCATTGCTCTTTCCTGCCAACCCAGTCGCAGGGACAGTCTCTAAGGGCTTAGGAGTCCTGAACAGATTTGATAAGGGTTTTGACTTAAACTCAGATGTTAACACACAAATCAGAGGGCTTCGGTTCTGTGATGAATGTGCGGATGATACTTTACAGAAAGGTTATTGTATATATAAACCACAAAAGTGGTTGTGGGGCCATGAGTCTACAGTCACTCAAAAATCAGAGCAGGCTGCATAATGACCACTTCCATTTCCTAGTTCACTTACATAGTTCCCTTGCCTGGAATCACCCTGAATTAGCTTAGAATGACAACCTGTCTGTGATTACCCAGTCATGGAGCAGTGATCCAAACCCAAGGAGGTGGCTATATATTAAAAAAATAATCTCAATTTTTTTTCACTACCCATTCTTTCACATCAGGAAACAAGAATGTCAAAGTCATCTAAGGGACTTTGTGACTCTGACCTGAAAGTGATGCAGTCCAGAAACATCACTACATCTAGAACAGTGGTTTGCAACCTTCCTAATGCTGTGACCCCCCAAGCATAAAATTATTCCATTGCTACTTCATATCTGTAGTTTTGCTAGTGTTATAAATCATAATGTAAATATCTGATAGGCAGGATATCTGAGATAAGACCCAATGGGGTACCGACCCACAAGTTGAGAACCCCTGGTCTAAAGAAAACAAAATTCAGAAATAATTTGGCCTCTTTACTACCTTACTACCAATTGTGAGGTTAAAGGTTTAAAGTGGAATTTTGCTTGCACAATAATTGCTTTCTGAGCTGCTGTATCATTCACATTGGCCTGAACCCCCAACAGCTCTATGCTGAGATTAATAGGAAGCATAACAAAATGCATTTAAAACCATCAGCGTTCTCTGTGTGTGCTGGTTAAAATCTGCCCTGGGTTAGGCATGTGCCATCAGTGATGTCATCCGTGAGATAAATATAGAAAGCATTTTTGTCTGTAGAGTGCTGGGTCTAGGAAGAGTCTTAGATTAGCCTGGTGCAAATCCCTGCTGCTCGTTGGTGAGGAATGAAGACCTAAGCAAAGCGATCCCAGGGCCAGGCAAGCTGCTATTCCCTTTGCACTTGCTCTTCACGCGCACTCTGACACACTTTCTAGCACACTAGCTTCCTCTCCTTCATCTAAACTTGTTGTTTTTTTTTTAAATCTCTGCACATCTAACACTAAGGGATGGGGGTGGGGGAGCACAGAAAAGAACAAGATAAACCGTGGGGGAAATGTAGACGTGGTTGATGTATGGACAGTAAATCTCAGTTTCTAACCCTGACTTCCCTTGGTGGAGAATTTACCAGGAAAAAAAAAAAGGCTTCACGTTAGAGCAGCTCATTCATTGATTGCTTCTGCCTTTTCAACGTCTCTTTTCCACTTCCCAGAAACAGCTGCCAGCTTTATAAACACCAAATTTGTTTCTTTCATTCTTTCGTAGAGGCAGTTTCTTTTCTTGGCCTTCTAAAACTCCCCTGTGTCATAATGCCACTGGAAAAAAAAAAACAACAACAAAAAACCCCATCATTGTAAGAAGGAAAGCTACACCAAAACCTTCCACAGAGGCCTCCTGGTTAAATTACTACTGCTTTCTCTCTTTTTAAAAATTTATTTATTTATTTTTATTATGTATACAATGTTCTGCCTGCATGTGTAACTGTCCACAAGCTCTCATTATAGATGGTTGTGAGCCACCATGTGGTTGCTGGGAATTGAACTCAGGACCATCTGGAAGATTAGTCAGTGCTCTTAACCATTGAAGCATCTCTCCAGCCCCTCAAACACTACCTCTCTCCCCCTCAGTAGCTGTTGCCGAGCCTTCTAACGTGCAGTCTTTGGCGGAGGACAATGTCTTTTTTACTTGTTACAGTCTTGGTTTCTTTCCTTATCTGCATGAAAAGGAATTCTGACCCCCTTGGCTCACCCACAGGATGCCTTCATAAACTCTCTAACCAAATGCTGTGCAATGAGAGCCGTGCATACGTAACGGCTCGCATAGTTCACTCATTTCTTAAGTTAGTCTTCTCCGCACCAACTCCAGGGTTGTTTCATCTATTTATTTTGTTTTTTTTCTTTCCTTTTTTCAATAGTGGGCTTCTTTAAAAGAGAAATTATCATCCACTTCCAATTCTTGGTTAAATGCATTTCCCTCCCTCTCTCTTCCTTTCTTATTTCCTTCCTTCCTTCCTTTCTTCCTTCCTTTCTTAATTCCACAACTTTCATCCCAGAAGGCCTCCCCAGGCCTTGTCTGACCCGGACACTGAGAACTCTGGCACTTGTCTCCAGAATTCCCTTTCTCTCAGCTGTCACTTTCTCCAGGCTCTTATTATCTGTAATATGAAATGCTGTGTGCTGATAGATATTGGCAGAACCTGGTTAAAATTCATTTCACATAGCTTGCTCTTACTTCAAAGGAACAAAGATTTTATTTCTTTTGCTTCTTTTTTTTTTTCTTCCCCTTTTGGGCTTCCCCCCTCCCCTGCCCCCACCTAAGAACAGAAAAATCAAGTCATCTTTGTGGTGTTAAGCATGAAACTGTGTCTTTGTTTGAAAAGCAACATCTGATGTTTCCTCTCTTTTCAGCTCAAAACAACTGGGCACTTCTGCTGGATTCAGCCGGCAGCCCCACACCGAGCCTTGGGATTTTGTCGTGTCAGGCACTGCTGACAGCTGACAAACTGCTGTGTGAAAGGGATTCTTGGCCTTAGGAGCCCACCAGGTAAAGAAAAGCCCTCTGCTCCTTTATTTCATCAGGAATCCATCTCAGGGTCCCATGGCTCTGCCCCGCCCCAGGCAGAGCCGTTAGTATCCACCCCCAGCCCTTCTAGCCCTCCGGTTGAGCAGCACCCAATCAGCTTTCTATGCAGACAGACTCCATCACAGCTCTCTTTCTCTGCCAGAGCCTCACTAAATTTCCAGCCAGTTCTCTATCACCAGAGTTCAGCCCATAAATAATCATTGAAAATGTGATCTGTGAGTAAAACACAAAAACCCAACAAACACAATGGCCAAGTCATTGAAAGCAATCAGAGTATTTTGTACTGATTGATTGACACGCACAGGGCTTAAATTAAGCATCCAAAATGAAGACAATAAAATTAATTATTGCTTAGGGTGGGAGACTGGGCACAGAGCTCCCCTGCCTTCATTTTGTCAGCGAACTGCATTAATATGGGTCAGTAGTTACAACACCTCTAACGTCTAGCACATAAACCATCATCTGAGAAGCGTTTGACTTGCTTATCGCCATCTGTCACTTAAAGAGATCGTGTCTACACTCCACTGCTGTCAACCTCATAAAAGACTAAATTTTGACTTGGATTCTGGAGAGGCCATGGGGAAAATGTTCCTGCAGCATTTTTTATTTGAATCTTTTTTTTTTTCCTTCCTTCCTCCAGAGAAAAAGACGGCATCCTAATACAATACTCATATTGAAGGTATGCCACCCTGCAAGGGAGCCTGGACTGGTCATTTGGGAAGATGGGCACAGTCCAAGGTTCAGCATTCCCTGTACATTTGTTTCTGTTCTGTGTCGCCTATGAATTCCTGGAAGACAAATAAACAAACTAAATAAATAACAGACTGCACTTAACGTGCTTACAGAATTATAGGGTTTTGAGAGATGACATGGCATCGTGCTGGAAGCCATAAAAATACCCCAGCTGTTTCATAGTGTGCAGGAAATATATTGGTTTGGCGTTTTATAATTTCAAACTCTGTTGTCAACAGGCAACTTACGCTACTTTACATTCCACTCATCACAACCTACCATAATTCCTCATGGCAGGGCAGAGTAAAATATATTCCTCTGTGCTGACACTACTTATTGTTTTTTGTCTTCTACAGATGATTTGTGGCCCTGCTTTGAATTTTGGTAAGAAAGTACGTTTCCGGGGGCTTTTATAAGCAGCCGCAGATTCTGGGGCCTGGGAGACTCAGTCTCTTAGGAAACAGCAATAGGCTATTTGGCTCTTTCCCACAGCTGTTTACATGTCCTGCGCTCCTTTCTGCCAGTGTCCTTCAGGCCTCTCTCTGCCGAGAAATTCATGAAACAGCTATTGACTCTGTTAATCCTCTTCCTGTGTGCCCATCAGCCCGCATCTGCCTCTGGGAGTCATTGCAAGCCCTTGACAGCCTCTTCTTAGGGTCCAGGTCAGACTCTCTTCCATTTCCATTTTATTGTTGATTCAGAGACTATCAGGTCATAATTGTCAAGAGCAGAGAAGAGTTGACACTATTGTCAGGGAATCTTAAAAAGATTAGGAGCTCTACCCGCGGTTTTGCACTGCTATGGCTCTGAACAGCTTACCCAAACATCCACTGGCTATCAAAGTCACAAGAGGAGTCAGAGCTATGGTTTTGTTTTTGTTGTTGTTGTTGTTGTTGTTGTTTTAGATTTGTACACCTACACTGAGATATATCTTCATGGAACTTTTCTTTTGAGTTTCAGGATACTGCCTGTTTGACAAGGCTGATTTTTCAGGAACTGCAGTTTAGAATAGAAGGAGAGCACAGGGAGTGGAGCTGGGAACTGTGGCTTTCCTGTCGGCGTGGAGATATTCTGTTCTGGGGCTCTGAGAGGCTCCAAAGACTACAGCATGGTATTTCACTCAGAAGACAGAAAAAAAAAATCTGCATTCTCGGTGTGGTTCAAGGTCAATTCAGCTGAGTCTAAAGCTGTCTTATAGCTGTCTAGGGAGCCACATTAAAAACTTTATGGCAGACATGGAGTGATAGCTCGATCTGTGCTTGTTTTTACAATTATGAAGACCTGAGTTAGAATCCAGGAAAAACAGCCAGACATAATGGCGTAGACTCGTAATCCTAGCACCTGACAGGTGGAGACAGGTGGACCTGGCACGTGCTGGCAGCCAGGCTACCTGATTTAGCGAGCAATCGGGCCAGTGAGATCATGTCTCAGAAATCAAGGCTAATACAGCATGAGTATGACATCTACACACATACACACACACACACACACACACACACACACAAATAAAGAAGTACCTTAGTTAGTGTTTCTGTTGATATGATAAAACACCATGACCAAAAAACATCTTGGGAAGAAAGGGTTTTATTTGACCTTACACACCACAATCACAGCCCACTGTGAAGGAAAATTGGGGAAGGAATTCAAGGCCAGAACCTGGAGGCAGGAACTGAAGATGAGGCCGTGGAGGAGTGCTGACTACTGGCATGCTGTCCATGGCTTGTTCAGCCTAATTTTTTGTACCATGCGGGAATATCCACCCACGGGTTGCAATGCCCCCTGTAGGATGGCCCCACCCTATCAATCATTAATCAAAAAAAATGTCTCACAAGCTTACCCATGGGCTACTCTGGTGGGGACATTTTTCTCAGTTGGGGTTCCCTCTTCCCAAATGACTCCAGCCTCTACCAACTTGACGCAAACCCTAGCCAGCATAAGAGGTAACAATAAAATATTGCAAATCGCAACAAAAGTTTTCATCTGAAAATAGTATTGTTTCCTTAGAGAGATTCTATACTTGGCACTACACGTATGCCACTTTGAGTGAGAATTAGGAATATCAGGAAGCCTTATCTTAAGCAATTTGAAATTCAGCTAAGCTCACGTTAAGCTCTAGGAAGTAGCTGTTATTATTTACTTGTTTTATAAAAAAGAACACAAAGTCCAGAGAGGCTAAATAACTTGCTGGAGGTTACCCAGGTTCTAGTAGTGGAACTGAACGTACATCCTTGCACTGGGTCCAATGGCACTCTCACCACTGTCGCCACCCAGGGACAGGATCATGCAAGGTAAGGGTTCCACCAGTGAACTACATTCCACCTCACAGATCATTTTTTAACCACTGCCTCCCAAATAGCTATTGTGACATAGGATAAGGATATAGGATAAAGGATAAGATTCCTTTGAATCTTATAAATCACTTGTGTTTTGCTTATTTCCTATAACTTCCCAATAAATATCTCCTTGCTTGTTGAAGTCTTCACTTTTCACAATGAACAAGTAAAAAATGTATTTATTGCATAGACAGCTTTCTGCCTGCACACCAGAAGAGGGCACCAGATCTCATTATAGATGGCTATGAGCCACTATGTGGCTGCAGGAAATTGAACTCAGAACCTCTGGAAGGGCAGACAGAGGGAGCTCTTAACCTCTGAGCCATCTCTCCAGTCCAGCAAGTAAAGTCTTTAAACAAAACACTCTTCCTTGTCTTTTTTTTTTTTTTTTTTTCATGTGCATATTTGGGGGAAGGGCATTCCAGCTGAGACCAGATGAGGGCATTGAATCCTCTGGAACTGCAACTATAGATGTTTATGTCCAACGTGAGCGCTGAGAACCAAACTCAGGTCCTCTATAAGAACTACTTCTCTTTACTGCTGAGCCATATCAGCACCCACCGCCCAAGTCTTTCTTCTTGAAGTTAAAGAGAGTTTATACTTAGAAATTGAAGCAGAATATGCTGTTCCTTTTGCTGCTTACCAAGTTACCCAAGAGTCGTCTACCATGGCAGGCATAGAAAGGGACATAGGTGTATCCAGTGAAGCAACAAATGGAATGGTAAACTCCCATTTGCTTCAAGCTCAGCATATACATTGTAAATGTCAACTTTTTTCAAATAGTCCTAAATGTATCTGGATGCCACATATTTTTCCCATTCTAAACATAGGAAAATGGGATTTACCATTCCACAGCAGTGAGTTGCAAAATCCACTTTAAACTGGATGTCCTCACCTGCAAAGCCTACGTCCACTTCCATGGCCTCAAATCATTTTAAGTTAGAAAGAAATGCCTGCTTCTTCCAACCCATAATCCCCAGCCCACTTTTCAGAACAGCTGCAATCTTCAGTTTGGTTTGCTGGTGGGAGTGCAAACTTGTACAATAAGTTTGGAAATCAAGCTGCCACTTTCTCAGAAAACTGAGAATAGGGCTACCTCAAGACACAGTTATTCCATTCCTTGGAATATACGCAAAAGATGTTCTACCGCACAACAAGGACGTTTGCTCAACTATGTTCATAGTAGCCTTATTTGTAATAGCCAGAATCTGGAAACAACCTACATGTCCCTCAGTCGAAGAGTGGATAAAGAACTTGTGGTACATTTACACTATGGAATACTACTCAGCTATTAAAAACAAGGAAATCTGAAATTGCAGGCAAATAGATGGAACTAGAAATGATCATCCTGAGTGAGTTAACCCAGACCCAGAAAGATACACATGGTATATACTCACTTATAATTGGACACTAGCCCAATGGAGATGTCCTCTGAGAGTCTTCATTTAGTAGAGGATTGGGACGGATGCTGGGATTTCCTATTGGGACTCCAGATGAGAGAGGTAAAAGAGAAAGGGGAAATAGAAGGATCCAGAGGGTCCTGGAACCCTACAAGAAGATCATCAAGGCTGGCAGATCTGGATTGGGGTGTGTGTGCTCAAACTACTGTACCAACCAAGGACAATGCATGCAGTAAACGTGGAACCCCGATTCAGATTGAGCCAATGGACAGCACATTCTCCACAGTTGTGTGGAGAGCAGGACTGGCTCGGACATGAACTCTGGTGCCCCATATTTGACCACCTCCCCTTGGTGGGGAGTCCTGGTGGCACTCAGAGAAAGAATAAGCAGGCTACCAAGAGGAGACCTGATAGGCTGTGATCATATGGTGAGGGAGGGGGTCCTCTTTTGTTACAGACCTAGGGGAGGGGGAATAGGGTGAAAGAGGGAGGGAATGGGTTATGGGAAGTTACAAGTGAGGGGATAACAATTGAGATGTAATCTGAATAAACTATTTAAATAAAAAATAAATAAATAAAACTCAACAAAGAAATGTCACACTAGAGATATTTTGTTTCAGTCTCCGGGATGGCGGAGTATTTAGTCTGCTTCTCCAGGGAACATGTTCCATTTTATTTCATTAATCTGAAGTAAGCAACTCATCTTTCTACGCAACCTCATTTCCATTCACTCATCTGTACTCATCTGTGGCTGGTTTCTCCATCCTCTAGGAGAGAGAATTCATCAGCTAATTGAAAGGAACAACCGCTCTGTCCCCAGCAAAGCTAAAGGCATACAACCATTTCACCACCAATGCCAGACGCGCTATCAGTGTCCTGATCTTTGGCCTTTGATACTTTTAAGAGGTGTCCCAGGGGAAATCTCTCCCAGGAATGTTAATCTGTTGCTTCCCTGACCTTCTACACATGTACCACATTATTATTACAAACCACATGCTTCTCTTTTCACGCTGTCATTTTGACAATAGAACCATCGGGCAATTCATCTTTTGGCTGGAAGGCTGGAACAAAGTGCACGTCGGCGAGTGGGATCAGATTGGCTAATGGTATTGTTTAAAATGCAATAACATTTCTCTTCTGAAATCCGCCCAGGTTTCGAATGATATGTCGCGCCTGTGGGATGTGCTGTGACAATTAGCTACTGGCAATTCATCAAAGAGTCTCGGCGTGGGGATTTTCTTTTTAACTTTTTTCTCCACATGATCTTGGAACATAAATTAGTCCCGAAACTGGGTTGGTGTGGATTTATCACGCACGTTTCCTGTCTTTACCCTCTTTCTTCTTTCATCTGGCAGATGTTTGTTTCATGGATGGAGTTATTGAAAGGAGTGTAGGAATCTGAAAGTGTTCAGCAATACTGAAAACCCAACCTTTAAAGACTGCTCAGATTTCAAATGTCACCTCCTCATCTGGGCCTTCTTTTGGCCACCCCATATGATATGGCCCCTCTCCTCTTAGTACCCGCTCTCTCTATTTTCTCTTATGTCTACCATCCAGTGTCACGGCATATTTTTTCCTGGATTGAAAGTAGCCACCACCTTCCAGAAGTGAGTGTCAACAGTTAACTTCATGTGCTCCCTGCTGTCTCTGTGGGGGACAAAGACAGTGCCTGGTTCAGAGCAGGGGAGACTCTTATATTTGCTCACGGCTGTCTCTGTGGGGACAGAACAGGGTGACCCTTGTATTCTTTTGAAAGATGCTTAGACAGGACAGATCGCAAAAGGAGTCACAGGAGAGATGGAAAATGGAGTCATCTGGGGTGTGGGGGGAAACTGCCGCACACAGCCAAGGGGCAAAGATACAGTGATAGCCAGGGACAGAAGGCAGAATGGAAGAGCACATTAAGCTACTGGGGAAATCAAAGCATGGCGAGGGAACAGTTTAGGAAGTTGGAGTTGTTGTGAGGGACTGTGGACAAAAGATCTAGCCCCAGCTGCTGGGCTTTGGCCCTGAGATGATTAAAGCACAGAGTTAGTGCCTTCCAGTATGTAAAGGTCCTCTAGGGCAGGGGTTCTTATCTTCCTAAGTCTGTGATGCAGCTCCTCATGTTGTGGTGACCCCAAACATACAGTTATTTTTGTTGCTACTTCATAACTGTACGTGTGTTACTTTTATGAATCATAATGTAACTATCTGATATGCAAGATATCCAATATATGCCTTGCAATGGGCTGTGACCCACAGATTGAGTATCACTGATCTAGAGAAAGGAAGATTTGGGGCTAATTAGCTTACACATTGAAGGCAAGATCTAGTTGGGTCCCCTGAGTAGATGCATTCTATCCATAGCCAGAAAAAAATTTTATTGTTGTTGTTGTTGTTTCTTAGAAGTCACAATACCAGGGGCTGCAGTGATGCTCAGCAAGTAAGAGCACTGGCTGCTCTTACAGAGGACTTGGGCTCAGCTCCCAGCACCCACATGCTGGCTAACAACTATCTTGTAACTGTAGTTGCAGTGGTTGTTATTCTATCTTCTGACCATCATGGGCGTAGCATGTACATGCTGACATGCTGTACTTACGTACAAGCAGGCAAAAAACACTCTTATAAATAAAATAATAATTAAATTAAGAAGTCATAATATTACACTAATCAGAAATATCGGTGATAGTCCTGGCTCACAGTAGATTCTCAAAAAGAATAATATTTCTAGAGTGATGTGAGACTCTCCCATGGAAAGTACAAGGAGAGAGTAGGGCTCCTACTGAGGTGCATGAGCTGCAAATCCCAGTCTTAGTAGGCATGTCTCTGTTATACCCACATGATGAACACAAGAGAAAAATATTAAATACAGAGGCCTGCTTCTCTCTAGCTCCAGCTTACCATCGGAGCATTTGAGAAATGTGCCACTGGGAAGCAGTGGTCCATTTTACATATTTCCCCCTATGTTTCATATCTTACTGTCGTATTCACGAATATAGATAGTAAGCAACCAATGTTTATTTTGAAGGATTCCATGTTAGAGGCCAGCAAAGACTTAAGCTATGGCAAACCAGCTTTTCATGTACGAACTTACCCTATTTCTTCAGTATGTTTGCAAAAGTCCCGTGCACAGCCAGCATTATAAACTGGGCTTATCTACCCACGCTCATGGAAGATCATGTATTTTTGTAGCATACTTTCGCACCCAGAAGGAATTCACTTGGCTTCAAAACTAACGATCACAGTAAGAACTGTTCCTACAAGTGGCAGAAAAAGCTCCAAGCTAGTGACGTATCTTTCTCGGATGTTCCATCAACCACTCTTATTTTCTTTCTCTTCTGAGAAGATGACCAATCTTTCTTGGCAGATTTGATAATGACTATATTGATGTAAGAGCAATTTCTGAGAGTTGCTATGGAGCTCAACAATGCAATCTTAACTGGTAGACAGCATGAACCAGGGATGGATTCACAGAAAGATGGTGTTTGTGATCCTGTGGTCATAATACTTAATGTTCCATTGTTTAATTATTTTAAATATTTATTTTTTTTATTTTTATTTTGTGTATTGGAGTGCTTGTCTACCTACGTGCATGTGAGTATACTTTGTGAGTGCCTGATTCCCACGGAGGCCAGAATTGGGCCTTGAATACTCTTATACTGGAGTTACAGATGGTTGTGAGCTGTCATGTGGATGCTGAGAACTGAACCTGGGTTCTCTGCAAGAGCAGCAAGTGTTATTAACCACTGAACCAACTATCCAACCTCCTTTCTTAATGTCTCCTTTTCATTGCCCATAATCTTCTGAAACATGCAGTAAAATGTTTGAGGAAAACAATGTCACCATACACTGTTCCCTAGCAATGGCAGCACTTTCAAACAGAATCCTTTGGTTAGTGAGCACGTGATCTGGGGATTGCCCAGAAAAGAAAGAAAGCATGTCATGAGTTCAAACTAAGCATCTTAAGGAAAGAAATGCTGAGGCTGAAGAAAAACATCAATGCCAATCCCATCTTCACCTCCTGGGAGAAATTTCACACCCATTTGAATTTATCATAGCAGGCCACTTGGTTAACAGTACATTCTTTGAATGTGGAATTAAAGGAGGTCTTTGCTGTCTTCAAAGACTATCAAGGGAGTAAAGAGGGAGTACAGTAGACCATAGCCCTCAGCCTCAGGATCTTTTCTTCCTAAGCAGGAACTTGTTCTTTGAATTCTACATCCAATATTCACTTTCCTTGGTTATTGCTTTTAATCTTTATTGTTAGTCCTTTAAAGAAACCTGTTTTTAAAAAATGTAATGACACATTCCCAAGTGTCTTAAACTAGCATAGAAAGCTGTGAATTTCTACTTCATCTCAATGCAAATTGACTTGTTCAGACCAACCTTTCATTCAAGGGAAACAGATGTAAGGGAAGGATTGTTTGGACTGGTCTTTCTACATGAATGAACCAGAATTCCTCAACTTCAGTTTCCTGTTTCCCACTCAACAAAATGTATGAGATTTAAAAAAAATAGAGAGGGGAAAAATAGACCTTGAAGTCTGGCTCTTGTATGAGCATTTGGAAAGATTGGAAAAACAGAAGTGATACCAATGTACAGTACGGATCTATGAATTAATTCATCCTGGACTATGATTTAAGAGTACATGTTCCTTCCCAAGCTGTATGATGAAATTCATCTCCCAAGGTAGGAGCATTAAAAAGGGGGGTACTTCTGGGAGGCGGTTAGACTGGGGAAGAGAGGTGGTAGTCTACTCTAATGAGCAGGATCAAGCTTCACGTACACAGCATCTGGTCTTTCCATTTCTTCTACCCTATGAGGACACACCAGAAGATGCATGCCCTCACCACATACCATATTTGTTTGTCTTAACTTTGTTAGCCTTTATAGGCATGAAAATACTATGCTATTTATGCTCATCTATGTTGTTTATAAATTACTGAGCCTGTTGTATTAAGCACAGCAAGAGTGGACTAAGACCACCAGCATATATTATTTGAGCACCCTTCCTTTCAGGGTATAGTATAGGCTCTAATCACAGCCATGTTGGCCAGGCACTTGAAGGTTATCTGTGTAACTGTTTAGCCCAGGGAAGACTTGAGCCATCACCTCTGTTTCTTGACTGGAGATGTTGACTGCGGCCAGCTGCCTCAAGCTCCTGAGACCATTCCCTCTCTGCCATGATAGACTGACCTCTCAAACTCTCAACCAAAACAAAGCCTTAATTAACCACTGTTGTCAGGTATTTGACCCGGGAACGGGAAAAGTAACCAATATGCAGGAGAAACAACTACACTCCTGCTGCAGCAAAGCATCCTGAACATAGTGGTTGAAAAACAGCCCAGGTTTTCTTACAGAAACCAAAAGTGGGTCTTGGGAGGTCAAAATGAAAGTCTCCACACAGCTACCTCCCTTATACAAAGCCTAAGGTAGGATGATTCTTTTTTTTTTTTTTTTTTTTACCTTTTCCAATATCTATGGGCTGCTTACGTTTCATGGCTCAAGGCTATATTATATAACACTTGATACACTTGATTCTGTTAACATATCCCATTTTTTTTAACTGAACCTTCTATCCCCTTTGTGATCATATTGAACAACCTGAGAAATCTCAGATAATCTCTCCATTTTAAGACTCTTGATTTAATAGTTTCTGCAAAATATATTTTGCCACATGAAATAACTATCAGGTTCCCAAGACCAATATATGGATATATTCAGGGGAGGGCATAATTCAGCTTGCTGTAGATTTGAAACATGATGGTTTGTCTTATTTCTTATTTAATCTTTCATTCACTGTGATATGTTCTCGGCCCACTTAGAAACAGCCCTCAGTTCTCCCAACGGCAATTACATCTCCATAGAAACTGCTCTTTGCAAGGTTACTCAGAGGCTCATCATGGCCTCAGTAACCTGTGCAGTTTTGGGCTTTTCTGTCTTTATAACGGCAGAGTATGATATATAGGCGGTCATTCCCACCTCCTTACTAATAACAACAAGGCAGCTCTCAAGGTTTGTGTTTACTGTGCCCCAGGCATTGAGGTAAAAACTCACAAAGACTATTTCACTTGTTCTTTCCATAACCTCCCACACTTTATAAATGTTAACACAGAATATGAGGAGCAGTTTCTAAGACTGCCTGGTACTTTCTAAGCCTCTCTCTTCAAGGATTTTCTTCTAAGCCACAAACCTAGACAACAATCCAACTTACATTTTCAAAAATAAATACTACAAGAAAAAAAAACTACACTACAATTACAAGTAGAAAAACCAGGAAATTATTTGCCTATAAAGACATTTTTTTTTGTAGGAAAATCATCAAGGAAATAAGTCAGGTTGATTGAAATGTCAGAATGAGCTAATTAATTGCAAGATAGAGTTATAATATATAACAGCTGGTTTATTGGGAAAAGCTCTTGGTTGTGAGGGCGTGGGTGGAGGTGCGGGAAGAGAGAGAAAAAGAAGAGGATGAGAAATACAGAAAGAGAGAGGTGAGAAAGGGGGTGGGGACAAAATGTCTGGATCATATAGTGAGGGGCCTGTGGGAGAGGGAAAGCCCTACCTAGGCTGGGGAATTTAGGCTAGAGGAAAGGGTATGCCAGCCACACTCTGCAGCAGGAGGAGACCGAGGAAAATCTAAAACCAAACACCCTAGCCTTTTGTTGATAATTAATGGATAAGAAGCAACGTAATCATCTTTGGTTACTTCCTGCTGACATTGAGGCATCAATATTGGGGGTAGGAAGGAAAAAAGCTGGAATGTTAGCCAACTCCTGGAAGAGTAGGCTGTTCTACTTGCTGTCCAGGATCTGTGAGACCATCAGCGACTAGAAAAGTGCAGACCTAGCTAGGCCAGTGCACCTATGTTCTGGATGCTGCTCTTGAGGAAACATCTGGACCTGACAGGATTCTGGGAAAAGCATATATTAGGGGCTAAAGATGAAGGTAAGGAGTTTAGGGAGAGAATTTTTCCCCTTGGGGGTGCATTTGAAACTGTTAGGCCTATGTTCTTGGTAATTGGGGAGGGGAGAGTCCTAAAAGCGGGGGCCGGGGATCCCCTACCCTCAGGATTAGTTAGGTGGAGCAACAGGCTGTTGGTTGACAGTTCTTATCTGGAGTCCATTTGACCTGTGGATTCCCTGAAGCTTATAAGAATTTAAGTTTACAAAAAGAGGCAAATTGACTTGGGCAACAGCTTAAAATGTGATTAATGTTAAAGCTTTAAAGCGTCTTAATACAACAGGTACCATAGTGAGGAGATGAGACCTGAAGCATTTTTTCATTTTTTAAAAACATACCTCAAATCACTTTCTTATTACCAACCTTAAGACACTTTCTCAGACCCTCCAACGCTTTCTTAGAAGCTTTCCATCATAACTTGCATTAACCAACCTTAAAACAGCTTCTTAGACCCTCAAACACTTTCTAAGATCCTCATAACTTACATAAACTTTACATTTTTTTCTGAGAAAGGCAGATGAAGCCCTTGATTGTACAGTTCAACTGATCTTCAGACCCATCAGAGACCCGAGAAAGATAAATTACAGCAGGAAGTAATACTTCCAACCACCTATGTATCGATTAGCATGGCATAGGCTTACCCATTACCGAGGCAGACTTCCCAGAAGGCTCCTGTGGTATGAATAGCTTCGTTGTGGGCACACATCCCCAGGTAGCATCAGTCTCCAGCTGCCAGGCCCAGCAAATCTGAGAGGCCTTTCTGTGGAGGAGGAACTTGGGAGACTGACAACCTTAAGTTGTCTAGGCAAAATGGGGCAGTCAACCCTCTGGGTGTCCTATTTTTCCACAGTTCAGGCAAGGCCTTCATAGTGGGAGAGGCATTGGGGCAGTCTTGCCTAGTAGCTAATTTACCATAAACTAGGTGGAGTCATTTCCCATTGTGCCTTTAACTTCTTGGAGGCATTAGAGTCACTGCTAGAAGCTGAGATCTCTGTCATAGTGAGCTTTTTCATTAAACACTTAAATGCCATATTCTGCAGATTCTCTGACAGGTTTGAGGACCATAAATTATTGAGTGAACTAAACAAGCTTTGTTTTTAGTTCCTCATCCTAGGCTCAACCATGAAAACATAAGAGACTAGATAAAGCTTAATCTTGCAATTAACTGCATCGGTTCTCAGCATGCCTTGACCACAAATATACTTCTGAACATAGTAAAAGATTTGATCATTTATTATGTGACTGTTGCATTTGTTAGTTATTCTTAATGGTTTGTGAAAATTTTGTAGTTTTAGTAACATTAAAATTAAGTACCTTTTATGTGTATCTTAGTTTATCCAAATAGCCAAACTAAGCAGGGATATTAGATTTGGCCCTGAATTCAGATCTGCTTGCTTCTGTCTCCTGGATTAAAGTTATGTTTGTTTTCCAGTCATATCCCACAGACCAAGAAGGTCTTCGGCTGGCTTGTTAAGCTGTCTCCACACAGCGGGATCTGCTTCCTGCATCATCTGCACTGCTGTCTTTCTGTATCTCTTCCTTGAGTCATGGCTTTCATCTGGAAGCTTCTTATTCTCTCCCTCCATCCTTTTCTTTCTCAACTTGGAGCTCAGGCCTTCCTGGCTAGGTGGAAAGCCAGCAACAACCTTCCTGTCTCTGCTCACCTCAGGGCCGAGAATGCAGGCAGTTGTGTGGATAGTTGGTTTGTTATACAGGTGCCTGGATTTAGACTGTAGTCCTTCAGGATTCCAGATGGGGAGTTCCTAACTGCTGAGCCATCTCCAGGTCCATGTACCATTCCTTCCCAAGCTGTGTTAGATCGTCTCAAGTCATTGGACAGCAAGTAGTAATATTGAGTGAAAGAGATGGCATTCTGCTTAGTATGGTGCTGCACACCTATAATCCCAGCAGCCCGGAAGCAAAAGCAAGTTCAAGGCCAGACATAGCAAGTTCCAGGCCATCCAGTTCTACATAGCAAGTTCCAAGCCAGGAATAGCTACACAGCGAGACTCAAATTTAGAAAGAAAGAAAGAAAGAAAGAAAGAAAGAAAGAAAGAAAGAAAGAAAGAAACATAGATATTTCAAAAAATAAAAATAAATGAAAAGAAAGCTACATGATAGGCAGTTTTACAGAAAGGGCAGATGGTTTTTACCAGGACAGTAATAGAGAGATCAGTTGCAGAGGGAGAACTCAGGTGAAGATGGAATGAGCCAGAAAATGAGAAGAAGCCAGAAGATTAGAGCAGATTACAGAGTTAGTTTGAGGCCAAGCAGAGTAATTCTGGGCCAAGAGAGAAACCAGATTAAATAAGTCAGCTGGGAGAGGAGTTTGAGCCAGAACAGCTGAGTTGAACCAGCCAGCCCAGAGCTCAGAAAGAACAAGTTAAGGTAAGCTTATTAAGCAGTAAGTCTCAGGGGCTGAAAAATTCTAGGCCTAAGTTAGATTGTGCGAAGCTAGAAGCTTCCAGGACTAGGCTTAGGTTAGCAGAAGGAGGCAGTAAGCCTCTGAGACAACTGAGCCAGGAGAATAAAAGTTGTTATTACAAATCCTAGCTTACACTAAACACTCTAAAGAGTAATGTATGCTGTTGGCGGGGCCCTACTGCTGAAGCTTACAGCCACCATGAGGGACAGATCTCTGAGCTTGGCACAAGATAGAAGAATCCCTTCCCCTAGCGGGGCTTCCTACTCTCTGCCTATATTTATTTGGAGGATGTCCCTGAGCTAGTTGCCTAGCTTATGGTAGAAGTAGCCTCTGTCACAGCTTCCTGAAGAATGCCATCTCCCCATATAATTAGGTAGTACTGTTTAACTCAATTAAAGTACTGTGGGCACCTGTCAGAGTGCCTCCTGGATGCTTCCCTTTTCTTATTTATTCCCCTCACCCCTGGGATAAAGTTACTCTGTCTCCCTGCAGCTGGTCCAGGAAGTCCTTCTGGCCAGTTCACAGCCTTCTGAGCCCTGCGCCTCGCCTCTGCTTCCCCCGCCCTCGTGAGCTGGTGGCCAATGGCCTCTGAGGGAAAAGGAGACCGAGACCCGCAGCATGCAGCCAATTCTGAGAAATGCTAGCCACTTGGAATCTGGAAGCATGGTAGTAATTTGTAATTTAAAGGGAGTGTTTCTAGCTTTGCCACTCACAAGTTATGAGACCAGATACGGATGTCTATTTAGCATCTCAGAATTTTGGTCAGTCTACCTGGAGGGAACAAAGTGTCCAGTGCAGACCACATCGTGGAGTACTCTTTCAGTAACTGACATTCGAATGATCATGCAGCCTTTGGAGCGTGCATTCTAGTGTCAGACAAATTGATGTCTCTGGAATCAAGTTTTAGTTTTATTACCTTTTGTCCATGACACTGTACAGACAAGCAGTGTGCTTTAGCGTCAACTTTTGAGTCATGGATTGAGTTAGTCAGATTTATGTCATAAACTTATTAAGAGTGTTAAATAAATACTACATATAAATGTGCACAGCCATTAGTCCAGGGCCTGATATATAGAACATCATCAAAAACTTCCTAGTATTCCATGGAAGATGGAGTGATTAAATGCAGAAGTCTCAAGATTTTTCCTGATGAGTTATAAATGGTAATGAAGACAACTTTTAAGTGACAATTCATTGGCCAAGAAACAAAATCATTGCTAGAGTAAGAGTGAAGACATTAATAATGAGTGTTGGGAGATAATGCTATTGGAGGGCCCTCTGGCTGGAGGTTGTATGGACACCTCTCTGAGCTCTGTTTCTGTTAAGTGTGATGGTACACATCTGCGATCATAGCACTTGCGAGGCTGAGGCAGGTGGTCACAAGTTCAAGCCTGTATAATGAGACCTTGTCTAAATAAATAAACTACGCGGTTTCCTAAAGTTAAAGGAGACAATTCAATCAAAATTAGTCTTTGAAGGTCAGTATTGCATCTAAATACCTTTTATTTTTAAGTTGCCTCCCACAACAAAAATGGCAAAGAGTTGATCAAACAGATTGTCATTCAGGGTCAACTTCAGACATGGCTGCTCTATAAAACCTAATGAGTTATAGCCCTTTAACATATTTTCTTTAAATATTCTTGTTCTTTTATTATTAAAGCTAAAAGAAAGAGTCAATGGCTTCACTTACAAGAAATTGCATGTAAGGAGTCACGTATTAATGTCACTATAAAAGAGTAGATAAATGAATAATCAAGGATCTCCCACTTTTTTTTCCAGTTTGCACTCTCAATTTCCTTTTGCAATCTTCTAAATGGGAGAATATCTTGGAAAGCAAATTAGAGGCTTTAAAATTTAGATGATTAAATGAAGTCTCTTATTCTTGGTAAGCAGAACAACATGTATTATTGATTTGCGGACTGAGCTTTTGGCAAGTTGGTGTGTGATTCACCAAAGTGTTCCCCACAGACAGGCTGCCACTGCGAGGAGTGAAACCAATTTGCATCTTGCCAACTTATTCCAACGATGTTTCAGTTCTCCTTTTGGAACTGCAGCCGAGGTGAGTACACAGCTTGCTTTCTCATTAATTTGCTTCTGAATTCTACTCCAAAATCTGTAGGACACTGAAACACATGAGGGAAAAAAAATCTGTAAATGTGGCTCTTCTAGGGAAAGCAATTCTAAAGGCAATCCTCCTTAGGAAAATGCCGGCTGTTGCGTTATTAAAAAGTGCTCCAGGTTAAGCAGCAGGAAGGCATTAGAGAGGCAGCGGCTTTCATGATAAGCACAGTAATTAGGCTGGGTCAGCTGGCCCTCCTTTGAGCACAGAGACGGAATCCACGAGTTTTATGGTGTTCTTTTTCCCAAAGCATTCCCCTAGCTAGAGAAGTACAATCTTCTCTGATAGAGATAAAACCTTCCTCAGACTACAGGCACTTGAGGTTGCCGGTGCTCCTTCAGGTGACCCGGCATTACTGGGGTTGCTGGAGGCAAGAAGGAAGATTCCGGCAAGAATTTCCACAATGAAAGATTAACGGGAATGAATGTGGTGAGCTCAGAAGAAAAATATTCCAATAGATTGGCCTTTCTCTTTCACTTTCCCACATATTTAATAAAAATCACCCCTCCCCCAAGGCGAAAGTCGGCAGGCCACAGCACTCCCGATCAATGTGTGCTCTAGTGACAACTGCAAGTTTGTGTGTAGGGGAAAGTCAGGTTCAAAAGATGTCACACTCTTGCTGCCAAGAGCAGAAAATCTCCTCGAAATTGGAAAAGAAAGGAAATGACAGCAGTCTAGGATGTGATCCCTAATTCATCAGGCTGGTTCCCTCTGCTCTGAAGTCAGTTCTATGTGACACATTCCTGATTCAGGCAGTTCTTCATTTCATGAAGGAAGTTGTGACCATTTGTAACCAACTAAAACTCACTATGCTGAAACTACTGTAAATGTGCTGATATTGACATTGAGTGAGACTGTGCCAGCTACAAGCATAGAGGCCCCTCTTGGGGAACTGGATTTTCTCAAGCAATGTCTTTATTTACTGTGAGCAAAGAAAGCCAAAAGAAAAAAGTGAGCTCAAATACAGCACCTGAGTCAGTTGGTAGTGGGGGGGAGGGCAAGGGAAGGTGTAGGAAGTAAGAGGAGACACTGTTGATTGGGTAACAAAAAGGAGTGACTACTCAGCTATTAAAAACAAGGAAATCCCAAAATTTGTGGACAAATGGATGGAACTAGAAATGATCATACGGAGTGAGTTAACTCAGAAGCAGAGAGACTCTCATGGCATATTACTCACTTATAATTGGGCACTAGCCCAAAAGGCATGTCCCATGAAAGTCTTCACTTACCAGCAGATTGGGATAGATGTGAGGACATCCCACTGGGACTCTAGGTAAGAGAAATATAGGAGATGGGGAAATAGAAGGACCCAGAGGGTCCTAGAAACCTACAAGAAGAATATCATGATGGGTGGATCGGGGCCCGGGGGTCCTGCTCAAACTATTGCACTAACCAAGGACAATACAAGTAGTAAACATCGAACCCCTACTCTGATTTACCCAATGGACAGAACATTCTCCACAGTTATGTGGAGAGTGGGGACTGACTCTGACATGAACTCTGGTGCCCCATATTTGACCACCTCCCCTTGGTGGGGAGGCCTGATGGCACTCAAAGAAAGAATAAGCAGGCTACCAAGATGAGACTCGATAGCCTATGACCATATAGTCAGGGAGGAGGTCCTCCTCGATCATAGACCTAGGGGAGGGGAATAGGATGAAAGCGGGAGGGAGGGAGGAATGGGAGGATGCAAATGATAGGATAACAATTTAGTTGTAATCTGAATAAATTAATAAAATAAACAACAACAACAACAAAAGGAGTAAGTGGTAGAGTTCATTGCACATGCACAGATAACCGTCATACCTCTACACATATTCAAAGAGAGTCAGTTAGGTTGTTTTCATGGGGTTGGGACTTCTTAACAATTTTCTTTTGTGCTCATCCATTTTTGAAAAGCTGCTGCAAACCTGGACCTTAACCAAATCAGGAAGGCTTTTCTTTTTCTTTTGTTGTTGTTGTTGAATTTGTTTAACTTATCCCCTCTCTCACCTCCTCCCAGCCTCCTTCCATTTTCCTCCTTTCCTCTCCCTTAGCCCTCAGAAAGGGGGAGCCCTCCTCCCCTACCATCTGACCTCAGCCTATCAAATCTCATCTGCATGGACCACCTGCATCCTCTTCCTCTGTGGCCTGGGAAGGCTACCCTGCCAGGGGGACGTGATCAATGAGTGGGCAACAGAGTCCATGTCAGAGGTAGCCCCTACTCCCCATGTTATAAAACTCACGTGGAGACTGTGCTGCCTATCACTGTCTTCTGAGCAAGAGGTCTAAACTCTCTCCATGCATGGTCCTTGGTTGGTGCATCAGTACCTGCAGGTCCCCCAGGAACGTTTTTCTTAAAGACAATTTAAGGATGTTGTTGAAGGAATTTGTGCCTGGGTGTGTCCAGGCTGTAGGTGATTTCGTTGTTAAATGGTGGAACCTCTGAGATATGACTTTCCTGAAGGCTAGGATGAGATTGCCAATTGCCTTTTCATTTGCTCCATGAGAGGGGCTTCATCCTCCGTAACAGCAGTGAGTCCCCACCAGAATTCAATCTTCTGTCATCCCAATCTTGTACTTGTGAGCTCCAGAACTGAAAATAAATGTTTTTGCTGATAAGAACTGAGTTAACAAACAGCAGCTTAGATGGACCAGGGCAGCACTGACTGTATGAATGAACTAGGGGACATTAAAAACACTTAACTCACTTTATTTTGCTCTGCTATTTCCACAATTCTCTCAGGTTTGCTTTTTTAAAAATCTCCATTTCTTAAAGAATCTCTCTCTCTTAAAAAGATACAGGAGTCAACATCATCTTTATTGATCTTGAATTCTTAGCCACTACCCTGATGACCCGTACTACAAAAGTATCAGCAACAACAATTATAGTAATTTGGATGCTTTTTTCCCCTTTGATAATGTGTTTTGGTCATAGTCACTCTTTCTTCAGCTCCTCTCAGATCTACCCTCATCTCCCTATACACAACCCAGAGTACAATTTCTGTTGTCCAGTTTCTCTTGGGTATGGGGCCTGCCCTAAGGTGTGATCAACCTATCAGGAGTCACATCATTGAACAAACTGGCTCTCCCTCTCTGCTCTTTCCTAGCAGCTCTTGCATGCACATGTCTCCTGTCCCACTCTTGGATTTGTTTGGCTTGCAAGAGTCTTGTGATGCTGAGCAATTGCTGTGAGTTAATATGTGCAACAGCCCTATTGTGTCTGGAAAGCACTGTGTCCTCAGTGTTATCTAAGGCCTCAGGTGCATGCAGTCTATCTGCCCCATCTTCCATAAAGATCCCTGATACTCAGGAAGATGGGTGTGACAAACACCCCATTTAGGGCTGAGCATCTGCAGCTTCCTTGTTTCTTGTCGATATCCTCAGTATTCATAAACTAAAGGCAATCTGTTGAAACTGGTTTCTTTAAATACTCTTAATATTTTGACATTATCAAGGACGAGGCCAAAGCATTAGGAATACAAAACCACCAATTTTATGTTTATCATTTTTGGGAGCACAAAGGGAGAAAACATTCTTTATGAAAAATACGCATCCTTGGAGATCTTTTCCTACCCAAAAGTAGAAAGAAATAAAAAATGTCCTTTGGACCAACAGGTATGACTTGTGCTATTTCTCCTCCAATGTGAACATCTAAGGTTCTTCTCAGTATGGAAAAATAATGTTATTACTGCATTTTTTCTATGACACTGATAGAGAATTTGCCCCTTCAGTATCTTTACAAAGTGTTTTAACCCAGACATACTCTACACAGGGCACCACTGCAAGTCTGTGAAGTCCCTGCCATCCGCCACCTTCCTATATAACACCATCCTCTCTTACTCCCAACACCCATAGCCCAGTGGTCTATCCTCTGCTCTTGAAGGAACACTGAGGTTGATCTAAGATGCTCATAGCTAAGCTGTGGGTTAGATCCCCTCCATACAAATGCTAGGCTCAGGCCTCTTCTATAGTATTAGAACTACATGGATGACCCCATCACCTGGGCATCCAGGCCCCATGCTCTCTTGGAAGGACTTAAGTAAGAGGGTTAAAGTCATATGTTTGGACACAGATTCTACAAGTCTATACCCCCTCAAGCGGAGTGGTACATATCTCAGCTCACCCTAAAAGACTCATGATAAATCTCTCTGATCTACATTTCATATTTTAACTCCTCCCATGAGAAAGGTTTTTATTTTAACTTCACCAAATTGCTGTGGGAAAAAATCATGGGTTTGGGAATGAAATATATCGGTGGCAGATGTATTTTCAAAGATGCTGACGAAAGGGCTTCCATACTACATTAGCCTCTGAAATCTCAGTGCGTCCTCATAAAGAGGCAGGGTCTAGTTACATTCCATTCAAAATTATCAGGCTACCACTTGCTCATAACAGATTATGAAAGACCCCAAGTGTTTTCTGAGGTTGATTCACAAAAGCAAAGATGCTTCTGTTTTATTGTTGTTCTTCTTGGCGTCCTCATTCACCATGCAAGCAGATGGACAACCCTGAGTCTGTCATGCTGGTAGGCAGTCCAAAGGCTTGCAGAGAAAGATCTCATGTAGCATTGGGCTATGTGGGGAAAGTGGATGCCCAGCTGGATTCCAGCTGTTCAGTTACAGTCAAGTTAGACCATAGCCCTAAGAACAGAAACATCAGAGCTGCCTCTTGGCCCTTTCCCGAGCTTTTAATCAACGAAACATATATGGCTGGAGAGATGGCTCAGCACTTAAGATCCCTTGTGGTTTCTTTGTTTGATTCCCAGAACCCACATAAGGTCACTTACTCACAAAAGTCTGCAACTCCAGTTCCAGGGATCTGATACCCTCTTCTGGCTTCCAAGGGCAGCAGGTACGCACATAGTGCACAGACAAAGCACACATACATATAAAATCAAATTTTTAAAAAGAAAACATTGCATTGTTTTGATACACTGAAGTAACCATGGCCTGAATTTTATATCAAGCACAAATTTAAATTCTGAAAGCAAAAATCACCAGTGTGATGGATTGGTTGGTGAGACCCGTGGGTGATTACTGAGCCATAGAGGGAAAGGCTTCATTGATGGGATTGCTGCCCCTATCAAAGAGCTAGGAAAAGATACCCAAAGTGCCATCCTAGAAGTAAGTTCTCACCAGGTTCTCAGCTGTTGGCACCTTGATTCTGGACTTACCAGCCTTCAGAAACAAAAGAAGCAAAAGTGCCTCTGTATTAGTGTTCGAATGGCCTAAGTAACTAATGTTATATGTATTCATAGATGTAATCTCAAAGCCAGATATGAGAGAGAGAGAGACAGAAAGAGAGAGAGACAGAGAGAGACAGAGACACAGAGACAGAGAGACAGAGAGACAGAGACAGAGACAGAGAATTAATAAGGGCTGTTTCAAGGAGAACTACAGATATGACTTTTTTCCTTGTTCCTTCCATGTAACCCATTGTTTATTTTAGAGTAAATTTTTTCAATAAAAGAAACGGTGGTAAAACCCTCCATTTAAAATACCTGTTGGATCATTTTACTGAAACAAAAAAAAATGGTGATGTAACTGTATCTAACAGTCAGTATTGTAATTGATCACAATTTAGAATATGAACACATTGAGAAATATGTGCACTGCAAGTGCTGTGGTAAGGTATTGTAAAGTGGTACTTATGGAGAGATTTAAAATTTATTTTCTATTTTAAGTTTTACTCTGAAGCATACAGCAGCCAGAGAGAAGAAAGTTCAAGAAAAATCTCTGTCTGGACAGAGCTCTGCTGAGGACAGATCACTCCTGTCTTACTAGGAAACCCCAGTGCTGATGACATTATCTGGCCAACAGCACTTACTCAGTACATACTATGTAGTCGCTCTCTTTATCAGTCAGAGTTCTCAGCATGGGGCGGGGAAGGGGGAGGAGAAAAAACTGACAGCTTCCAGTCAGTTCTCACCTGCTTTGTTTTTGAGGCAGGGTCTCTCTATTCCTTGTTTCTGTTGCTGTTGTATATACGCCAGTCTTTCAGTCTACTGTCTTGTCTAGGGATTGAACTCGGGTGTTCAGGCTTATATGGCTCCTGATTTTACACATGGGCCCACCCTCCTGACATGTAAATCTGCATACTTAAAAACACGTTATTTCTTCACCCTTTTAATCACCCATATAATGACAAACTAGAAGCACCCAGAAGGCTGAGCAGGAGATCCTGAGTTCCAAGCCAGTCTGGGCTACGTGGCAACACCCTGTCTCTAACACATAACAAGAATATATCTCTAACATAAAACAAACCAGAACAACAACAATAACAAAACACAAACTGTAGTGATAACTTTTATTCCAAAAGTCAAGGGGAAGATGCGCTTTAATCATTTCGATATAGCACCCAATCACTTTGGCTTTATAAGTGATGGATGAGGAGTTGCGGGCCCCAAACCATCTAGGCAAGTGTAATAGCTAAAGGCCGGGCAGAGAACGCCGTGTACCGATTTGCTATTTCCCAACTCAGCCAGCAACAAGAGAGTTTCCTCCCTTTCAGAGAGTGGGGAGAAAAAAGACAAGACCCTGTGAAGTCAAAGAATTGGGAATTTCAAAGCATGTATCCTCGCTTCTATTCCTAGAACCAAGAGTGGGAAGGAGAGAGGGAGGAAGGGAGGGAGGGAGGGAGGGAGGGAGGGAGGGAGGGAGAGGGAAGGGAGGGAGGATAGGAGTGCAATAGATGCACACATGTTTTGAAGACACAGATAATTCTGTTTACGTCCTTGGATTTAAGCATGCACATTGAATAAAACATGTAAATGCTAGGTTTCGGGTATTGTGTCAGGAGTGTCCAGTATCTTTTTGTAGCACAATTAAATGCTAGGCCTGTACACATTCTCACGTGAAGCAGAGTGATTTTTTTTTTCTTTGATTGCTGTCCTCTGTCACTAGAAGCAGGCAGCGCTTCAGAAACCATTGCCTCATGCCATGTACGGAGTGCATCTCTCCACCGGGACGATTCCCTTCGTCTCATTCTTCCCTTGATTCCCTGATGTGAGAGCCATTAAACAGAGACTCCCATGGCCACCTAATGATGTATAAAACTATGCTACGCACTGAAATGGTGGTAATTTATACACACCAGGAAACTGTAGGCCGGAATAATGTAGCGAAGGGAAGTAGCTGGCGCCCGGATGGTTTGCTTACTCCAGCAAAGGTCAAGAGAGACAAACCAACTTTGAAACACAACATCCCAGTAGCTGAAGTGAGAAAAATGTTCTACCACTGTGCAACAACCAAGACCTGGGTGACTCAGGCCTTCCTGTGGGTTTAGGCGGAATCACGCATGTGAGCCCAAGTGATGAGCTTTCTTTAAGACTGCATAGGCAATGATGGAGAACGTGGGGGTGGGGTCTGGTTTGGCCTTTGTGTATGTTTGGATAGTTGAAAGACTGAAAGGCAAGCTACACAGTAGGAGAAAATGTTATCAAAAGACATATGTGACAAATGACTGAAAAGTGTCTATTTCCGAATAGACAAAAATGGCACGTGGGGATGGGGTAAGTGCTTGCTGGCACACAAAGCCCCGGGACAGAGCCACGTGTCACATAAGGGAGAACACAGGAGGAAGAAGCATGAGAATTTAAACTTCAAGGGCATCCACAGCTGTACCATGAATCCCAAGCCAGCCTTGGCTATAAGTGACTTTGTCTCAGAAAAGAGAAAGAAAAGGCATACAAATGTCAAGTGCACACATGAAAACACAATCAGTATCTAACGATTAGGGAGTGATAAATTAAAACCATATTCAGATGCTTTAATACACCTATGATAAACTTAAAACTCTGACCCTACACCCTGGAGACGATGGAGCAACAGGGACACTTTGACAGCTGTTAGAAATGCAAATGAGACAGTCCTTTGGAAAGAGTGGCTTCTAAAAACAGTAAGCATTCTCTCTCCACCTGATTCAATTTACTGAAAACTTATATCTTCAACATAAACATTCTGTACTCAAATGTTTATAAAACCTTTTCATAATTGCCAAAATATGAGAATAAGCAAGACATCAATCATTCAGTAGATAAAAAAAAAAAGCCTGTGGAAAATGTATACAGTGAAATAGTACTTTGTCTTCAAAAGGTGATAGAAAACTTAAATTCATACTGTTTTATGAAGGAGACCAATGTGGGGATAGGAATATAACATATGGTCCCAACTATATGATGTCCTGGAAAAATTAGACGACATTGAAAGTATTAGAGGCTTGGGGGAAAGAGACAGAAGGGTGAATAGATGCAACAGAGGATTTTAGGCTGGTAAAAGTGTTCTGTGTGATGCCACAGTGGTGGATATGCATCACTTTATATTGGTGCAGACCTATGCAGTGTACAGAACAAGAGTGAGGCCTTGTGTAAACAGCAGGCTCTGAGTTATAACAGTGTGTGGGCAATTGATCTTTGATTCTAGTGCTTATCTTCTTTTATTTTAATTAATTAATTAATTTACATCATCTCCTCCCTCCTCTCCTCCTAGTCCCTCCCCCTCCTCTCAGCCCCCTCCCCATTCTCCTGTCCTCCCTTTCTCCTCAGAAAAGGGATGCCCTCCCATGGATACCAACCTTCCTTGGCATATCAAGCTGTAGTAAGACTAGGCGCGTCTCCTCCTACTGTGGTTGGACAAGACAGCCCAGTTAAGGGAAAGAGACCCAAAGGCAGGCGAAAGTGTCAGAGACAGTCACTGCTCCTGCTGCTAGAAGTCCCACATGAAGACCAAGCTGCACAACGGTTACATATGTGAAGAAGACCCAGTTCTGTCCCATGCATGCTCTCTGTTTGGCTGTTCTATGGGCCCCTATGAGACCAGGTTAGTTGAGTCTGTAGGTTTTCTTGTGGCATCCTTGACCTCTCTGACTCCTCCAATCCTGCCTCCCCTCTTCCACTGAGTTCCCCAACTCCACCTAGTGTGTGGCTGTCTAGTACTCTTTTCACTCTGAGGGGAGACATTGATACTTGGAGAAGCCATAACCGTTAGAAGGGGTGTGCATGGAAATTCCTTGAAATCTCCATTCAGTGCTGGAAATACTTGCATGGCCAAGTGATTTCTTTGCTGTTTCATTGCCTCACTTTAACTTTCACTTGTAGAGTATTGAAGAAAATTACACGAAAAGGGAAAAGTCTACTTACTACAGACATTTGTGGTTTTGTGATGGCTTCTGAACTCTGTTTACTTACTGAGAGCGCTTGCCCAAGAATTTAGTTCTGCCATAGGAAATCATTATGAATTCTTAGTTAGTATGCCCTCTTTTGGTTTACATAAATACCATGTCCTCATCTGGCACAGGGGGTGATGTCAGCACTGGACTCTGCTGTGGTCATTAAGCATCACCCCCATTTGCTCCCTAGATGGATGCTAATATTTCTGTACATTTGAAAAGAAGTGGCTCCCTAGGCTATACTCCCAATTGCTTTTGAGAGATAGTACTCACATGACTTGGTAATCATCCTAGAATATAAGTGAAATATCAAACAGTGTGATGGGTACATTAATGAACACAAACTGGCTTTCACTGGCCTGTGCCTTTGTTCTCTGATTCCTGGAGGTAGGTCTCTCTCAGGGCTTTCCAGAAGGCCAGCCCAGCACAGATGCTCATCTGGGAACTCATACTAGGAAGATCCTGGCTCTTCCATCCCTTGCTACCTTCTCTCTCATTGTGTGCTGAGAGCCACTCACCAGTTTTGCTCCGAATTTAGGAAAACCCAGGAGGCTCTGAACTTTTCACTCACTGACAGGTACCTGGTATCACACAAAGCCAATGCGGATCAATAGTCCCTCTCCAAAGCTTCGCCAAGTGGCTGCTGTGAGCACTTTATATTCTGAAGTCTCATTGTAGGCTTTCCACAGACATGAATGGAAAAATAATGAGGAAGAAATACAGTCTAATGTGGGGTGGTTGGTACCAGAACAAGGCTAGTAAGAATAAGAGCAGGCCGACACTAGCCTCAGAGGACTTGTCGGTAAGGGGCAGCCAGCATGTTCCCTTTCAAGGGTAAAGATAAGCAGGTGAGCTGTTGAGCTGAGAAAGAGCGATGAGTAGACTAAAAGGTTGTACATTTTAAAAGGCCGATTCAAACAAGGTCTGATAGGCGATCGGAGAACCGCGTGAGCCAGGCAGCCGAGGAGAAAGGCCCTCAGCCTCCTGGCTCCCTTCGCAGCTTGCTTTTGTCAGCAAGATACCATTTCTTCCCTCCAAACACTTGGGCCCTGACATCACGTCTCCATTCTCATTGGCCGCGGGGATGGCAACATCTTTGATCTTCAGCTTACTGAAGCAGCTGCCTAGTGTTCTACTTCAAAGCGTGCTTTTCTAACTTAAGGGCATTTTAATAAAGAGTTCTCCAAGACCCTGTTGCCTATCATCTGGAATAGTAAGGAGCTGCGTGGCTCATCGGGTCATACAATACTACAATGACAAGGATAAAAAAAAAAAAAAGCTCACCAGAAGAGGAAGAGAATAGCTTTTTCACCATTTCCCTTGGCTTTGTAAGGTACACTCCTGTGAGCTTTGGCTTTCTGCTTACATCCGGGCTGCTGTTAAGAAATCAGTTGCACCCTCAGAGGAGGATAAAGAGATGTCTGCTATGCGTAAGGACACATCAATAGTCTGGTGTGAAAAAACCCAACTCCTCTTTTGTACCATATGGAAAATGGCCACATGCAGCCGGAGTTATTTAGGTCAAGAATGGCTCTCTCCTTTAAGGGAACAGTTTCCCAGGTTGTCGCCAAGCCCATGCATTGGGCGCTGTAAGAGAAGTGGCAGATGTTTTTCTTTTTCTGACTAAAGATGCTTCATTATGTGTGGAAGAGGGAAGATGACACACAGATCTGACCACACTGACCTACTTAGAGGGAGCAAAGCTTCAGAGACCTCCAAAAGAAGGAAGTGAAGCCGGGACGTCACTAGAGACATCCATGGTGGCCAGGGACCAAATCTACATTGTAAAGCATTTAAGCCAGCTTTCAAACACTGCCAATAAATCACCATTAAAATATACAACAAGGGAAGTTTTAGGTGTTCATATTAGTAGTTGGATTTTTTTTTTCTTTCTTTCTTTTTTTTTTTTTTTTTTTTTTTTCTTTTGGAGATGAGCTCTCAGTATGTGACTTTGGGTGGCCGGGAACTCATTATGTAGAGCCAGCTAGCCTCAAACTCAGAGAGGTAACCTGCTAAGATGAAAGGTGTCACTCCATCCTGTGGGCTTAAAGGTTGAAGTGTCAACATTCAGAGCGGTTGGCTAAAGGCTGATTTCTTCAGCAAAAGGAACAGTCCAGACAGCACAGACAGAAACTTCAAGTGGAAGTCCCACCCAGCACTTCATCTCACCACAGGTTAATGCTATCTTTCCGTGTACTTTCTTTCTCTACAGGCTTTCCCACACCCATCTTACCCACACCCCTCCTTCTGTACTATTTGAAAATAAACTTAAGACGCCGGGACATCCCAGCACCCCCAAAAAGTCTCTTCAGGAAACGGCTTTCTTTCGCCATCTCAGAATCACACATAGGCATTAATTACTCTGCATTCCGTATATAACCCATTCTTAATATTCTACAGTTCCCAAAATACCATTTCGCCCAGTTTCTCCTACAGTCTGGATCTAATCAGGTGTAACTCGTTTTGTTTAACTTCCCTGTTCCTTTGCTGTCTCTAATTCGCAGTTCTTCACTTGATGGCATTTTTTTTCTCTCTCTCTTGTCATTTAAAAAGTTTTAGTGTATTTATTTATTTTTTGGTGATTTGAGAGGAGAAGGTTTCTCTGTAATAAAACACTGGCTGTCCTGAAACTCACTCGGTAGACCAGGTTGGCTCTGAATGTACAGAGGTCTGCCTGCCTTGGCCTCCTGAGTGGTGGAATTAAAGACATGTGCCACCACTGCTGGGCATTCCCCCCCCCCAACCCCCTTTGTTTTAAAAATGTTGCTGATTCAGTTACCACTGTCATCAGCAAGTAAGGACAATTTTGTCTACTCTGACCCATGCAGTTCCTGTCTCTTGCTTTCTTGTTAGATACAGGATCTTGAATACTGCTGCAGAGGATCTTTCTCTCTTAGTTTTTATTGGGAGCTAAGGGGGTGGTTGGGAAAGACTCTCATGGATCTAACCTGTCCTCAAATTTACCATGTAGCCAAGGATCATTATTTATTTGTTTCTTTGTTCAGTTGTTTGCTTGGTTGGTTGGTTCGATAATCTTTCCACACAGGGTTTCTCTGTGTAGACCTGGCTATCCTGGAACTCTCTCACTCTGTCGACCAGGCTAGCCATGAACTCAGAGAGCTGCCTGCATCTGTCTCTCTAGTGCTGTGATTAAAGGTGTGCACCACCACCACACAGAAATATCTTTAATTAAAAAAAATTATTTTATGTGTATGGATGCTTCCCATGCAAATGTATGTATGCCTGGTGCCCTCAGAGGCCAGAAGAAGGCACTGGATCCCATAGGACTTGAGTTCCAAATGGTCGTGAGCTGCCATGTGGGTGCTGAGAGTCAACCCTGAGTATACTCTGGAAAATTAGCCAGTGCTCTTAACTACAAAGGAATCTCTCCTGCTTGAAACTTTTGAAAACTCCAGAAAGATAATTTGAAAAATGCCTTACAACTTGAAGTCATTCATTTACTTCCTTGGGTTTACATGGAAATTAATGTTGTTAAGAATGGCTCTATGTTTTTAAGTAATGTTCTTGCCACTGCTTTACGCTGTCAATGTAAGAAGCACAGCTGTAGCTCTCCTGTTATTAAAGGGAATAAGAGGTAATTTATTCTGGAGCCATTCTGAATAGCCATGGCCCCAGAACACAGAGTCAGGTAACCTTGAGTTCCATGCTCCAACATAGAACAGTGTCATGATATTTTATAGTTTTATAGAAGAAATAAATGTATGAATCAAGGCAAGTTTAAAATACATGAGTGGGCACATCACAGAGGTGGTTACAAGGAAATGGGAAAGTTTCTCCCTAGCTCCCAGATGCTGTCTGATGACATGGTCTGATGTTTAGGTTGGTGGAGACTAGTCATCTCTTAAGTTAATATATATCACAAAGTTTTCATCTAATTGGCACAGGATGTTAGCTCTGGCACAGAGGTGGGCAAGCAATGGCTGTTCTAGGGACTAAAGCTGGCAGAGATAAGATAGGGCTTTAGACACGCAGTGTTCCAACTTGCCCACAACACTGCAGTTCGCATCAGCCAGTCAGTCTCTCTAGACACAGCTTCTTTCCAGGTGTTCTAGTTCACGACATCATAGGACCATAATGTCAACTTAACCCGTTATCACTGCCGAGGCTACATCTGTACTCCTACTTAAGTTAGTGTCTGAGACTCTTCCCTTTGGCCCTTTGTAGCCATCAGGTAATCTGAAGTATAAAATGCTGAGCACATAGAAGTTCCCTCCTTTCTTGCTGCACACAGGATAGTACCCTCTTCCTAACTTCGCAATGTCCAAGTTCCTACACCTTGTTAATACGTTAGGTATTGGGATGGTTTAGTTCAGAGTCCCTATGCCATGAAGGAAGAATATCGGAACTTCAGCACTGCATGCTTCGAAGAGAAGGGAAAGGGGCCACAAGCCATGGAATTCCAGAAATCTTTAGAACTGAAGAACACAAGGAGACATTTATCCCCAGTGTCTACAGAAAGGAATGTCACCCTACTGATGCATCACTTTAGCCTCAGAGACCCATGTGACACATTTAACCTACACAGCCACAACATGTTTTCATGTTTCAAAGCACTACATGCTTGTTAATGTTACAATAGTCATAGGAAACCAACACATGCTATAGAATTGTATCTGGTGATTTAGCATACACAGGCATCCATTGCTTCACTGATTCTTATAATGGAAGTTGCGAAATATTATTTACTCATTCTATAAATGTTTTCATCATATTCTCTAGCATTCTTTTGAAAGATAATCTACCTTCTTTCTGCCTCTTTCTGTCATGAATACTGTAATGAATTCATAGACCTTTTTCTTTGACTTCAGAATTCACCTAGATAATGGCCTTTATTTGAAATCAGATCACTAGTCAACTTCAGGTGACTCCTGTGCCCATCTGAAGTTGTCTTGTCAGTCTTAGAGCTCTTCCTTAATTTCTGGACCATAATGCTTAGAGTTAACACCTTTTCAGTCCCCAAACCTGGAATTAACCATTGAATGCCAAAGGTTTCTTTTAGTTGAAAATGACATTGAGAAACCTACATAGGTGACTTAGGAGTTTTATGGAAAATTGGCATCTCAGTTTAGCTCCTCCTTGGTAGGTGTGATTTTTTTCATATGAAATGGGAAACTTTCATAAATAGCTTTATACATATAGGTTTTAATTCTTCTGTGAACAGTTCAGGAATTTTGCCCATTTTTTTAGATAGGTTATTTTTCTCATTTCAATTCATCATTTAATAATAAAATTAATTTTTACCTTAATACATGCCACAATTTTCTCTTTCTTTTATTCTTTTACTCGGAAGTTTTTGCAATGCAAGAGGTTTTATCTAGCACAGCAGAATTTATTCATCTTAGTTCACAAATGGATTTTCAGTTGGACTTAGAAACAATTCTCTACATCGAGACTGTAAACAAATTCACCTGTATTTTACCCTAGGGGTTCTATATTCCCCTTTACATGGAAAGCTTGTCAATTTATACAGGTGTTACTGTTTGAATATGACATGTTCTGTACTGGGTAGCATGTATGAACCGCACTGGGGCTGGTGGAGATGCTATGGAAAGCAGCACACTAGCCAGGGCAGGTGTATTCCTGGCAGAAATTGGTCAAGGGGCAATCCTTTGAATGATGTAACTTAGCCCACTTCGAGTTTGGTGGTCTGCTTCCATCTCTCCCCAAGATGTATGGAGCCCTACAGGCATGCTCCCATGTAAACGCAGCCACGCCTCCCCTCTCATGTCTGTACCTTCCTCCATTAAGTGACTGTGTAAGGTGTTTATTCACAGTGACGAGCCAAGTCACTGTTGACCCTGGTCCAAGAACAAGCACTGTGCAGTTCATCTTTCCTCTCGTGCTCTGACATCCGTTCTTCACTCGTGTTACATTTCTACTCATCATTTGGTCCCTTTCTGCCCTGGTGCTCAGTCTTCCTGCCTCTTCTTTCGTCGACGTCAGGGCGTCCTTCTAATCACAGTTCTGATCATATGTTTTAACATTATTAGGGCCACTCAGCCCTCATCTCTCCTCCTGTCTTCTTTAAAGCATTTCCTAGTTATTCACATTTTCTTAAAGTTGGAGCTGTTTTGTAGTGTCGCTCTGGGAAAGCAGCTGGAGTGTGTCCAGCGCTGCACTAACCTGACTGTTGCCTTAAGAATAACTGCAATGCAGAGAATTCTCAACAGAGGAATATCAAATGGTGGAGAAACACTTAAAGAAATGCTCAACCTCCTTAGTCATCAGGGAAATGCAAATCAAAACGACACTGAGATTCCTTCTATCACCCATCAGAATGGCTAAGATCAATAACTCAACTGACACCACATGCTGGTGAGGATGTGGAGAGAGAGGAACACTCCTTCATTGCTGGTGGGAATGCAAACTAGTACAACCACTTTGGAAATCTATCTGGCGCTTTCTCAGAAATATGGGAATAGGGCTTCCTCAAGACCCAGCTATTCCACTCCTTGGAATATACCCAGAAGATGCACTACGACACAACAAGGATATATGCTCAACCATGTTCATAGCTGCCTTATTCATAATAGCCAGAACATGGAAACAGCCTACGTGTCCCTCAGTAGAAGAATGGATAAAGAAACTGTGGTACATTTACACTATGGAATACTACTCAGCTATTAAAAACAAGGAATTTCCAAAATTTGTGGACAAATGGATTGAACTAGAAATTATCATAATGAGTGAGTTCACCCAGAATAAAAAAGAGCTAAATGGTATATACTCACTTATATCAAGACACTAGTCCAAGGGGTATGTCCCCACGAAAAACTGTACCTACCAGGAAAGTGGGTAAGAGGGGAGGACATCCTATTGAGACTTTAAGTGTGAGAAGCCTGGGAGAATGAGGAAAGAGAAGGATCCAGAGGGTCCTGGAAAACTACAGGCGGGTCTGGGCCCTGGGGTCCTCCTCAAACTATGGCACCAGCCAAGGAAAATATAGGCAGTAAACTTCGAACTCCTACCCAGTCTAGCCAATGGACAGGACATTCTCCACCGTTAAGTGGAGAAGGAGATCTGACTTTCACACAAACTCTGGTGCCCTATATTGGACCATGTCCCTTGGATGGGGAGGCCTGGTGGCACTCAGAGGAAGGATAATAGGTCACCAAGAAGAGACTCGATACCCTATGAGCATATACAGGGGGAGGATGTCAGTCACAGACATAGGGGAAGGGAGTAGGGGGGGAAGTGGGAGGGAGGGAGGAATGGGAGGATACAAGGGATGGGCTAACAATTGAGATGTAATATGAATAAATTAATAAAAATTTTTAAGAAAAGAATAGCTGCGATTTGTCTGAGTCTCGTTGATAAGACGGCACTTCAGTCATTCAGTATGCATACATCTTGCTTGTACATTTCTTCTATTTTACCTAGCTGCTTACTATTATAAATATTATCTTCCCCTTCTAAAAGAAAAGCTATATGAGCCGTGGGAGGTGGCTCATACTCGTCTGTGTTCCTATCTCTGGAGAGGCTGAGGCAGCCCCATGAGTACAACGCCAGCTGGATTGTTAGCCTGAGCTACAGAATGAGACTGTGTCTCAAAAGGAAAGCTAATTCTAAAATCCTTCCTTTTTATTTATTTATTTATTTTATTTTATTTTATTTGTTTGTTAGTTTTTTGCTTTTATGTCTCACTTCGGGGCTTTCCAACCTTCTTGGTATATTGGAATCATCTGCGAAACTTTAACAATTATTGAGGCTCCTGGCATTGGGGAGAGGACTCAGCTGGTGAAGTGCTTGCCATGAGAGCATGATAACCCGGGTTTGGGTCTGCAGCACTCACTTTAAGAGCATGAAGTGGCTGTCACCCTGACATTGGAGAGACAAGAGAGAGGAGATGGGCCAGTCCCTGCAGTCAGCTCACTGTCCAGGCAGTGCAGCAGCTAAATTAGAGCATCAGGTTCAGTGACACACTCTGTCTCAAAAAAATAAGGTAGGGAGTACCGTAGGAAGACATCTTATCTCAGCCTTTGGCTTCTAGATGCATATACATACACGTGCGTCCTCCCACAGATACATACACACACATGTGAACACAACACACATGTACATATACATACACACAAATACACATACAGCCTCCATAGGCATACACATGCATGTACTCCCTCCCACAGATATGTACACATACATATGAACATGTCGTCAACACACACGCAGACAGGGGTCGGGGGCGGGGGGAGGGGAGAAGATTTAATTAGAATCTTAGAATCCCTGCATCAGAGGCCACAGCAACAGTGTTTGCGAGGTCCTTAAGTGAACTCACTGTACAACAGACATGTGAGAACCACTGGTTGACTTGAAAGGTGGAGGCTATATGTGAAGGGGAAAAGGGAAGCAGAGAGTGTTTCAAAGTTCCTGTCAGTAGAAACAGCTTTCGTTCCCAGCCATTACCTGCTCACTGCCAGTCCGGGTGCTTGGCGTCTCCGCCAGGCTTACCACCTTTCAGTCTGAACCCTGCCATGTTTGCTAGGTCTCACGTTGCCTGGAATTCCATGGAACACATTGCCCAGTCTTCTTTTTAGCTTCTCTCACTCACTCTTGGATATGCCTCTCAAATAAGCACGCGCTAGCTTGCTTCTCCGTGAACCAAGCTGAATGCTCTTACACAGGTGAAGTGAGTCCATCTTGCATGACTTAACATGGCAGATGCGCTGGCTCTTATTTCATGTCCGCATCTACCCTTGCCCTCTACATTTGCTTTCACTGTAGCTCTCCAGGTAACTTGTCCTGTGCTGCTTGCCCTATTTTCTCCAGGGTAGATGAAGCTTGTGTGATGTCTTAGCAGTTGTTTGCTTTCTTAGATTTTGTAAGAATGGAACACCAGGCCAGGGCCAGTGTGTGTTTCCATGCTCAGCTTGTTATCTGGCCTTGGTGTCTCAACAACAGTTGTGCTAAAAGTAAGACTCCTAGCTCACACGCACTTTCTCTTCCAATTGTTTTTTAAAGTGTTTCTCTCCGCATATTTTATTTTCTGCAATACTGTTTAAATGTTTTATGCCAACCGATTATTTTTAAGAACATACTCTACCTAGAAATCTAAAACATTTTCCCCTAATTCCATGGTTAGATTATCTGAGGCATGCATGAGGCAGGTTTTTTCCTTGCCTAATATCATTTGTTACCCTCAGAAAGTTTAGATTATAACTTTAAAATCAAATATTATTTCTATTCCATTATTTTGCTTTTCTTCTTCATACTTCCAATGGTTGTGTTGCTGTGGTCTTTCACACCAGCCATGCTCTCTCTGTTTTTGTACCTTATTTTCATATCATTTTGTGTGTCTTGGCTATTCATGAGTTGCTTCATTTCCTTGGGTGATATTTCCAATTCAGGCTTTTCTCTGGTGTGATTGATCAGTTGATATATTTTAACCTTGTGGTTTATTTTTCTTCAATTTCCTTTCCTAGTTCAATCTCCCTCTCTGAGTTTGAAAAATAATTTATTTAGCTGGGTGTGGTGGTGCACGCCTGTAATCCCAGTACTCAGGGAGGCAGAGGCAGGTGGATTGCTATGAGTTTGAGACCAGCCTGGTCTACAAAGTGAGTCCAGGACAGCCAAGGCTACACAGAGAAAGCCTGTCTCAAAATGAGAAAAAGAAAAAGAAAAATATTTATTTTTATTTCACATGCATTTTGCTTTGCCTGAATGTATGTTTGTGTGAGGGTGTCAGGCTCCTAAGAACCAGACTTACAGCTGTGAACTGCCATGCGGTGCTGAGCATTGACCCCGGGTCCTCTGGAAGAGCCGCCAGTGCAGTGCTCTTAAGCCCTGAGCCACCTCTCCAGCCCTGTAAGTTAACAACTTTTAATCCCATCTACAAATGCTTGCTTGGGAACATTTAGTTTATGTTGTAAGTGTGACCTTATGGCTTCCACTTGCCTTATTCTTATTGTAGAATTCTAAGCAGCTTCTCCCTATGCCCCATGACTTTGTACAGCTGTTGTCTGTCAACACACAGCTGTTTGTGCCGACTTTGAAATGTCTTTTATTTCACTGGTCATGATGGTGTTTGAGGGCTGAAGGGAGCAGTGTATTAAGATTCTATTCACAACACCTTCTTTTTGTGTATTAAACAGTGGTGTTTAGAAATTAATAGCACATGACCTTTACAGGGAGGGAAGCAATTTGTATCTTCTGACTTGAGGAAATTATTTTTCTGCTGGACCCTAATTCCTAAGACTAGCATTTTTCTTCTTGTGTGCTACCTATCTTCAGACACAGCCCTGCCCTTGCAAGTCATTTCCTGGTCCTCAGAAGCTGTGCCTTTCCCTCTGGTCCGCCATATTCTCCAGGCTCCATTGGCACCTAAGCAGCCCCAGCCTCAGGGCTCAGTACTGCTGTAAGGTGGAAAATGGGGCAGCTTTCTTCCTGAAGGGGAAGTGGTTTATCTGTCTTCTCTCCACATGAGATTCTGCTCTGTTCTGGTTTTCCACACACTTTCTACACCTTTCCTCTCGGGCTGTTTAGACCTTGCTATGCTACAATGAGTGTTCAGTCTTCTCTGGTCTTCACTAATGCTGTAAATTTGGGCTCTGAACAGCTTTTTTTTTTTTTACCACCCACGTTGTTGAAAAATAGTTAAAGAATAAATCAAAATAGCTGAGAACTTTCTCACATGTGTATGTGTGCGCATGTGTGGTCATGTGTGAAAGGACATCTATACATATGTGCATGTGGAATACTAATGTCTGCCTCAGCTGCTGTTCCTCAGATGCCCTGCTCCATGCTTTTAGACAGAGTGTGCCATTGGTTGGTATCACCATGTAGGCTGTGCTAGCTAATTAGTGATCTCCCAATCTCTACCTTCCCAGTGCTGGGATTGGAAGCTTTGCACCACCACACCATGCCTAACCATTTCCTGTCTATAGGATAGACTGATATTTTCATGTTTGCAAAACAAACATTTTATCACATGCACCATTACCCCAGGCCCAGAACTTTCTTATATTCTCCAACGTTGTCATTCTAACAATTTTCTTTATAAGGTTAATGACTTATATTCAGTCTGCATTATTATTTTCCTCATGCACTGCTACAGACAGTCCTTTATCTGCCCAAAGAGCCCTTAAAAAATCAGCATAACTTCAAATTTTAAAAAAAGCTGAGGCTGAGAAAGATTGAGTTAATTTGTCAACGTCACATTCCTCTCTAGAGCATAGCAATTCAAATTCAGACCCCAATATCAAATTTATCACTCTCTCTATCACACACTTTATAGCACACTTCTGTCATCTTCATAGAATAACAAGTGATAGGGTACTTCTTGAAAACAAAGTTTCCCAAAATACTAAAATATCCCTCCAAATATAGTAGTATTCCTAGGTAAGGTATTGAAAAGTAAAGCATTCTGCCCCTACCCTCCCTCTCTTCCTTGATCCTTTTCTCCTTCCCCGTGCCTATTTTCCTTCCCCCATCCTATCACCTTTCTCTTCCACTCCCTCTTCCATCTTTTTCCTAGAATACATGTGGTTTCCCTCTCAGCACCCTTAAGAACTATAGCTGCTTTCCCGGGAACAATGCAATGAGACTGAACTGTGAAATGCAACACTGAGGGGTCTGTGCAGTCTCTCCCCAGTGATCATGCCTCATCCTACTTAAACTCATGAGCAGGACATTGCCAACATGATGATGTACACCATGGCATGCCGCTGAGAACTGTTGGCATACTTTTAAAATCTATTTTTTATTTTGGGTTCCTTGTATCTCTTTCTCCCTACTCCACCCCAATCCCTTCCAACATCCAACACCAGGAAGGAGAGAAAAAAAGGTGAGTGGGGAGAGGGGACACAGTTTTCTTTAGCTGCTAGCTGCTCTTTAGGGTTGTTGGGTTCTTTGGGGCAAATCCAATCTTCATTTCAGGATATCTCCAACTCATTCTTGTCAAACTGCATCAGCAGCAACCAGGAGCAGCACAGGGGAAGCAGCAGCAGCCTTCTCAGAGCCCCCAGCCTCACTCTAGGTCTGGCATTTGTTCCCACTGACAAAGATCACGTGCCTTCCCAGGCAATTATCAGCAGTGGACAAACTGGAACACCTCCCATATCGCACACCTGGGATTAAAACAAAAACGTGTTACATATAAACCAAACCTTTCACTACAAAGTACCAATGACTATAGCGTGCAAACCCAGTACAAACTACAGCAAAGTGAGGGAAGTACTCTGACTCGTGAGTTTATTTAATGCAAGAAATTGTGTTGACATTTGTAAAATAGAACTCATGTTACATGTTTCAATATTTAGAAGAGAAGCAAGAAATTAAAAAAAAGACAAATTCATGAAATTAAGATTACTAAATACTGTGCCACAGGTGTGCGAGTGGTTTCTTATTAACTTGATCTTTGAAAAGAGAACTTCACCTGAGAAAATGGCTCCATCTCATGGACCTAACGTAAGTCTATAGGGTATTTTCTTGATTAGGGATTAACATGGGGCAGTCCAGCTCACTGTGAGCAGTGCCATCCCTGGGCTGATGGTCTTGAGTTGTGTCAGAAAGCAGACTGAGAAAGCCAACAGGAGCAAGCCAATAAACAGTATTCCTTCATGGCTTCTGTCTCAGTTCCTGCCTCCAGGTTCCTTCCTGGAGTCTCTGCCCTGATTTCCCCCAATAATGGACTATGACATGCACATGTGAGCCAAACAAACCCTTTCATTACTAAGTTGTTTTTTGACAGAATATCTTACCTAGCAAAAGAAAGCAAACTTGCACTCTAGGTCTGAAAATAATTCCACTCAGTTGAATAAATAATTTCTTGAACATTGGGAAACATAATATTTTGTAACTTTAACCCATAGTTGGATTAAAGACCATATAAGTGCACAGCTTTTTAAATAATACCCACTGAAAAATTATTCAGTTAATATCAACTTTCTGAGAGTACCCAAGTAGTAACCCCATGGAGGTCCCTAGCTCTTATATTTACATTTACAATAATTGATAAGACTCTGATTAAAAACTAGAGAGCAAATATAAGATTTATAAGTAACTCAAAATCAGTATGAAGTCACTTGGACCTGGAGGAGCAAATTAGAATATAGCACATACATAAAACATATGATTTGGTTCAGAGAAATTCAGATGTATAGTATATGAAAAACCATGTCAAGTGTTCATTGCCACTAAGTAGTGCCTCAGAGGCTTGTTCATGTTAAAGAATAAGTTGTCTTTATGGTTTATAAGTCTGAAGACTGAAGTCATCAGAAGATGTTAGGGCATGACTTGTTCTGCATAATGACTTTAAGAGACATGTTAGCAAACAAGATTGTGTCTAGAGAAGACTGGAATCTGCAAATCATGCCAATTAAGCACTATTGAAGGATCCGGATCCATTTAGTAACTAGAAAACATGAAACACAATACAAATGCTTCCAACATTAAAAGTTAGGAACACTAAAAACCAGCCTAGACCACTCCAGAGAAAAGTGGGAGCCAGTAAAGTGAGATTTATTACTTTATCTCCGTTTAATGAAATGTCAAGCAATGACAACTCTTTCCAAATGAAATACAGTCACATGACACTCAAGGGCAACAATACATTATTAGAAATATATTGTTAGGTGACCTCATCTATGGGTGACCATCACAGAGTATTTGCACAAATTAATAAGGTGACATCATCACTAGGTGGTATGGTCTATCAAGACCACTGTTGTATGTGTCCCATTGTTGACAGAAACCCCAGAATGCATTGTGATGTTTCTAATGCAATAACTCCCTATCATCCCTTTCCCTGCCCCATACTCTGCACATTCACACTTAAAACACCTAATCAGAGTTTAAAATGACTTACTAATCCATAGACCACACTTCCGCAAGTCAGAAGCAGTTCACAAGTGTAAATTTTAAAATCAATAACCAGACCTTCAACCAGTAAACTGCAAGCACAAGTCATGCTGTCGGATACTACGACAGAACCATAGCATCCTGGGGCTTGTCACTGTAGGGCTTATAGCTCATGGGAGAGATGATTATCAACAAACTACACAAATGAATCAAGTAACACAGCTGTACAGCCAGACAAGCAATCTGAAGAAGAAGTATAGAGAAAGTAGAGGTGCCAGTGATTTAGACTAGGAGTTTCCCTGGGTAAAGGGCACTTAGCTAAGAGTGACTGGAAAAAGTGAATAGCTAAGAAGGAGTGGAGGAATCAATCTAGTAGGTAATCAGAAAGGCTTGGGGCGAGGGAGCCTTGGCAGAACCTCAGCGTGTACAAAGTCCTGTGGCAGAAATGAGGTTGGTGTGTTGGAAGAACTGAAGGAGAGAGCCATGACTGAGTCACAAAACAGAGTTAAGAGACTGGGGAATGGGTTGAGAACGCCGATGTAGGCAGGGGCTGACCACTGTAGGGCCATGAATCACATGTGGAGGAGTTTGGCGTTAAGCCTAAGAGGAAAGGAAAACTGGAGCTGGATGGATAGTGTGTGTATATCAATGGGATCTGAACCCTCAGTTGTATATTTCAATGATAAGTCTAGCACCCTCATTAAAAAACCAGTTTGTTGGTTGAGCAGAACACACATTAGCTATGATAGCATCATAGACAAGTATGCTAAGGACAAAACAATGTCCCAAGGGGCATTTAGGGCAAACTTAGGACTTAGAGATCCAGTTGATAGGAAGGGTTTCCAGACACAATTTTTGTGTTTAGGGCCTATGTGGGTGGCTGAGTGGCAACATGATTCACTGAGACAATGCCACTGAAGCAGAGCATACTGGCTTATTTTTAAACATGTTGAAGTTGGAACCGGTCTTATGATATTGAGATATACTTATTGGATACGCCATTACATGCAGTCCAGAGCTCTAAGGGGAGGCAAGCCATGAGTTCATCCTACTTTAAAATATCTTACTAAGGTAAAACGACCATAGAAACAATCCTTAGGTATCCTTCAAAGTAGGGACAGCAATGGCAGAGTGTGTGTGTGGTTCAATATCAGGGCTATTGACATCTGTCTTGTTGGTGTCATCTGATAATTAAATTAACCACAATTTTTAATAGCAAAGACAAAGCCCAAGGCCCATGGAGTTGTAGCTAATGTGCGCGGCTGTGTCAGCATTGTACAACTCTGATTCTTTGGATAATGAGATAGTGTGTGCACTCTCATGGGAGCTGAAACGACTTCAAAGAAAGCCTCACCTATCTCTCTTTGTTTCTGCAGGAAGAAAAGGCAGGACATGCCGAGTGAGTGAACAGTGTGCATAAGGTGAGAAAGCAGTCCAATTAACTGTCAGGGAGGATGGTAGAAGTGAGCAGGGAAGAAGACCTACACTGTCTCTGATAAGCAAATAAGTCTGAAGAGAGTTAAAAAAAAAAAACAAGAAGAAAAAAAAAAAAAACGCAGGCACTATACTGTTTCCTTTCTGACCATTTCTCCTCTCTCTCTCTCTCTCTCTCTCTCTCTCTCTCTCTGTGTGTGTGTGTGTGTGTGTGTGTGTGTGTGTGTGTGTGTGTGTGTGTGCTTCAACTCACATCATCACCTAATCAAAGTTTCACAGGAAAATAAATAGACATATCTAAAATAGGAGAAACATCTCTAGAAGCCAGAGCATTTCTGAAGAAAATCATTCCAAGAGTTTCCCGGGCACTCGAGGAGAATGTTCTCTGGGGCTTCATTAATGACTTACAGAGACTGACCAGATGCTAGCTGGACTTGGGTGTCTCCATCAGAAAAACTGTAGCTTCTTCACAGTAGACTCCAGGAAATTTGAAAGCTGCTCTGAAAAAATTCTTCCAAAGCCCTTGTTTTCCTGCACTTGCTTTTTTCCCCTTTTTATAATCATGCATATTTGTTTTCATTAATTCCATTCTGCATATGCCCTTTGTGGATGAGTATGTCAAATTAGACTCAGAAAGTGGCGCATACGAATTACATGTGCATACGGTGGAACTGGGTAAATTCGAGTCTTCTGCACACACAAGCAAAGTTGGTGCTGTTTTACAGACTTTCTGTGCAAGCCCATGTGCTCTAGCCTCCTCTTTCTTTATGGAAAGAATTCTGGACATCTGAAAGCTGTGGGCAGGCAAAGCCACCAGGCGGTGTGAGCATATGTACCTCATCTCCCCCAGGTAGTCCAAAGCAGGACCAGTTAACCCCATCAGTACACCATGGAACGTGTCTACTCTTTAGTCTAGCCTGGTGCCTCAGCCCTTCCACCCGGGGTTTCCTCCATGGTCCATTTCTGCCCTGCCCCGAGGCAGCAAAGGAGCCCCTTGCAGTATTCTCACTAATTATCTCTGATGTATGGTTGGCAACCTTATTTGTGAGGCTCTGTCTATATCCTGTACTAGGTTGGCCTCTCCCCTTGGGAGATAAGAAAATGTGTGTCTTTGAATCAAAAGATCTGAAAATACAGTCAAGATGTACTCCTGTGATCCCTTAATGTAGTTTAAGCCGGGGCCTCTTTATTGTCTCTCAAACACCATTTCCCAAATGCACCGCAGTGTCAGCCTGTTCTTCAAAGGGCCCGTTCAGAGAGCACTGACGTCTCCAGCTGGAAGCAGACATGAAGGACAGACTCAAGCCTGCTGAAGAGGCCCTGCTTCTCCATGGAGGCCAGGCATGAGAGCAGAACGCCTCTGAATTTCAAAGTCTTCTGATGCTTGCTTCCTGAAGACAGCAGTGCGAGTTTGCTCTCGGCACAACACTGTTTGCGCCAATGACATCGCTTACATGCAAAATTAAGCAAAAAGCACACAAGGTGAGCTCACTTGCTTGAGGGAGGCTCATAGATTTGAGCATCTGTTTCTTTCCTCCTTCTTCTCTTCAATATCTTCCTTATTCCAACCCTTTCAACGTGTGAAAATGGTTCTTGACTCAATCGCTATACAGAAGGCAGGGAGCGGTTGAAAAAAAAATCTGTCTTAGATAATCTCAGAGAATAATTATATCTTTCTCTTGACTTTTAATTTGGTCTAGAGGAGCAGGGCAAATGCTCTGTGGTATGGTGTTCCTTACTTTTCTGTTGCTGGGATAAAATACCGGGGCCAAAGCAACTTACGGAAGGAGTTTAGTTGCACGTACATTTCCAGAGGGATACGGGTTCCTAGTGGCAGAGCGGCAGCACAGCCCCAGCAGGCATGGAAGAAAGAGGAGGAAGCTAAGTGATCATATCTGAACCACAAGCATAAAGAAGAGAGAGCAGACTGGAAGTCGGGTCAGGCTATTTACTCTCAAAGTCTGCCCCCTGTGCCAGCAAGGCCACTTCGTAACCGTCTTCAAGCAGCACCGCCAACTGGGGGACCAAGAATTCAGATGCTGGAGCGTGGGGGGGGGGGGAATTTTTTCATTGAAACAACCACAGGTGCTTTAATAAACCCTTTCTATTCTTCCCCTGTGTGCTGGAAAACTCTGTGATCTATGACCTGGATTTCACGCTGCTCTTTTTTTTTTTTTTTTTTTTCCTCCGTGCTGTAGGGGAAGGCGGTCTCCAGTTAGGGAGGATGCTTCATGCCTGCCTCTGTTCTGCCTTCCTTTCCTAGATGCAGTAGCTGAGCACTTAACAACAGCTATGGGGTGCTCGCGTACAGCCAACACTGTTCTAGGCTCTAGAGTTAGGCCAGAGAGTGCAGTGTTCTCTTACACCCTAAGAGGAGAAGGCAAGAATTAAACACAATTACAAATTAAATGTAAGTGACTTTTGAATGATAAGTGTTAAAGGAAAACTGAATCCGAAGAAATACAAAAAGGTATGAACAAAAAGCTAAAACTTTAGATAGGGTGTACAGAAAAGTCTTCGTTGAGAGAAATGAGTTATTGACTGGGGAAAGAACATTCCAGATAACTCCTTCTGGGGTCTTGCAAAGGCCTTTCCTGACCTCTTCAGTACCCTCAAGTTTTCTAAAACTGTTCAAGGTCTATGCTATGTATCAATGCTCTAGGGTCTTTCTAAGAAAAAGGAGGAAACTTACCAAGTATACTTGGTCTAAAGCAGCAGTTCTCAACCTGTGGGCCCCAACCCTTTGTGGGGAGGAACGACCCTTTTACAGGGGTCACCTAAGACTATCAGAAAACACAGATATTTACATTATGATTTGTAACAGTAGCAAAATTACGGTTATGAAGTAGCAGTGAAAATAATGTTATGATTGGGGGCCACCACAGTATGAAGAACTGTATTAAAGGGCCACAGCATTAGAAAGGTTAAGAATCACTGTTCCAGAAAATTTTTTAAATTCCATGATTTTTTTCTTAAAACCAATAATGAATGTTTAAATGCACAATAGAAATCTATATATTATAGGAAATCTCAAACACACACAACAGCAGGTAAAGTGGTCTAATGAGCCTCTGTTCTCACTATCTGTCTTCTGTATTTCCAGCATCCTTCCATTCATTTTTCATTTGCTCTTTACTTCTTGATAAATTTATCTTTCCCTCAGTTTTCTTTCATTCTTTCTCTTGTTCTCTCTCTTTTTTTTAAAGGGGGACAATTCTTTTTTTAAGATGTATATATTTATTTAATGTACATCTGTGCTCTATCTGCATGTACACCTGCATCCCAGAAGAGGGCATCAGATCACATTATAGATGGTTGTGAGCCACCATGTGGTTCTCTGGAATTGAACTCAGGGCCTCTGGAAGAGCAGACAGTGCTCTTAACTGCTCAGCTATCTCTCCAGCCCCATCCTCACTTTTCTTTGAACAATATTCTGAAACAAATTCCAAACATCATATAATTCCACCTGTAAACATATAAAGAGATGTATAGACTCTGTTTTAAAATATGAAGCAAATTACTAACATGTGACGTATGTGGATAATAGATACAGGAATATTCATAGAATAGTTCTATATAAGTATTCTTTTTTATTTAGCTAACATATAATTATACTATTTCCCTCTAATCCTTGTAACCCCCTCTCCCCAAATGCATGGCCTCCTCTTCTTTACCCATAGTTGTTACACATGCTTAGACATGAACAAATATATAAATACAAAGTGTTGAGTCTATTTTATTTAGTTGCCTTTATATGTATGTTTCTAGGACTGGCCACTTGGTATTGGATAAGAAGCCAGATATTCATCCTTGGGGAAGATTAATTCTCCCTCTCTCAGCAGTTGCTGACTGCTTGGAGCTCTTCAGCTACAGGTGGGGCTCCATGATATTTTCCCCATCTGTGCTGGGATGTCAGCTGTTGGTGGAATTTTTCTGGTATTGTTTAGATAGCCACGTAGTTGAGATTTCCCTGTCATAGCCAGAAGACACAGTCTCCCAGTCAACTTCTTCATCCTCTCAGGATCTTTCCATCCCCACTTCTGCTGTGTTCCCTGAGCCTTAGGTGCAGGAGTTGTTTTGGAGATATGTCAGTTGGAGACGGATGCCCTATTGTCATCAGCTGTTGTTCCATTTGACTAGCTGTGGCTTTTTGCAATAGTCTTCTTCTACAGCAAAACCAGGCTTCTTTGATGAGGTATGAAAGCTGCACTTATCTGTCAAGGAAATGTTAGCACGGCTACAGGAAAAGTATCTAATACAGGTGGCCACACCTCATGAGTTAGGGGAATGACCACTGCAACTGAAGACACTGAAAACTGATCTCCCAATGGAGCAAAATATCACCAGGAGTGTTAGTGGCTTCCTTCAGAAGGAAAGGCAAGAGACAAAGACGGGTTCGGCACCAGGAGGGATGAGGATGGGGTCTCTCCTAAAGAAACAAACACAGCAGGAAGGGAACAAAAGCCTCTTGGCCATTTAAGCCCCAGAAGGGCTCTTCTTTTCAATTTGATTCATTTTCTAAAATTAAAATGACAGAGTGATAAGGGAGAAATCAGCTCTGATGAGAAGAGATTGCAAAGATATAAAAAGTCTATTGCAAAGCTTAAGACATAATTTCAATAGTGAGAGATGGGGGAAACGTCCTGGGCAGCAAAAAGGAAAAGGAAAGTCTGATGTGAATACACAGAGAGGGGAAAAAAAAGCAGTAACATAATTTTTAAAACTTAAAAAACGTCGAGGAGAGACCAAAGTGTGTGTGTGTGTGTGTGTGTGTGTGTGTGTGTGTGTGTGTACATGTGTGTGTATATGTGAGTGTTGTGTGTTTGTGGACATATTTGTGTCATTGTTTTCAGGTAGCTGGTCTAGCTAGTTTTCTGCCTTATTTGCTTGACACAAGGTCTCTTACTAGACCCAGAGCTCATAGTCCATGGTAAGGTTGATGCCCAGAAGTTTCAGTAATCTTCCTCCCTGCATCCCCATCCCCATCCACACCCTCAGTCCCCCAGGGCAGAGGTGACATACACATGGCCATGGCCACACCCTAGTTTTTAATGTGGGTCCTAAGGGTCTGAAATCAGGTCCTCATCCCTTCCTAGCAAGTACTATTACTCTCTGAGGCATCTCTCAGTCCCTATTGTGTTCCTAAGTCACACACACACACACACACACACACACACACACACACTGCAATGCTGAGAGCCAAATCCAGGATGTGTACATGCCAGGCAAACAGTCTACCACTGAGTCATATCCCCAGCCCCAATTTTCCATATTAAAGTACAATACTTAGAATGACCAAAAAGAAATAATTATTTAAAGAAATAACTTTGCTTGAACTCTGAGTGGTCTCTGAATATTTTTAAATTAGTGTGTGTGTGTGTGTGTGTGTGAGAGAGAGAGAGAGAGAGAGAGAGAGAGAGAGAGAGAGAGAGAGAGAGAGAGATGGAGATGACAGGAAAGAAACAATGTAAGGACTTAAGCATGCTAGACAGGTACTCTACTGCTCAGTTACATCCTCAGCCCTAAGATGTTACCTTTAAAATGTGATATTTGTTCTTATGTTCAGTAAATATTTAAGGTCACAAATAAATAAACCCAGTCATAATCGCATACTTCCTCAGGAGGCAACTGCCAGTAGCATTGTATTTTGCGTGGAGTCCCATATGCCTTCCCTGTAATTAAGATGCCAGAACATATAGTTCATTATGCTTTGCTTTCACCACTTACATGAATGCTCCAACAGCTTCCTAAATTAGCCTCAGTCTAGACCTCCCCACCAGCTTCAAACCCAACTTCCTGCCTGGCGTCCCCACAGGGAAAGGAAGATGAAAATGCCTAAACGAAGGACCTGATCTACATAGACAGCCCTCCTCCTCCTCCTCCTCCTCCTCCTCCTCCTCCTCCTCCTCCTCCTCCTCCTCCCATCTTTTCTCTCTGAAATTAGTAACACACACACACACACACACACACACACACACACACACACACACACACATACACACACACTGGCTTTTTTGTTAAGCGTCACTCTGCACTTGACTCACTGTTTCCCCTCCCATTCCTGAGACCGTCCAAATGATGAAAAATCTGTAGCTAACCCAAAATACATCTCAGCTGTTGGCTGTACTAGCTACTCCCCTGTAGCTGGGAACACGCCTGACGGAACAATTGGAGTGCAAAGTCTCGGTTGAGCTCCCGGTTTCTGAGGGTTCAGTCCTTCAAGTTGCGGAAGGTGTGGCGCAACAGCTCCGGCATGCGGCAGCAGGAATATGTGGCGGAGGCTGTTCACAGCAGAGGAGACCAGACTGAACACACTGACAGGAACGAGGGTCTGACTCGCACCTTCAAAGGCCCTCTCCTCAAGCCTCGCCCCCTCTGTGAGGCCTCACTTCTTCATCTGGCATTGCCTCCCCAAGTACACCAGTGGGAGAGCAAGTGTTGAAACTCCGAGTCTGTGGAGGACCTACAGTCAAATTTTGAAATGGCTGGCATGTAGAAACAGAGTCAATCTCCAGAACTCCAATTTCTATTTCATCTGGACCGCTGGGTATTTTGAGAGTCTGTTCTGTTTACTTTTTTATGCCTGTTTTCCATGGATTGTTTTTTTTTCTCCTCAAGAGAGATATAACTTTTGGCAATCACATGAGCAACATTGTTCTAAAAAAAAAAAAATCTGTATGAATAACAGAAACCAAATCTCAATGCTTTCAAGTCAAGGCCCTGCAGAGGACCATTAATGCTGTGAATTCGCAGTTACACAGTGAAGCCTCCGATGGCTCAGATCCCCAGTGTGGTGAGGTTGCTTCAGTTCCGTGCACTTCCATGGACTAGCTCTTCCTGGACTCTTCCCGCATGCTGTCACCCTGGCCTGCACAGCTCTTCCTGCCCTTCACTGTAACACTACGTTGCTCTATTGACTTGCCTTTTATTGAACTACCATATCCCCTTTTGGACCATTGGATATTGGTTATCTGTATGCTTTTCATATTCTTCATATTCCATCAACCTTTGCAGTCATATTTATTGATTTATTTGCTATTCCTTGAGATTCTAAGTTCCATTCAGGCAGGACTCACGTGTATCTTATTTGTCACAGTCAGCCCCTGGCACTACAATATTTGGAACTGGATGAATGTTCAATAAATATTTCCAGAAAGAATGGAATCTAAACACTTTCAACTGTATTATATAGGCCTCAACGGTACGATTCATTTTCTTCATTGCTAAATATCTCAACACAGAAAAGAATTATGATGTATTTAATCATTCATTATTATTAAATATTTGATTTTCCCCTCAATTTTTCACATACCAAAATGCCATTGAAAGCAAATATTTTTAACCATATTTTAAAAGTTTGGGAAAAATAGTTTAAAATGGGAGCCAAGTTAAATTATAAAAAAAAGTTTACATGGGAGCTAGAATATGTTTCAGATATTAAATTCAGATATTTTGAGACACCAACTTTTGACAAAATGATCAAGTAGCATAAGTGGTGGCTAATCTTGATTGTCACTCTCATTGTCACTCCAGTCACCTAAGGGAGATAACTCTGGCCAGGTTGGTAAGTGTATATCCTGGAAGGATTAACTGAAGGGGGAAAGCCTTCCAGCAGTGGCCAAGCCTTAGGGCAGATCTGGGAAAATCTATAGCTTTTTAACTTGCTTGTCTTCATTTCTTACCAGGAAGTACATTGCTGCTGCTGCTGCTGCTGCTGCTGCTGCTGCTGCTGCTGCTGCTACCATTGCCGCTGCCGCGGCTGCCACCACTGCCATCAGTCTTTGCTGACCAGCTTCTTCAGCCTCCCAAGATGAACTTAAGACCACTTGTTCTTCAAAAACCCTTGAGGCTGAAATGCCATACTGGAATTACTGGGACTCCCAGTCTCATAGAATGAGCAGCTGTGAAGAGAAAGCTAGGTGAGGCTGAATGCGGTGATACTGGGTCCACTGAGCAGAGGTTCTTGGGTGTAATTCATCCCTCGAGAGCTAACTACTTTTTTGAAAGCATGGTCTCCTCTCCTCCGATTCCTCCCAACTTCTTCCCATCTCCCCAAGTCCACACCCTTTTCTTGTTCTTTCTCATTAGGAAAAAAATTGGCATCTAAAAAAATAATATTAATAATAATAAGATAACATTAAAAAAAAGCACCTGACTCTTATAAAACAAACAAACGGGGTGAGGGAGCCATAGAACAAGCACAAGAAATATACAGGGATACAGACACCCACATTCACACATAGAGAAATCTCCAAAAACACAAAACTGGAAACTGTAACGTATAAACAAACACCAAAGACCTTCAAGGTGGGGTGGGGGGGGGGAGATGGAGAAACAAAACAGACAAAGCATTATGAGGGAAAGTTAAAAATAAATAAATAAACCCCTCAAAAACATCACTGAGTTCATTTTTTTTTTCCTTGAGTGTGTTGGCCCTCTATTGCTGGTCATGGGGCCTTAAGTGAGGTTTGTATACCCAGTGAGACTCCATTGAAGAAAACTAATTTTTCTTCTGCCAAAGGTCACCAATTGAAAATCAAGTTTGGGTTAGGGATAGAGTAGGGGTTATGTCCATTTTCTCTCTCAGCACTGGGACTATCCGACTTAGACCTGTGCAGGCCCTGTGTGTGTCGCCACAAACTTTGTGAGTTTATTTGTGAGTCAGACCTATTGTGTCTAGAAGACCTTAATTCCTTGCTGTCCTCCTTCCCCTCAGACTCTTACAGTCATTCTCTAACCACTTTTTAAAAAAAAGATTTAATTTCTATAACATATATGTATATGTACATCTCTCTCTCTCTCTCTCTCTCTCTCTCTCTGTGTGTGTGTGTGTGTGTGTGTGTGTGTGTGTGTATGTGTGTGTGTATGCCACATGTGAAAGGGTTCCTGCAGGGGACCAGAAGAGGACCCTCTGGAGCTCAAGTTAAAGGCAACTGTGAGCCCCCTGGTTAGATGCTGGGAATCAAATTCTGGTCCTCTGGAAGGATAGCAAGTGTTGTTAACTACACTTTCTAGCCCCATCTGTTCAGAATTTCAAGACAAGGTCTCTCACTGTCCTTGACCTTAAGTAGGTTAGGATGGCTGGCCAGTGTGATCCAGGGGTCTGCCAGTTCCCATTTCTACATTGCCAGGATTACAACTTCGTGTTACTAAGTCTGGATCTTTAAAAACACAGCTCTAAATGAGATATCTCCATCAAATCCCTGAGCCCCCAGAGCTCAGGGAATCCCATGGAAGAGGAGGAAGCAGGAGTTGGGGAGACAGATGGGATGGAGGACACAAGAAGAAGGCCCTTCAAAACAACTGATCCGAGCTTATATGAGCTTACAGAGTCTGACGCCGCAGTCACAGGGCCTGCACAGGTCTGCACCGGGTTCCCTGTGTGCATACTGTAGCTTTCAGTTTAGTCCTGTTACAGGACTCCTGAGTGTGTAAACAAGTGGGTCTCTGATTCTTGTGCCTTCTCTTGGGGCTCTTTTATTTTCCTGTTGGTTTGCTTGTCAGTTTCGATATTTTGTTTTGTTTTGTTTTATCCTCTTACGTTTTATTTTGTTATGCTTTGTTGTTACCTCTTAGAAGCCTGTTGTTTTCTAATAAGGGACAGAAAAGGAGTTGACCTGGGTAGGAGAAGAGATGGGGAGGGACTGGAAGCCGTAGAAGAAGGAAAGGGTATCCAGAATGTATTGTATGAAAAAAAGAAGCTATCTTTAAAAAAAGAGGGGGAAGTAGGCACTGGTAAGAGACTTAGGTCCTCACGTTTATAACCTAAGTGTTCCCTCTCCACACAGAGATGAATAAGAGATGTGTAAGTAGAAGGGGGTTTTGTGAAGGAGGAAAGGGTCCACAGGGAAGGGTATGGCAGAATAGCTAAGACGGAGAATCACACTTTGTCTCCTTTGCAGAATCTATAAATTCATATATATCATGTCACAGTTATTATGTATGACATGAAAGCATAAAGGAAACTGTGTTGATGAGGAAAGTAGATTAGTATGCTGTTTAGTGGAGGAGGGGAAGAGGTTATAGGGAAGGGTATAAAAATGCCATCTTGAAGCCCACCATTTTGAATGATAACTAAAACAGTTTAAAAAGATATGATTCTAGAAAAGTATGAATAAAATGTGCATATTAAAATGTAAAATATCAGCTGGGCACGGCGGCACATGCCTTTAATCCCAGCACTTGGGAGGCAGAGGCAGGTGGATCTTTGTGAGTTTGAGGCCAGCCTGATCTACAAAATGAGTCCAGCACAGCGAAGGCTACAAAGAGAAACCCTGTCTCAAAAAACCAAAATAAGAATAAAAATAAAAAAGTAAAATATCAGCATATATTTGTAAGGAACATCTAAATGCAGTCATGAACAAAATTAGTGTTTTACTGAACAACTGACCATATATACCACAGCTGTACTACAAGATTATATAGTCTGATAAATTATAAATGCACTTAATGGTCACACATCTCTCAGAGCATAAGCCCATTGGTAGCGAATGCATAATTGTAAATAGAAAAACAACTTTTAAAAAAGACTAAAAACAACCTTTCCAAATTGATCAACAAGTTTAATGAAGTCTAAAGATCTATAAATTTTACATACATGAATCCCAGACATTCAAAAGTTTATATACAAATGCAAAAGATTTAGGATAATGCTAAAATACCTGAAAACTAAGTTTGGGTTTGAAGAATTTATGCCATGGCTTAATGTAAAGCTACAGTATTCAAGACAATGCTCTGTTATATTGAAATACATAGATAGAAAAATACAGCCAAGACTCCAGAAATAATCCCCACATATTGGAAATTGATGCTATACAAAGGAAACCATCCAAGCAGTAAATGGCAAATGAATTAAACAGACAGTCCTCAAAGGAAGATGTACAGATGGCCAATCAATACATGCAAAGATAGCCAACATCCTTACTCATCAGGCTATGTAAATCAAATCTACATCGCCGTTCCATCTTTCTCCAGTCAACAACAACAACAACAAAAACAACAACTGACCTATGAAAGGCAAACGAAAGAACACTTCCCACCTCTTAACACCTTGAACCCGCACACTTTTATCATTACCCCTACAATACTACTCCTTACACAGACCATTCCCCGAACTTGTAGAACTTCCACTCCTTTTCAGCAACACAAGAGGATGGCACAGGAGCATCCAAACTCACCAGTATGTTGATCTTGGATTTTAAGCCTCTGCTGGACAAGCTGCTTGCGGTGAAGTATTTTGGTACAGCAGGCTTAGTAAACTCATTCTCTATATATCCAAATTACTATGCCACACTGAATGGAATAGGTAATACGGTGCTAAATCTTTGTCTATCCATCTTTATGTCTGCCTCTGCCTCCTTCTTGCTCACACATTCGCACATACTCATAGCAAATTCCCCAGGTTTACTTTGGTTGATACAGGTAGCTTGACTGTTGTGTTTAAATTATTCCATAGTGAACCTACTTTAATAAGCATAGATATATTAAACATTTAAAGTTATTAAGTTCAAATTGCAATCGCTACACATTTTAATGTACTCGTGGAAAATAAAACACGATCCCGCTAACATGATAATTGAAGAGAACTTTTGATGACAGCGCTGCATCGGCATCATTGTTCCTCAAATATAATTATTTCCATAAAATGACTCTGCTATATCTGCAAAAAAATTAAGTAGTGAAAGGTGAAATAATTATTGGAAAGAATTAGTAAAGATGAAAAACTGTGAACGCAAGGCTATGATGCCAAAATAGCTATTCTAAACATTTGTGCTTGCTATGGCTTGCAGTTAAAATTTAAAAATAGCACTTAAATATGCGTGTTAATAACATCCAGAAGGCATTTCTTTCAAGCCTGTTTGGGCTGTTGAAGGGTTTAATTTAACCACAGCATTCATTTATGTCTAGCAGTTAATTTTTTTTTTCTTTTAAGCTCAAAGGAACTGTGAGTTGTAACTATGATCTAATTGGTAAGGAATGAAGAAGGTTTTTCATGTTTTATAGACAACATGAATCCTGATCATTTTACAGCAGTAAATTATGAAATACTCCACTTGCTGTGTCTCCCTGTGGAAGCTGGGGCCTCGCTCATTAAACTGTAAAAATAACTTGCTGGCTTTGGCAGCTCCTACAAAGGCTCTCTGACAAGGTGGGTTATTTTTATTTCGCTAACCTGCATTCACCAGGCAGCCCAGAGCACATGAGATTCTTTAGCGTCCTCAACTAAATCAATTTATAACCCCATCTACATGTCAGAGGGGCTGCGCAAAGATCCGAAACTGCTGTAGAGGAAGATAATTTATTATTGATTTTTTTCCCCAATTTTTTTTAAGCAGCTACAATTCACTAGTTCTTTGGTTTCTTCCTGCAACACAAATTAGCTATAGGACACATGTGATGCCTGCACCTAGTTTCCTGAGGGAAGGAAAAGGATACGCCAGGCCAGAGTTGATGACTTCCTGGTGACAGAAAGAGAAATAAAGAATGTCCTTGTAGCCATTTAAAAACAAATAAGCACACCTAAATTACTTCTGACCTAAGAAGTCAGGTTACCTATTTAATTTTATTGGGGTTGGGGGAACCACATTAATTTCATCATTTTCCTCATGGCCTAAAAGAGTCAAATATACAAATTGCAAAACCTCGAAGACCACACTCACAACCTCTGAGCACAGGAAGTGATGAAAAGTCCATGACACAAAATCTGTAGCCTGCAGCTCTTGCCGCCCAGCCCCGTAAGGACTGCCTCTGGTTGCCTTCCTCTGCCTACAGAGCAGCCTGTAGGGAGTCTCAGCAGACCTTCTCCAAGATTAGAACAAGGCACCGAGGCTGCCAGAATTCCTCCTGACCCCATCACATCAACTCTTCACATTGATAACATCAAATACAAACTGTCTCTGTCATCAGAATATGGTTTGGATTTACCAGTAAAAATAGCAAATATGTTATTACTGCAGAGTATCATAATAGCTATTAAGAAGGTTGAGATAAAAGAGAAAAATAGCAGAAGTCCTATGAATATCTGTGACCTTCCTGGGCAGAAACTTACCTCAGCCCCCACTCCCACAACACCCCACCCTCCCCACTGCCAGAACTAAGGTTGATTTTGTGCATTCTTCTTAGGTTTGTCAAAGGCTCACACTTAACTTTTACAAGTAAAGACACTTCCTGCTTTCCCCTCCCCACCCCCCACCCCCGCCGCCCTGTAATAAATTGCTTCATCCTTCAAAGTCTTAGTTTTGTTGTTGTTGAAAACTGTATACTTTAATAATACATCACATCACCAATACATCTTGATTTTCTTTCCCAAAGTTGCAAGTAGTGCAGATTGTGGCTTTTAGAGGAGATTTTTTAAAAATCTCATTTTGTTTAGATAACTTACCAGGTCCAAACCTGTGATATCTGTTTTATATGCAATATGTAACCACTGATGTCATGGCCCCACCTTTGAAATTACTGTCTTTTTGTTTTTAACTTGTCTCCCCACCTCTGTTGCTCTGGTGTTTGCACTGTGTAACTGTCACCTAAAGATTGTCCAGTGGATATTCCTACGAGATTCACAGGAGAGCAGATTAAAAATTCAATCTGTTGTCTGTTTTTTCGTTTTAAATACATTTATTTGTTTATTTATTTTGAGACAAGCTATCTATCCCGGTATAGAGCGGGTTAGCCTCAAACTCACAGAGTTTCACGCACCTCTGCCTCCCAAATGGCAGGAGTAAAGGATTCACCAGACTGTTCCAGTTCTATCTCTGCTGAGTCCTTCTGCAATTCCCCTGGACATTAATTAACTCTGGAGAAGAGGTGAGGAAGATGTACAATTGGACCCCGTCTGTCAAGTTGCCTGGAATTTTTCACTTGTATGTCCAGTGACATTATAAAGGGTGTGTGTGTGGGGGGGGGGGAGGAATCACAGGGCAAGAACACCAGCATCTACCTACAAGACAACTTCCCACATTTAAAAGGGAAACCTCTTCAGGTCATGACCACATCATAGCCTCTGTATCTCCCCGCTATGCATTAGGAAAGCATCCTTACATGCTAGAGTGGTCACTGGGAGCAAATCTCTGTGATTGTCATACCACAGGCTCCCACCAAAGAAGGCATCTTTTGCAGTCCACTTCTCTCTGTCCCAAGCCACACTGTATGTAACTGATCTGTGTATGTTCTCAATGAACTTTATTGGGCTCCCAGCATATCTATAAGCTTTCATTTTCTTTTCTTTAATAATGCGCTTAGTCATGCCTTCTTTGAATCTCAAACAATCCATATGCAGGCTGGCCAAAGCCAATCTGAATTCAATGTTTCTAAAATCAAACGTTCCATAGGTCAGTGAGATGGCTCAGCAGAGAGTGGAGCTAGCAAAGATTGTGAGCCACCGTGCAGGTGGTGGGAATTGAACCCTGATCCCCAGAAGGGCATCCAGCACTTCTTAACCACTGAGCCATCTCTCAAACCCAATCTTTATGGAGACATTTTTTTTTAACTTAAATTCAGTTATGGGTGAATTTATTGTATTAGCCTTAAATCTAATTACATTTTAAGGGCGTGGCTAGGAAATGTTTCACTATGTCCTGTGCACATCACTTTCCATAGTAATAGACAATACCTTAGGCTATCTCCAAGGACCATGCCTTTATTTATAAGTCTTTTCTCAAATGTGAAAACGCAGAGAGATTACTTTCCTTCAGATTTTTACGTTGCAAGGAATCTGATTTCCTTTTTTCCTTGGCACCACAAGCAATTTGAGTCTCACTACTCCTGTCCCCGGTGGTGCATAAGCAAACCAGCTGCCTTTCAAAGACTTATCAATAACCATCTCCTTGGTCAGGTTTTATTGAGCACATCTTTCTTCTGCATCAAAACGCAATCTGGTTTTGATGAGTGGGAAGGATGGTGGACAGAAAAGTGAAAGAATCACTCAGTTAAACAACAAGTATTGGCTAAAGGTGGTCGTGCGGGGCGTGGGAGGGGGAGGGTTGAAACCACAGTGTGAATACTGGAAGAGAGGTGAAAGCCATGGAGGAAGGCAGTGGTTCCTGACCACATAATAGAAGGCAATAGATGAGTGGAATTATCCAAAGCACATGAGCAGTAACATGCCACACAGGGAATGAAGCATAAATTTACAAAATCTTGATTAATACTGGCTCAGTAATATAAAGCATGACCATTAAGTATGAACCAATGTAATTATGATTTGCAAAACTATAATTTATTCAAATTCGAAAAAGCAGTACCACTGAACGTCACACACACACACACACACACACACACACACACACACACATGTATATATACATATACACACAGATGCATCCACTATAATATCAATGCCTTAAACTCAGGAACCGTTTTCTGTTTAATTTTGTGTGCACCCGTGTATTTGTAATCCATCTGAGATTTCTGTGTGTATAAGTCTGAAATAAGTTTGGTTCCAGCTGAAGGAGATGCCTGCTGAATGTTAATGAGACAGACTGTCTATTTTAATACATGTTTTTGTACAAACTGATTATATTAAAGTATGTTGTAATTGAATTATTTTCTACACTATTATTTAGGAGTGCTTGTTACTTTTTTTTTTTTTTTTAGCTCTGGTTTTTAGCATACCAATAGTGAGCTTGAAATATTTAAAATGAGATGGTTTGAAAGACAAAGGCGATCCCTTTACCAGCAAGGATTACTGTGTCACAGGTAAAAATGGGCTTCTAGGGGGATTTTATACTTGCATTCGAAGCATGTTTCTCCATGCTTTTCCACTGAGGCAAAATCGATTTCTAGTCAGAGTGGTTACTCTACCCTCATCAAGCCACCAAGAGCCAAGCATCTTAAATTACTTAAATCTGTGGTCACATAAAAAGCAATCGTGTCATTAAAATTCTGATTTTATTCACCTACCAAATTCTCCCACATGGGTGATATTCTGAATTATAAAACCATCTGCCTACTTATAATTGAAGCCAGCTTCCCATATTTGGCTCTCTTAATTTGTGAAGGTTCAGTTGTAAGCTAATAAAATTAATTATATTTGCTTCTGAAGAGGCAGCCGAGTAGCGGAGTCCTTTTTCATCTCCTTTTTTAGGACCAACGTTATCTAATTTGCACAACTCAAACACATGAACATAACTAATATGAGAAGAGAGTAAATAAACAGAATCAATAATTTAAAAAAACAGGCACCATTATGTGAATGCTCACCACATTGTGGGTAAATGCTTAAGCTATCACAATACTATTCTTACACTCTTCTGTAACCTTGTCAAAACGGCTCTAAGATCCATGACGAAATAAGCTCATAGATACTTAGTGGTGCACCCAATCAAACAATGTAGATGTGATCTATTTGTGGCAGGTGGAGAGGCTGAAAAAAACAAGTATATGTTTATTTTAAAGGTAATTTTTGATGAACAAGGAAAAGCTATGTTTTACAGGTGCTTCCACTGTCTCACATACTTGATGTAAAAACTCTACGTGTGCATATACGAGATACATATCAACCAAGATACTAGACAAAAATACATATTCATTTATTTCATTTTAAGATATGAGGGCATTTGTCAGCTTTTTGTCACTGTAACAAAACACCTGAGATATTCAACCCATAAAGAGAAAATATGCATCTTTGCTCATGGCTCCAGAGATCTCTACTGTCTCTTGGCTTTTTTTTCCTTGGGTCTGGAAGAAGCACATGACAGGGAACATGTGGTAAGACAGGAAGTGGACAGGAGGCAACACCAGACAGGAAGAGACTGGGTGGGCTCTTATCCTCTTCAAACGCACTCCCCAAAATGGCCTCACTTCCTTCCAGTAGGCCTCACCACCCGCCCCCCCCCCAAGCCTTTACTACGATGTGGCTGTTGATGGAATTCTTCAGATTGAAACTATAACATATGCATTAACTTTCACGTTGATTTTTATTCAAATTTTAATAAACTCTCTACCCATCATACAAGGAACATGTTTAAACTTGCAAATATATAATGTGTTGGGAAGTTTGTGCTTTCAGATGTCAGAACAATGCATGTTTATACTTGTAACATTGGATCTCGGATGCCCTCCTGCAGGGAGAGGGGCACGCAAGGGGATGAGCTTGGGGAATAAATTAAGCCAGCCAGTAACCTCAAGAGTTTATCAACGCCAAGTCATGACTAACTCTTCATACTTTTATGTGTCGTTAACAGTTTTGAAGCTTGTACTGTGTGTTACACAGTATTCACATGTATAAATAACACCTGAAGTCTATAAACTCTTAGCAGTGTAGTCACCTCACTGATAAGAAAAGACAAAAATCTAAGTAATTCACCCAAGATCTCACTCTTAGACCCGAGGTAATAGTTGAAGGCTGGCTGGCTGACTACAGGGCACAGCACTGTGCACACTTGTCAGTCTGCGTGACTCAATTTTCACAGAGGATAGTCCCAGTGGCGTCACTTCATCAGTGTGGTGAAGATTCTCCAGTCACAAGCTAAACTTATAAGACCGCAATTCTCAACCTGTGGGTCGCTACCCCTTTAGGGATCACATCAGATATCCTGCACATCAGATATATACATTTCAATTTAAAACAGTAGCAAAATTGCAGTTATGATACAACAATGATGTAATTTTATGGTTGGAGGAGGTCACCACAACAATGAAGCAATGAAGAATTGCTTTAAAGGGTCGCAGCATCAGGAAGGCAAGGTCCTATGTAACTCAGAAGGAAGCCAATGTTGGATATTTCTTTATATTATTTAAGAATAATGCTTTCAACTCCAAGCTCAACATTTTTGTGCTCAGTCTCAAAGTCTCTGTTCTCTGTAGCTAACTTTGAAGTCAGTAAATGTGAGTTTAATTCATAAACTATAAAATGAGACTTTTATTTGTATTGGACATGGAGTGCATCAAATGACTCAATTTCAAAAAATGATTCAGAGTTTTGAAAGCACAGCTAGTAGATGATGTTCAGCCCTGTATCACTTGATGCTGGAAAATTAATTCATTGCTGTGCACAGCAGTTCAGACCAGAAGATGGGAAGGGAAAGTGTAGTCACTGAGGGCTTACTTCAGCCAGGGTGTTGTACTGTACCCTTCAATATTTTCTTCCTTAATGAGAGCAATTGTGTCTACTTCAGAGGATTATTTTAAGTAATAGAGGAGAAAAAATATGTGTAGAAAGGGCCACGCCACATGATATCACTCAAGTGAGAGGGCCGAGAGCTTAATAACCAGAGTTTATCCACTTAACAAAGGTGACAGAGTCCTGCTGTGGACAGTATCCAAGAAAGCAAACTGATATGTAGGCATGAGCTTGGCCTTACCGAAACCTTCTAGCTCATTAAAAGCAGACCAAGAATGAAGAAGTCTTCTCAAGGGACTGAGAGCAATGTGACATGAAATCCCTGTCAGGGAGACCCAGAATTGTAATCTCATAAATGGAACAGATTTTTAAGAAAGAAAGAAAGAAAGAAAGAAAGAAAGAAAGAAAGAAAGAAAAAAACAAAACAAAACTGACTTTCTAACAACTGTCTCTCTGGGTGGAAAATAAGATTTGTTTATTGGCACCAGAGTAGAAGAGAAAATACATGGCTAGAGCTTTTCTTTTTAATAGAAAAGAAACGAATAGAAGAAATATGACAAGAACTGGGTGTTTTCTATTAATTTCCAAGAAATATGGATATATGAAAGTAGATAGAAACTAATTTTAAAAGGTTTGAGGGCTTATAAAACAATTTGAAAGAGAAAAACTTCACCTCATACTCTGAGTTCTTTAATGGTAGACCAGTCTAGAAATAAACTCACCTATAGTTCAGAGAAGCATCTGAACTGTGGTTCAAATCTGCAGAGCAGATGAGTTGCTGAAATTAATACAACTACAGCTATTGGAAAGTCACTCAAATCATGTCTCCTGATGATTGCCAAAGGATTATTTTAGTCCACTCAATGCATCTTTCAGGGCCAAAATAAAAGCTATAGGCCACCAAGAAGGTAAATTGAGTCATGGTGTTAGTTTAAGATTTAGCGTCAAATAGATTTAAAATCAGTTCTTGGTTCCGCCAACATTTTGCTCTAATTAAGTTTGAAATAAGTAAATGTTCCACCACTCAGAGTCAATTTTCTTACTCTTTAACTGGGAGCAGTGCCACACCCACTACTCAGGGTTGAAATAGGGGTCAAATGAGATCATATACGTAAAATATTTACTGCAGTGCATGGAACAGGCAAAGCACTGAAAATAATTGAAATTAGCACAGGAGTGAGAGGGAGCAGCAATCCTTGTATTACTCATTTTGGGTGAAAATAATAAGGAGGCAAGCTTTCTGATGTGTTTCTAGGCTAGCATTTTAATAGGGAAGTGACCATATCTAAGGCAGATGATACACGTGGTCTCAGCTAGCAGACAGAGATTGTGAAACGTCCTTCTTAGCAATGAAGTTTGTAGAAGGTGTTGTTTTAGCTGTTGCCCAAACAAGGTTGTAGCCATTCCATTTTACAATGTATAAGTGAGGACATAGCCTTAGACATCTTTCATCTCCCTAGAAGCTCAGACTTTTCCACATTTGACACCTGACAGCTTATTTTGCTGCCACATTTTCACAAGAGAGAAAGAGAGAGAGAGAAAGAAATGAAACTAAATGCCACTGAGACAGGAATACAAAAGAATTACAGCAGTGGTAACAACATATAAATTGTCATCTTTCATCTATTTCTGACAGTGCCAACATAATATTTTTACCACTTCTACAAAGAATGCACGAGAAGCCTGGCAGACGTTTCAAAGATCAATGGCGACTGACCCCCCCCCCCCCCCATCCCTCCCAACAACTGCCAGCAGAGCATTGCACTGTTTGGAAATGATTTTCTCGAGTAGGACTGATTTGCATTGATGTTTTGACCTCTAGTCCCTTTCCTAATAGGAGCATGCCCAGTGAGTTCCCTGGGATTATTTGAGCATCATGTCTATTGCAGGACCCAACCCGCCCCGCCCCCCCCTGCCATATACACACATGGTTTTCACAGGGGCCTCCTTCCTAACTGCGGTGTCTATAAATCTACTTTGTGGATAGACTTGCCTACCTCTGTTATATCATTAGGGTAATCATTTGTCCAGAGTTTTCCACTGGATCATAAGGTATCTTTATCAACAGCCATGTTGAAAAAAAAAGCCAGGATAGCTTGGAAAACTTCTCCTCAGGCTTCGACTTTCTGCCATGTTCCCACACAGCATTTTGTAAAGGGACCACCAATGAAGAGACAGGTTACCACTCAGCACATGACAAAAATCAGATAAATGACCCGCAACCAATACCTGCAAAAGCAAAGCAAATGGAAAGGACATAGGAGAGGCCGTGCGGTATAGAAAGCCTCAATGCAAATGTTCTGTTAAAACATACATGTGTTTAAATTTTAATTGCCTTACATATGGGGGTGGGGTATGTGCATGTGAGTGTAGGTTCCCTTAGGAGCCAGAAGAGAGTGTCTGGTCCCCTGGGAGCCAGAGTTACACGTAGTTGTGAGCCACCTGGCGTGAGTGTTGGGAATCAAGCTTATAGAAGAGTGGTGTGTTCTCTAAGAGCCAAGCCATTTGTACAGCCTTGAAATAGTTTTGTCCTTCAACAAAGGAATCTTATAAAAATACAGCATTTAATTGGGGGCTTGCTTACAGGTTCAGAGGGTGAGTCCATGACCACCATGGCAGGGAACATGGCAGCAGGCAGGCATGGCACGGCACTGGAGCAGATGCAAGTTGAAGACAGAGAGAGAGAGAGAGAGAGAGAGAGAGAGAGAGAGAGAGAGAGAGAGAGAGAGAGAGACTGGGCCTGGGATGGGCTTTTGAAACCTCAAAGCCAACCCCCCAATGACACACTTCCTTCAACAAGGCCACACCCCCTAATCCTTCCCAAACAATTCTACCACATGAGGACCAAACATTCAAATATATGAGGTTATGGGGAACATTCTCAATTCAACCACCACAAGGAGGAGTAAGGAGTGGATATTCTCAAATACATTGCATATATATTCTCAAGTGATAAATATAACTTTAAAAAAAAATCACTTGTCACTTCAGTCCAAAGAAATTCTAGAACTGAACTTGTATGATGCAGGTTTTAGCCGTATGGTTGGTGTTCTACATAGCTTATAATGGGATCCACCCTCCCTACCTGGCCTCACCAGTAGATTTCTTTTGACAATCTGTGAACTTGTCCATATGATCCTTCCTGTAAAGGAGATGTGTACATTATTATAAATGTTGACTGCAACAAATTCCTGTTTTCTGTAAAAAAAAAAAAAGTTCTTACCTGCTTTTAGAAATAAATTAGTTCAAGATATTTTTAAAGTGTGAGCGTGCGCGCACACACACACACACACACACACACACACACACACACACAGAGTGAATATGGTAAATATTGTGGCCATTTGGGGGAAAGAGATTCAAAATCTATTTTCAAAGTCTATTTATTAAATAGCTGCCAAGTGCAGAGTATTGTGGGAGCTTAGTAATGCAACTTGACAAAAGCCTAAAACATCTAAGAGACATATTTAAAATTTTTTAAATTGAGATTTTACTAAAGAAAAAGCCAGTTTTCATGGGGACACACATTAGACAGAGAGAAAAAAAATCTAGGTAGAAAAAGCTGTCGTTTTTCCAGTGGTCTGCAAGATGGGATGCCTAGGAGCTAACACTGAAGGAATTAGAGACACATTAAACTCTAGTGTCAAGAAGGCCTTCCTTGCTTCCCAATCACACTGTTTAAAAGAGAAATGTTAGCAAATTCTTGAGGCCAACACACCAGCTTGGTTAAAATAAAAGTCCTGATAACTTTTGATGAATTTGTCCCACATCAGTTAAGAGGAAAAGAAATTCAGATTCTCAAGTTATCCAACAAGTATTTATTGAGTATGTTTCAGTGTTTAAATAACTGATGGTCATTCTTTCCTCTTTTGGGGGAGGTTATATTTTCTTTTAAAAGCAAAGTTGAGTTTTTTCCTTTGGATAGTGTTGAATAAGATTATTTTTAAATGGGTTTCCTCACAATGAGGCCAATTTATAGGTCAATAAACAGTATTTCAAAAGGCTCAATAATTGAAATTATGCTAGGATGCAGTTGGGGCAGTGGCTTTTCTCATCTCCCTAATTTAGGTTTCTTGGGTAGAGCCCATCATTTCACTGATAGTCATTTTGAGTCAAGTAGAACCCTTCTCTAGAATATTGAAATTAAGATTTTTAAAATTGAAAATTAGATTTTGAGATAGAGGAATCATAAGATAGTACCCTTTACTTGCCACATAAACTGGAGATGCAGAAGAATCAGACCTGAAGAGAGAGACAGAAACCTCAGCTCTTGTCTGTATTAGAGCTTGGAAAGGCATGGGAATAATGCCAGACGGAAGAAAGGAAATTTCAAGGATGGGAATTTTGCCCTCGGATAGAGGATGTATTCTGTGATTGCTGCTTTTTCTTTGTCATTCTACCACCTTCTGCTGTCCCAGGATACAGTACAATTGTTTTCTTTGGAGGACGTCAGCTTCCCTCTGGCTACCAACACCACGGTTATAGCTACGTCAACTCCGCCCGCATTTACGTTCACAGTCCGCTTCTAACGCCAAGAAGAGCTATGGAGTCCGCAATCTTCAACCCGCTTCTTTCTCCTTCCGCATTCAGTCAGCGCTTGTGTTCCTACGTATTTACTCGGTCTTTTCAAGATGTGAAGATAAAACAAGAACAAACCAAGCACTCCTCACCTTCATTTGGGAATGACAATAACGACAACAGATAGCATGCCAGGCGCTGCTAAGTTCTCTGGAGAAATGTTGTCAGAGGCGGGAGCGAGGATATCCTGGGGATAAAGGATTACAGTGTGAAAAGAGGAGCTCTGGAAAGCGGCTCAGAAAGGGGCATCAATCTAAACAGGGGCCAGCGAGAGAGAAGAGAAGGGGCCACAGGGAGTGTTGCTGAGAAAACAGAAGTAGAGGCCCGAAATTGCTGGTGGGAAGTCTCCAAGCTTCCATTTCCTCTTGAATCATTTTCTGAAATCTGTTTCTACCGTCTCTCAGTAAGTGCTCAAGTTGCCCACCAGCTGCATTCTCTCTCTCTGAATCTCTCTCTTTTTTTTCTGCAAAGAATTAAGTCTTTGCAATTTATGTTTTAGATAAACAGACACGCATATCCATATAAACTCAGCCGAAAATTGCTTTTTAGCACAGAATAGCGATCGTTTAGACTGATGGTGATTGGAAAGTAAGATTCACGGAACGTTTTTCCGAAACAGCATTTGAGAAGCTGGGTCTTGCACGAGGGCTGCGGTCTCTGAGTGTTCATGTATTTAGCGTGATTAACCCAATGCCGATTGTTTGGTCTGCCTTTCGTTACCGATGGATGTCAAAAGCATTACGGTAAAATCAATCTCAGGAGAGCAAGTGATGTGTAAGATTCGAACCTGAAACTGTTTCCTAACTCAACACACCCGGCTTGAGAGGACCACCTTTTCCGGGGCTCCTCAAGCAGAACAAAGATTCCACAGAAGAATCTCTAGCAACTGTGATTGGTTGACCTTTCCAAGAGGAAAGGGCTGAAAACAACCTCCACCACTATTCCCAGGGGTCCTCAGACCGACTCACAGCGGCAGCTATACTTGCTGGCATTTATCTCAGCAACACTGCCTTGAGAACCTTCTGCGCGAAGGCGCCTAGGGACTCTGTTGCTTCCTGGAATCCCAAATATTTTCTTTCACATCCATTTTTCCTCATCTATAAAACTGGATTACAAAAAAGCATTCTTAGTAGAATTAGGTGAGGTTTTTTTGTTTGGTTGGTTGGTTGGTTGGGTTTTTTTTTTTTTAGCCCACTATCTAAAATTTCTTTCTGAATGGCAAATGAATTGGGGGCAAATGAAATTTGAAATTCCAGTGATATTTGTTCTAATTTTATTTTGACCATCCCTTCCCTAATAACCCCACACACTGGCACCCCTGTACTGCTGAGTCTCCCCTAAAGGAGTTCATGTAGTGCAGTTCTCACTCAGTCGAGATGACTTCTGGTTGCTCTAATGCTCCTTGGTTTCTTCCTCACATCCATTGCTGTAGTTCACAACAGCACTGCGGCACAACCGGTTGCTGTGCTGTTCCTTCCCAGCTTCCACATTTAAGTCTTTCAGGGCAGTGTCTGACTCCACAGTTTTCAGATTGACTGCCTGGTGACAGTATTTCCTAAAATGGAAGAGAGTCGTCAGTAACGAGCAAACGCGTTCTCAGGGAGGCTCTGAGATCTCTAACAGAACCATTGCTCACCCTCTGAGGAGACAAAAAGCTCCAGAGACAAAGTCCTTTCTCATCAGTAACAGCAGCAGAAATTACAGAAGGAACAGTTGTAAAAACTACAGTGGCTTGTGCTCATTAGTGTAGGTGTTCTTTAAATAATAAAACGTCGGTGAGGTGGATACAGTGCTAAGCTAGGACAATTCTAACAGTTACTACATGAGGGAGTGACTTCATATGTTTTCAGTGACAAGATAACTTAAAAGAAAAGGGACACGTGCACTGCAAACTCTATCACATCATTTCTTTGCCAATAGAAAGGCAGTCATCTTTGTACTGACATGCGTCTTTGATAAATATGATGCTTAGTTTTCAATGTCTTTTTTCTTTTCTTTTCTTTTTTTATTTTTATTTTTATTTTTTTGGTTTTTTGAGACAGAGTTTCTCTGGGTAGCCTTGGCCATGCTGGACTCACTTTGTAGACCAGGCTGGCCTCGAACTCACAGAGATCCGCCTGCCTCTGCCTCCCGAGTGCTGGGATTAAAGGCGTGTGCCACCACGCCCGGCTTAGTTTTCAATGTCAACTTGATGCATCCTAGAATCAGAAGTCTCAATAAAAGACTACCAGATCGGGTTGGCCTGCAGATACAGCTGTGTGTGTGTGGGGGGGGGGGGGTAGTGATTGTGTTAATTGATGTGGTAAGATCCAGCCTGAAAGCGGGCTCCACCCCAGTCTTAGAACTGTGGACTAAGTAAGAGTAGAGCAAGCTGGCAGGGCAAGTAGCAAGCGCTGATTCTCTGCTGCCTTCATGGCTGTGGATGTGTCTGGCCAGCTGCTTTATGCTCCTGTCATCTTGATTTTTCCACCATCATGGGCTGGAACCTAGCTAAGATAGACCCTTTCCCTGATTAGCTGCTTTTTGTCAGAATAATTTACCACGGCAACATAAATAAAACTGCAACAAATCAAGGTGAAAATTAAGAGCTGTGGATAAGGCGTTTTCCTAAAACAAAGTTACTAAAGCCACATTTAAAACATAGTCCTTCATAGTGAGATGGTGTGCCATGAAAGGAGACACGTTTTATTGCCTCCCAAATTTGCTTTTACCCACACATCCCTTACCAGGCGAGTTACAGATAGTAAGAGTTTCAAGGTGACTGTTCCCACAGAAGTGTCACTGTAGCTTTCTGTGCCATTAGCATTATACACACTCAAAGCTGACCAACTTAGGTCGGAGTATCTCAAAAGCAATTTGTAAATGTCTTTGAAACTTTTCACCTATTAACGGTGGCACTAATGTCAAGATGCAGAATCTGAGGACCAAGAGGCTTATTCATGTATCCAATTCATTTGGCAAATGTTTATTGAGAGTCCATCATGCACCATAAACAAAGCAATTTGGCCCAGGTTGACTTAAATCAGTCAAGGTTCTTATGTGTGTGACCAACAAACACTGATTCAGAGTTGTTTTTAAAAAAAAATAGAAGGAACTTGCCACAACTCTAATTTGTAGAATTGTTGAGAATGCTGGACAAACTGGCCAAGAATTGGAGGAAACCATCCACGCAGCTGGTACTGCGGCAGTCACGTGACGGCCACGAGCACTGAAGATGCGGCCACCATCACCAAGCAGGCCCTCTTCCAGAACATAGGCCACCCTCATAAGCGAGCAGCATTGCAGTCTAAGGTAAGGGGTGCTGACGTCTTTGCCCCCACAGCCCAAAAACATGTCCTTCCATATGTAATTATTTCTGACACAGGATTTAGATAGAAAGTCATGCTTGAGTTGATCTGATTGGTCTATCAAGACTGGAATCTGGCACATGAAAGCCTGCGTTTGATCTGGCAGTGTGACAAAATGATCAGTCGTTGGGATGATCAGTCTTCCTATCACTTATGTCATCTTAATGATACTAGTGGGGAAACAGCAATTTCAACCTAATTTCATTGAGTCTGCAAAGCGAATTCTGGTTTGCCCTCCTCAAACACGCTCGGGCACTCGAATGGTAGTGATTTAAACTAAGTTCTATTTTCCTCTCTTTCTGGTGGTAATCCCATTTCTGTAACTCTAGAAACGCATTCAGAGCCACCTGATGGCTTAATAATCAAACACATAGATTGATAAATATTGAGGCTTTATATTTTAATGAGAGACTCCTGTAAGGAAATCTGAGAAACTTCTATTGAAACCATATCTACAAATAGTTTCATTACACCACACCTGTCGAAAGTATTAACCCATTTCTAGTTCCTGTTGAACGATTCCCAAAATCCACACTTTTCAAAGCACAACAACAACCATAAGTTAAAGGATGCAGTTTATCAAGACTCTTCTGCGGTCTCTGAAACAGATAGATGTCGGTTATATTTTTACATTCACATTTTGTGCAAATGGCTGCAACTACCTCTCTAGCAAATGTAGTCTCCTTGGGGCTACCACTGTCTTCAGCAGTTCTCTGCTGGCTGAGGCTCTCTCTGTCTGTTTCTCTCCTTGTGTCTCTGTCTCTGTCTCTGCCTCTCTGTCTCTCTGTGTTTCTTTCTGTTTGTCTCACTCCTTCTTTCTCTCTACCTCCTTCCCTCTCTTCCTCGCCCTCTCTCTCCTTCCCCCTCCCTCTCTCCCTCTCTCTCTCCCTATTTCTCTCTCCCTCCCTCCCTCCCCCTTTTGTCCCCCTTCCCTCCCTCCCTCCCTCCGTCTCTCATTCTCACTTGTAGGCAGCTAGACACCCTTTCCTTCTTATCAACTATTATTGAGCTCATTTAATATCGACTCTATTCGTGGGAATTTCCCACTAATGGGAAAGTTCTTTCTCATCTTCCAAACTATTCTTTATAAATTAATGTAGATGTTAACATCATTTCACAAACTTTTCCTGTTTAATGTCAATTAATAAGTCACTGGTTTGCTACTCAAAACAGCACTTACAGTCAATTATTCCAATCAGCCTTTCCTTTCAAAGTAGAATTTTTCAGTGAAACTTATTTTAGTATGTCTTTAAATTTGCTCAGTAATGAGTTGAACGGATTTTTAAAAGATAATTCTTTAAACTTTTTACTATTGTTAAGGAGCTGAAAATAGCTCCTTCAGCTCTCTAAGAGATCAAAACTATACATCAAAATTTTTAATAATGTAAAATTTCTACATTTACTCAGGTAGCCCTTTAACAGAGTAAGTGAAGTTTTGATACTTCCTCCAAATAAGCCATTTCTCATATTTATACCAACATCATGTTGGGGACATTCTTAGTTCCTCTTCTATCAAAAATTTTAAATCTTTTTTAATGCTTTATAGAATTGTTGTCATCATATCCAACTTGGTTTTATGAAGAAGTTCAAGAGGTATATGTGTCTTTTTAATCACATATATTATAATGAATGCGTCATTTGCATAGAGACTGCAAACAAAATACAATTTGGACATAAAAGTTAGATAACAGAGATTAAATACCATACTCACATCATGGTAAATATATGAAAACTAGAGTTAAATAAAACTGTAGAATATTGGAGCAAGGATAAAGTATTTCATCTAATTTTGTCACTAATTCGAATAAAAAGAAACATTAATTATTTTAAAATTTGCATCAGAACTGGTTCTCTTAGAGAAATATTTCACTTAGACTATCAGTCAACTCTCTGACTCAATTAAACTATTGCATTTCAATCTAATGATGTATAGCAAATTATATATTCTCTTATATTATTATGCTTATATTTGATTACTATATGTGGATTCCAAGTTAAGCTTTGATAAAATAACTATGAACTCAGCATCAAATTTAGCCATTATTTATAAACAACATTAGTCTGAAGAATCAGAAGTTACACATGGTATTTTGCTGCCTTTGCACTCAAATTATAGCCCATAATATTCTCTCTCTCCTTCCCTTTCCCCTTCCCCTCCCCCTTCTCTCTTAAGATAGAGTCTCACTATGTAGCTCTGGTTGTCCAGGAACTTACTATGTAGACCAGGCTGGCCTTGAACTCACAGAGATCTACTTGCTTCTGCCTCCCAAAGGATGAGATTAAAGGTTTGTGCTCTTACACCTAGTCCATAATATTCTTAATCTTTCTCTTCCTCTTCTTCAGAAAATACCAGTATCTCAAAACTATAAACAAATAGCATATAACAAAATCAATAAAATTATTGAGATTTTTAGTAAAAGGGTCTTGGGTAATGTCATAATATTGATAAAACTGCTGTTATTGAGGCCTCCAAATGATCCTTGGTGAGCTATAAATAAAATAGGAATGCCAGAAAAGAACATTTTCAGCTTAGTTTTAAATAGTCGTTGGCAGCTAAGAAATGTTATGAGCTGCTGAGCCAACCTAAGGCCTCTCTCCTCTGCCTGTACCAGTTCTTCAGCGGCCTGAGGGAGATGAAGCTGGGAAGAAAATGAAGACGCATTGAAAAGTTATGTTTGTAGGGCAAAGGCTTTTCGTTCTCTCTTTCTTTTTGAAAGGTACACATATTACATCCTGTCAAAACTATTAGATCTCATGGGTAAGTCATCTAAAACAGTAAGTACATCAGTTAACGCATCAAAGGTAACCACATAGAAGGCACCAAACTGTGTGGATAGCACGTTAAGAAAAGAAAAGATGGACTTTCTCTTGGATTAGTTTAACCAAGAAAGCCTCATTTGGACTCTCTGCTCCTTCCCCGATCTTCCACTTGTTTGAATTGTGTGGTTATTGGCCTGCCTGTGGTCTATCTGTTGTATGGTCTGTCTGTCCCTGTTGCCTACATGACGTGCCTAATCTATGCCTGCATTTCATCTGTCACTGTCTTCAACTAAAAAGGCTTTGTTCTGTATTTATTGACTAGCACAGAAAACACGATACAGGAAAGGGATGAAGAATTCATTACATAAATCTTTACAGAGTCTTACAATGCAAGAAGTTACTTTACTGACCCAGAATAACCCTCAAAACTGCAAGCAAGTGATGTCATCCTATAGCCACATGTTGCTTATAACATTTATGTGATATTTGTTTAGTTTGAGGTTGTTTCCAACCTGTGGCTTGCTTTCAACAAGTGATTACCACAGCATACACACACACACATATTATTCTGAGTCATGGGTACTGAAGAGTACATAACTTAAGGTTAAATTGATGCATTTAGCTTAGGTTGTAAAATCTGATTACATGGGAAATCCAAAGCACAGTGAGGTTGGGCAAGTTGCTCTCTTAAAGGCAGATCAACTTCAAGCAGGCCGACTGCACGGTAAGACAGAGGGTTAGCTACACAATCTTAAATAAGCTCAAGGCATATTGTTAATTTGGCTGCAAGGTCAAGCACAAGTTCTTTCTCTTTGAAGACAAGATATATATATATATATATATATATATATATATATATATATATATATATATATATTTTTTTTTTTTTTTTTTTTTTTAAGAAAAAACAAATGTATCACCACATCCCGGAAGATGAAGTATTTGCAGAGGGAGCTACATTATAGTCATCACTGCGTTATAACGTCTAACAGATGCTGATGGCGAACAGCTGAACTTTAGAGAGTGGCAAGGAGGGAGGACAGGACGGGTGGCCATCACACATTAGTGACTGCTTGACAGCCCTCTTCAATTTGCTCTTGACTGTCCTTTCACTTTAGGCAAAGTTACCATATTCTTGTACTACTAAAATTATGTTGCCTTCTAAAATAGTTTTCCTCGTTATCCTAGTTTCCTTTCTATTTCTGTGGTTAAAAACCATGGCTAAAAGCAATTTGGGGAGGAAAGGGTTTAATTGGCTCACAGGCAACAGTCTTTCACTGAGGGAAGCTAAGGCTGAGACTTAAGGAAGGAGCTTAGAGCTGAAGCTACAGTAAAGACCGTGAAGAAAACCTGCTCTCTGGCTTTCTCCGTTGGATTTATTGTACAAACCACATTCACCTGCCTGGGGCAGTAATGCCCACAATAGGCTGGCCCCTCCTACTTCAATTAACAATGAAGAAAATACCCTAGGCATTCCCATAGGTCAGTCCAATAGAGACAACCCTCAGCTGAGGTGCCCTCTGCCCAGATGCCTCTAAGGTTTGTGTCAAGTTGACAACGAAAGCTGCCTCTGTCACTCGTTTAAATTCCTTTATTTCCTAGATGAAAGTAAAGTGTAATGTCTCAAATTGTTTACAAATTATAATTATAACAGTCAATTCAGGTCTTCTGGTTAAAGCTGAACATTTTAACTCCTTTTACGCTCATCTCATTTTTCTATTTGTAAGAGTATAACAATTATGTAAATAGGTAAACTGTATTATCATTAATATTAAGTGTATGCATGTTTAAATTCCTTAGAACATTACAGTGGTTATTTTTTACAAAGTCTGTACGCATCTCATCCCATTTTACCTTCAGGATGCGTCTATTCAGTGTTCTTCATTCCTTCCTGCCTTGCCATTTTTCTACCAGTCTTATTTTTTTTTAACTTTTCATTGAGTCTTTGTGAATTTCCCATCTTCCACCCCAATCCCTCTCATCTCCCCATCCTCATATCCCTACCTGCACCTTTGCAATCCACCCCCCAAAAGAAAAGAAAATCTTCCTTGGAAGTTGTAGTGTGTCACGGTGTGTCCTGGAGTATATTCCTTCATCCATCCATTCTTCTTTGCTTGCAAATGTTCGTTGCAATGAGTCTTTGGTCTGGTTTGAGGCCTCTGGCATGTACTACACTAGCAATATGGGAGCCTCACTGGGACTCCTCTTGGATACCCTGTTGTGGCCTTGTGTCGTGGAGATCCTGCACTTTTGCACCTGTAGGACTGGCCGCCTTCATGCTCTCCAGCAGTTCATCCACGGGGTAGACATTAGGGTGGGCCAATTCAAAGCCCTGGATCTCCCTGCTCACTGGTCAGCCTGCTCACCCCACCCTACCCCACCCCACCCCACTGAGGTGGGCTCCCCAGCCCCGCCCTGCTAGCTCATCCAAAGCAGCAATCAGCACAGCCAGCTCTCCTGGTTTCAAGAGACTGCTTCATGCCTCCCGCTCCATCAGGTTCAGCTGTACTGTGCTGCCCAGGTGAAGGTGAAGAGCTTGCTCTCCCAAGTGCTGCAGTCAGAAGGGAAAGGGACAACGCTTCTGTTCTCATGACCCCAGGGCTAGGTCTCCTGCTTGCCGCAGGGGGCAGGGCCAGCTCCCCCAGGCCCGCAGCCTCAGGATTGGCTAGTGCTTCCTGGGCAATGTTTTGAGACTGCTCTTTAGAGTACTGCGGCTGGCTAAAGGCAGAGTCACCTCTCCTGCTCTCACACTTTCTGGACCAGCTCTTCCATGATGCCCAGGTGAGGGGTGACGCCAGTTCTACACAGCCCTCAGACATCAACATGGCCCCAAGTGGCAGCCCAGACCAGGGACATCCACCTAGCCTTTGGTGGTATCAGAACCCTGCTGCTACAGGGCCATAGACCCAGACATGACCCTCAGTGGCAGCACAGTCCAGGATGTCACCATGGCCTAAGGTGGTATCATTGCCTACTCACATCTGGCTGTTCCTCACTACCAGCGCTGCCTCTCTTCCTTGTGCACACATCCTTCGGCTTCTTTCCTATTTCTCCAGCACTTACTTGCTCCTCTTAGTGGTGTCCAGAGCCTCTTTGTGTCTGAAGTCATCTCAGGAGTGGTCTCAGGAGTTTCCCACCTGGGCAGGGACAGGGGCCATCTGGGGCATGGTCTGCTCACCAGGGCTTACACAGCACCAGTCTGTCCAGGCCTCATGGTACCAGACTAGTAATTATCCCGGGAGGCTCTGCACCCAGGCAACAGGGCCCCACAACTGTCATTCTTATACCTAGGGGAAATAGTTGATGCCATGGCTATGGTCCTGTTGCCCACGCAGCTTGCGGTCCATCATTTAGCAGGGCCCCCGACCCAGGCAGCCTGCCCTCCTCACCACCCACTAGTGACTCTGTTCTGGCCGACCCCACTTTCAAGTAAACATCTTTTTTCTTTCTTTCTTTCTTTCTTTCTTTCTTTCTTTCTTTCTTTCTTTCTTTCTTTAATTCAGGCACAATAGTGTTACATTTTCTTTGTTTCTATTTTCCTGGAAAGTAACTTCTTTTCTTAAACCTATATTTTTGAAGGTTGTTTTCTCTGGGTAAACAATCCCATATATTGATTTTTCTCACTCAGAGCTTAGAAGTGTATTCCACTGTTACTGGACTTGTATCGGTTCTGTCAAGCAGTCAGCTGCAAGCTTCGAACCTATTGCTTTGAATGTGGTAGCCATTTTTACTCTTTAGCTACTTTTATATTTTTTTGCCTTTGGCAGTTAGAAATGTTCTCATTATATTCCCAGGATTTGTGATTTCTTCATAGTTATTATTCTAGGGGCTTGCTGAAAAGACAAAAGCTATGAAGTGCTTCAAACTTGTGCTCAATTGCCAATGCGCCTTACACAAAGTCAGAGTACAATGACTAGTCCCTGAAGAAACTCGTTATGCCCTAAAGTCCTGTTCTGGTTCTAGCTTTGGAGTTCGGTACATATGACTGGTAAGAGCCTCTCAACGTTAGGCCTTTCCCAGTAGAGACTTTGCTCCAGCTGGGAAGACCCTCTGTTTGTGGCTCAGGTTAGACGCTGTTACACGCTAGTAGACAGATGAACTGAGAGGACAGCTCCTCTCCCTGGCGTTTTATAGTAGCCACTTTCCTTTGACTTTACTGCTTTCTAATTCTTTGGGGTTTTGTTTGTGCTCATGTATGTTGGTGTGTTTGCCTGTGTGTACATCTGTGTGAGGGTGTTGGATCCCCTGGAACTGGAGTTACAGACAGTTGTGAGCTGCCATGGGGAGACTGAACCAAGGTCCTCTAGAAAAACAGCCAAAGCAGTCTTAACTGCTGAGCCATCTCTCCAGCCCCCTGCTCTCTAGTTATTTTTAATGCCATTACAAAACTCATCAGATTTTTCCTTTCTAGTTGCTCTAGAAGAAGATAAGCCTTTTAAATAAACCATCTAAGTTTACTGGTCCAGTTTGAACAAAAATCCAATCCAAGTCCAATGACAACTGATGACTGACATTTGACCTCAGTGTGGGTAATTTATATTTTCTTTGGATACATAAAAATGATCGCCGAGTTAGTGAGTTAAAACAATGCACATTTGTCCTTTTGCTGGGCCAGAAGGCTTAGCATGGCTTATCTGAGTCCTCTGTTCAAGGGAGGCTGTGATCACTGTGTTTTTCATGTCATGTTCTTTTATACAACTGAGGAATTCATACAGTGGTTAGTACAGTTCGGTTTCTGACAGCTGTGGTATTAAGAACCCACTTTGTTACTGTCAATCAACTGAGGATTTCTCTTAACAGCCATAGCTGTGCTCAGTGTCCCTCTCACAAACATTTAAACCACTCCTCTCACAAGACGCCAACTTCCCTCTTCAGGATGAGGAGACCTCTGTCATAGGTCTGCTAAGGTGGGATTTCTGTAAAGTGACTGAAGAGTAGAGATACATACTCCATTGCCTGCATCATGTCCTACTTCTAGAAATAAGCCACAGGTGCTACTTGCACTTATGAGACACGTGCACAGGCCATGGCTGATGTCACCTCATTATGTTTAGCTCAGTGGTACAATAAAGCAAAGTAGGAACCGGGGTCAACTGCCAACCACTTCCTCTCTGTGAAGTGGAAACTGCTGTTATTCTGTTCCAATCCTGTTCTCGAATCAAGGATAAATGGAGACCTCGCGCCTTCAATTCTTCAAAATTTGGAGATAAATTAGATATTGATATTATTGTGTTAACAGTGAAAACACATTGTACAGTTTCATAACTGTCAGACCGAATAAATCACAGTTGCGGGCCCCCAAAGCCCACAGAGATTCTGGTCTTCTGCTATCATCTACTAACAAGTTTTCTAACCAAAGAAGACTAACTCATGGCAGAAACTAGAAGAAAACACACATAGCCAAAGAGAAACACACAGCATCTGAGAAACTCTTAACAGATTCAGAAACGAGTCTACTAACTCTCACTAAACAACCGTCTGTCTGCACATATTATTTTACTAGTCAATGTGTGTCCCCATTTAAAGACAGATAGTCCCTGTACAACAACACAATTCACTCTGCCTAGGGAACAAACATACAAAACCTGAGCCATAACAGAAAAGGGAAGCCAGTGGGAAAGTTGATAGAGTAGATTTCCAGGGCACAAGCCCACCCTCTGTGCCACCCTAGCCCCCATCAGTGCAGTGTGTTCAGTCTCAAAGAAAAATAAGGACTGTTGCATTGGCGGTGGAGAGTAGAATTCAAAAGCTGGGCACCGCAGTATGAACACTGAGACAGGAGGATCAGCCACTGCAATCCTGCTGCGCGGGCGTCTGCTTCAGCTTCCTAGTGTTCGGTAACACTAGGTTTATTTCCCTAGTCCGTGCTACACAATTCAAGATTGAGTTGGGCTCTTTTCCACCTCTGTTTCTGCTCTGGGATCCAGGTTGAAAGGCCTGATCTAGGATAAGCAATTCTTTTCGACAAGAGAAAGAACAAGCCAGTTAGTAAACACTTCGGGTGAGAACGGAACTGTTCGGGTCTCCCCGCTACATTCCATGTACCAAAGCCACAAGTCACACAGCCAAACAAAAGGAATGAGAAAGCGTCTTCTCTCACGGGAAAGCAGTAGCAGGGAGGTATACCGCCATTCGCTAGAAATACTAGCATCCTAAATGACATCATCACATTCCAAAAATGAAGGAGAAAAAAAATGGCCATTAATACTGAGGCGTGATAATTAATCTTCCTTAAATTTGATTGGATTTAAAACCTCCTAAAAGAGACAGCTCTCTGAGTGTTTAAGTGTGAGGTTTAAGTGAGAAGAGAAGACCCACTCAGAATAGGGGTGGTGCCATTCCGTGGGCTGATGTCCTAGAGTCTAGGACCTAGACTGCATTAAAGAGGAACAAAGAAGAAACGGGGCGGAGCATCTGTGTTCGTGTTTCTCTGCCTTGATGGTCTGTACTCTTTCTGCTTTCCTTCGGGTGCAGTAAGAAAAGTGAGGACTACAGTAGGTTTTAAATGAATCAGCGGACTGGGACAGGGAAAAAACTGATCAGGCTACATTGCAGCAATTACTGCCAGTAGTCAGGAGAAGCATTTCCATGGGAAAGGAGACATGACTCAAGGGTTTTATAAAGAATCAAGTCGTGTCCAGACTGCCTGTTGGTAAATGGATTATTTTATCTCATTTATGTTCCACTCTGTATTTAAGAGTAGGAAGGCCATTTTTCTTCTAGCTCGGGTTGGGTCAGCAAATTGAGAGCAACTTGCTTGTGACTTGGGATGCAGGAGACCTGTAGAAGCTCTTGGGGCTTGATGCTGGCAGTGCATGAACAAAAAGTGCTTCAGTCATCTTCCTGGAATTTGTCCTTTAAGGTATCTGAGGCCACTGGGGTATTGGTGATGGTTGGGCTTACCTATTTCCTGAGTGTTGGTTTCTATGATTTTAACTCTTCAACTAGTTCACCTGCTTGGTAAGTGCCTAGGTGCTCCTCACGTTCCTTCCTTGTTGAAGTGCCTGCAGTAATTCCCTGTTTCTCTAACAGACTTCAATTGAATGTGTGTGAAATAGGCATTCTTGTGAGTGTAGAAACTCGGGCAGTAAGCAACTGTAGTCTTTTAAATAAAGAGTGCTTATATATAAATACAGGTCAATCATACTATAAACTTGAGAATAAGTAAATGAGCCTCAATGAAGTTTGATGGTACCCAAGGCCTTGGTTTTGGTCCTTGGCACCAGAACAATATAAACAATCAACGGACAACAAAAATGAACCTCTTATCTAGGCAGGCATGCACGGTAGTACATGATGTAATCCCAGCATTTGAGATGCTGAATTGGGAGGACCAGGAGACTTACAAAAATGATGATGACACAATAGAATGTAAATGTTACTGCCAAACTCCAAAGTTCAACAGTAAATGAGTGATGGGGAAGTTTTAATGAGTCCGTGTGTCCAGGAGTCTTTCATAGCAGCTCATGGGCAACTGTTCTCTAAAGTGGGAGACGTTGACTTTTAAAATGAACTCTGATGTCATTATTTATCTTCTTCATGTAAAGCATGTGGTTGTGATTCACTTCTGTTTTCCATTAAAGAAATTCATCTTGTGGTTTGTTCTTTTAAACTGTCAGGGGACCTGCTGTTTTCCTAAGGCTCTGCTTACACTTCTCCATATGGCTTTTATCTGTCTGTGCCTATGTCCATCAGATCACCCCACTGATATAATCTAGATGGCTGTATCCGGTTAGTTAAAAAAAATCATTTTGTATAGTTGATACCGTGTCATGAATAAAGTAAGTACAAAAACAAAAGTAATAATTAGGCAAGTAGTAAGTGCCTTTTCAAGTACAGCACTGGGTTTGTCAACAAGCTTCGTCTTCAAGTAGCAGTCTTCCACACTACTGGCAAGTGATCTAGAATTTAGCCACTTGTCTTTTTTTAATGTGTGTATCACACTTAACTGAGGCATTCAAAAGTGTCTATGGGAAAATACGACCTTGGAAATTAAAGTTGAATCAATAATACAGCACATTATTATTATAAGAAAAGGCACTATTTCTAACCATCAACTATGAGTTATTTGTACTTCTTTGATTAGTACAATTTTTAAAATTCTAATCATTTCCAAAACACCAGGGTGGGTTTGAAACAAAGCCAATTCTATACTCAAAAGATTTGGGGAAAATGTGAGAACTCAGCAATGTGAACAGGGATGTTTCCCACACAGTAAGAGTGTTGAGGAATATCAGGCAATTGACATTCTTATGCTGCCCTTCCATATTTGAATAGAATAGAGACATGTAAGCAAACCAGATTCTAAAACTCAAGTATCTCCGCCTCATCCCTGTCTCCCCCATCCATCTTCTGTTTTTCATGACACCCACTTGCTTTTCTTTCGTCAGTAAACACACTTATAAGGTGTACTCAGTCACTGAGTAACCTGGTCTCTCAGGACTATATTATTAAGGGTAAGGGTGAAGACTATATATACATCATACGCTTGATTCCTGATTTGGCCTTATAAAGAAAAAAAATAGAATTGTTAAGTTCTGAACAGAGTTGATATGTCAGAAACTGCCTTTAAGTCTAGCACCTCCTAAATCCCTTCCACAGACTCTAGAAAAAGAAAACGTGCATTTATTTTTCCTCAATGCGACTTTAGTTCTCCAATAAAGTGATCACGGCCTTGCCTCTAAGATTGTTTAACGCCAGAACTTTGTTCAATGGTAAATAACTAAATAAAATATTCAACAAATCCAACATTAGTTAACTTTTGAGCTCCTGAGAAGTACCAAGTACAAATTAGCAAGCACTCTGCAAGGTGATTAAGCTAGTTCTTAATCGAAACAAATAAATGTTCTACCTTCACAATGTTCACAATTTAGTAGAAAAAACCTATTTTCCAAATTGGGTAAAATATGTAGCTGTCACAGGGGATTATTGAGAAAACACTCATGTGGGAAGACATGTCTGGCTAGATATGGCTCTTTGGGTTGATATTCGAGCTGGTGTCTTAAAGAGGGGAAGCAATTAAGTAGGCATGATCATATGGCCATAGGTGTTAGCCAAAGCCAAGAACTTTGCTGAAACACCCTTTGCTGAAAAGGGAAATTGGGAAGCAAATGATAGACACTGAAACCGATGCTCACAGTACTGCACATGTAATAGCCAGAAAGAAACATTCTCAATCTGGAAATGAATCCATCAAGAAGCAGCAAATTAAAGAGATAAACTAAGTCATGGTTTTGCTTACAATGAGAGTGGATAACTGTTGGAAGAGCCTGAGAGCAAGTAAAGTCCGTGGCTAGAACACCTTGTATAAGCACAGGCTACAGAGGGAGATGTGCCAAGAAGGTCTTTCTGGATGCCATAGAAAGAAGGACAGAGATATCATAAAACCAGGGTGGTACATGTCATGTTTGCTGCTGAGAAAACACGGCTGGGATGTGTACACACTGGCGAGTGGGTTGTATTAGGCAGTGCTCATGTTTTCAGACATCACTGCAGTCTTCCAACACCCGGATACTAACTGCCTAAGTTAACCTTTTCTTCCGTGTCTCCCAGATCCTTTCCCTGAATTCCTCTCAGCCAGAGTTACTCAAGCATGTCTGTTTTCTAGCTCCGTGTCTACAAAGGGCAGGCTCAGCAGAATCACATGCCCATCATAGTTCAGAAACATGGAGGATTTGTACTTGTCCGGAAGTCTACCTGAGCTTTAGAAACAGACGACAATTATAAATGCTGAGACAACATGAATGAATTCTTTCTTTAAGAATGTATGTAAGTTCTCAAATCTAATTGGGTGAAGAAATAGCACAGTTATAAAAACTATGAGAGTTTATTTTCTTCGAAGAGCTTTTTTCTTTTCTTTTCTTTTCTTTTTTGAATAGACAGCATTTTAGTATGGACCAAACCTTAAAGATTATATTAAGATAATTTCCACATAAGGTCACACAAATGGGCTGTAATTACAAGCGTGAGTTGGGTGCCCTGAGGGAGAAGAGGGCATTGCACATAATGGGACTGTGTTGGTAAAAGCACAGAAAATGGGCCTCACTTATATAGCTCTGGTGGAAGCTTGGCGGGAGCCATATACCAAACTCTGTTCATTAACACATGTATTGGAAACTTTAGACTTTTTCAGAAATCTCACCCCACAGAGTCACGAAACTAGAGTACTGTGATGACACTGTGGAAATACAAATTTCTAATGTCCTCACATTCTTCTATTTACACTGAGCCATCTTTACACAAAGATGGGTGGCCTGAAATGCTCACATATACTTTCACTATGCAAGCACACCTAGCAATCTTTGTTTACTTTGAAATTGTTTTTGCCAACCAAAAGTGAGAGTATTAAATCTGTGATGTTTTTGATGTATTCATTTTCCTTTTACAGAGTGAATGAGTCCCTTGTGTTTGGATATATATTTACATTTATGAATGTAATTTATGGCCTGGTGTCAGCTAGCTGAGTGACAGCCTTGGAATTTCCTAGTACTACCTACCATCATTGGCACATGTGTTTACAACCTACACAGTAAGATTTACAAAAAAAGTTCCAGCTGTCAACTGGTAAAAGCATGAATCCTTATTCCTACTACAGATTAATAAACAAATGCACCATCATCTTCTAACTTTTTTTTCAGATTTATTTTATTCATTATTATGTATACAGTGCTCTGGCTGTACATACACCTGCAGGCCAAAAGAGGGCATCAGATTACATTATAGATGTTTGTGAGACTTGAACCATGTGGTTGCTGGGAATTGAACTCAGGACCTCTGGAAGAGGAGTCAGTGCCTTTAACCTCTGAACCATCTCTCCAGCCCATCTTCTAAGTTTAAAAATAACTCTACCAAGACCCTTCTCCAGATACCTGCCATTTCCCCATACATATTGACTACCAAACTTCTAAAATGCATTTGCTACTCCTTTTTTAAAATATAGATATACCAGGAATCCCTCCACATCATTTCACTGATTTAATTCTTGTCAAGACCACCAGGGACCTTCCAGGAGCTGAGTCCAACAGCCATTTCTCACCACAAATGTAGGCTGTCCAGCAGCTACTTACGTCTATCTACCCTGCTCTGTACGTCCTAAAAATCACATCAATATCAGTAAATAAAGGATAATTGGTTTTTCCAAAGTTACCAGCCAAAATCCTTGGCATCATGTGCCTTCAGGGCGAGTCATTCAACCACTATGTGATTTCAAAACATATCTGAATTTTCTTCTCACCTTTGGTGTCCTCAGTGTCCTGGTGCAAGCCACATTAGATGCCTGCAATGGTGCCCAGTCTTCCACCCTGCTTTCCCCTACATGCTTTCTAATCTTGGCTGCACACAGCAGAGTCAGCTATGCTCTAGAAAGCAGGTAACAAGTCACAATACTCCTTTGATCATAATCTTCAAAGTATTCACAAACGACCTCCAAGGTACCACGTGATCTACCTCAGATATGTCTCAAAGCTCGTCTTCCTTCATCCCCTTCCACCCTTATCCTCACCCAGGCACTTGGGATCTCTTGTGCTGCTGAGCAGTTATCCAGCAACTTCATGCTGGCTGCTTGCTCTGTTTGCAGTACTCTGTGCCCAGTGCCCACCTTATTAGTAAGATCTGAGCATTCTGCAACATAACCCTTCCTACTCCACCATGAGGCATGTTTACAAAATGAATATGTTACATCTGTCTACATGCATTCTTATATACAAGATGCCTTAGCTTACACAAATACACTTACACACGTGTCTGTTTTCTTTTGTTAAGACATAGATTTGTCCCATCACTAATTTATATACTCCAGTGGCTAAAGTATGTGGCTCCCAAGTATGTGTCATATAATATATGCCCAATACATATTTATTAAATAAGGACATGTTACTGCCCTTCTCCTACTATGGCCAGATTGGAATAAGCTAGTATCCTCCCTCCAGTTAGCTCTCTGTGACACCTTCCTGCACCTCTCCCCTCCAGAGATCCTATAGTACGTGATTTCAGGTTTGCTCTCATTTTGAAAATCGGTTCTCGTTTAACCCCTAAACCTCTGGAAATTATTTTCTTCTCACTAGACTTAATAAAGACAAATATTTTATATAACTTTTATAGAGCAATATTTAACTTAACTTAGCTTGAGGATGTAGGGAGGAAAAAAATGGTGTATGTGTGTTCTGTGTTCATTTAATGCTTCTGTCAGATAATTTTGTTCCTTTTGGCCTTCGTTAATTCTAATATCTAAGACATATCAATTTAGAAAACCAATTTAGAATGGATGTGTTCTTTTCTGTTTTATGGATACTAAGAAAGATGCTGTAACATAATACGACTGTCAGATGTTATGCTTCTCTCAAATGAACGCAGAGGATGTCTCTGGGCTCTCAGGGAAAGCAGACAATGCTCTCCTTAGCCTCTTTCCGGGTGGAGCGTGAATGTAGGATGTTCACATCCAACGTCGAGCTCAGTACCATGGCAATATACTGAAGTTCAAGCTATTTATAATTTATAGTGAACTGTAATTGTTGTTTTCTTTTCATTTTCAACCGCCAAGCAGTAATCCCACCACTGACATCAACAGGGAGCAAAATCAAGCCTTCTGATGCTGAGGAGGTTTTTTTTTTTTGTTTGGTTGGTTGGTTTTTGGGTTTTTGGTTTTATCTTTTGTTTTGTTCTGTGTGTGGCTTTTGTAGTTGTTGGTGGTTGGTTGGTTGTTGTTTTGTTTTGTTTTTTGCTTTTTTTTTTTTTTTTTTTTTTTAATGTAGAAAGCTTCCCAGACAATGCCTAGAGAATCCCCAGAGACAGGACCTTAATTTAACCTCATGCCTGAAGTGCTTCCTCTGGGACATGGATGACCCATAACATGGAAGAGGGCAGACAAGGTAGAGATTTATTGAAAAATGGATGTTTCGAGCAGGGGCACAAAATTTCTTCTCTAAAGCATTGTTTAAAAAGACAAGCTCAACTCCCCCTAAAGTATGAAAACCTTAACTCTTGGAAAAGAGGCATTTTAAAACAAAACAAAATAAAACAAAACAAACAAACAAACAAAAAAACCATAGGTGTCTGTCACTTTAAACCTTTGGTTTCAGAAGCGTGGGCTGTATGTATGCGTCCTTTCAGCTCATCATGGAATAAAATGGCTTGACTGCACGGGCTTTAATATCCTCTACCCAGGACACCTCGGTGATTTTTAATTTAAAGAAAATGAGTCCTTCGCTGACAGCTTGATAACCTTTCCCGTGGGAAGATGAGGAAAGGTCTCCTGTTTATGGCGCTAATGAGCATTGCGCAATCTCCAGCTCCTTAAACACTGGAGTAAATAGATCTTTATTAACAAACAGTGGATTATGCGTTTCTGTATCACAGTCTTCAGAAATAACCTTCTAACAAAGAGAATAAATAAGCCATAATGGGTTTCCTGCCCTTTACTAAGCAAAATATCAAGAACCTCTGTGGGGGCAAAGGTTAAGTAACTCTTTTATTTACTAATGATAAAGTTAATTGTGTGAAACCTAATCCTACTGGGTTGGAAAAAAAAAGATTTTTTTCTTTTAAATAATACTTAGCCCTCACATTTTTAAAAAATAAACATTGCAAGTCTTCAAAGGAGCCCCCTCAATCTCTTCATACAGTTTGAATTAATATATGATTGAAAGAAAAAATAAAAGTACATTCCACTTCAAATGAGGACCTGAGAACAGTATACCACTGTCCTTTGCTTCGTGCCCAGGGTGGTGGTTTAAAAATGTAAATATTCCTTATTATTCTTTTCATCGGTTTGAACTAAGTGGCACAATTTGGTGGCTAATTATAAAATAGCCTGTATTACAGAAAAATTAAAACAGCAAATGAGTCATCTAGAGAGCTGCCATGGTTTTTCTAAAATTCTATGCACACTGTCTGTGTGAATTTGAATACATAATTTTAATTATGCAGTTCTCTTCAGCAGCCTCTTCTCATTAGTTAGGCTGTGTGTGTATGTGTGTGTGTGTGTGTGTGTGTGTGTGTGTGTGTGTGTGTGTATGTGTGTGTCTTTAACCTTGATTACAAAGTCAAACCATTTTAGCTGAAATTGAAAATATCTGTATTTATAGAGGAAACAGGGGGCTGTGTTTTGATAAGGTCTCCAGAGAAGCAGGGCAAAACCTAACCCTGGAAGAAAGGAAGGCGGCCTGGGTTTCGTACCAGACAGCGGCTAACGAAATCCTAAGAGGGTTTGTTACATGAGCCAGTGGGCTGAGGCAACCTTTAACATGCAGGAAACTGAAGTTAATTAAACAGTTAGAAGAACCCTATCTATCATCCTATCATGTGCTCTATCCCGAGTCCATTTGCATTTTAGAATTGAAAAAAAAAATTGTTCTCAGGACTGTTGATAAACCATGTTTACTGTCTCTATTGATTTGCTACTTTTGCATAACCTTTATGTTTTAATTATCTTATAGTCTTTCTTGAAGGCTCTTCCATAGCACTTGCTATCTGATTAGACTTCACTGGCAATTACTGAACACCAGGCACACACCTTTTAATGGATTAATCTGCTTCGAAGTTATTAGATGACGGCGGGAGTGGAAATGTTAAGGAAAAAAAAAAATAATGTTAAACAGCAATCTCTAAGCCACAAGTGTTTTCACGGTAGAGAAGATAAACTCTGGATATGTGCCTGCTTTTTATTCGCTGGAATGGAGGAAATGTGCATTTTAGACAGTTTAGAAGGTACCTATCAGTTTGAAAATTAAGATACAAATTTAGCACCTGGTGAACTTGCATTCTGAGGAAGAGCTGGAATAAGGACTCCTAATATAAATATTTGTGTTGAATGAAATTTTATTTATTATAATAAATTAAAATTGCACAATGTGTGTTTATTTCTTCATTCGCTAACCTTTATTGGGTATTTATAGCATACCTACACTGTACAAAGAGTCCATTGCATGGCTCATCTCATCAAGTGTGTTGTGTTGGTCCCATTTTATATGTGAAGGGACAGAAGCTTAAGGAATAATTTGCCTCAGGTCACGCAGCCTGTGGGTAGATTTAAACCCATAGGTGTCTGATTCTAGAACTATGTAGCTTAACCACCGGGCACTATGCTATGAGATATATTTTCATACTAAACCTTAAATGTCACTTAAAAAATGGACAGTTCATTTTAAAGCTTTTACTTTTTTTTTTTTACTATTGAGATATCTACATAGAATCTCAACTTGAAGATCTAATTTTGACAACTATTTCTAAAATTTATGATAGCCTGAGCCCAAGGATCATACAAAAGGAAGTGTGTGTGTGTGAATATGTTGCCTATTAAGGGGCCTGACCCTTCTGAATGCATTCTCATAAGGAGGCAGTAGTAAGAAACAAAATCTTTGCATTTATTGTTAGCAATTTGTGTTGAACTTATATTTTATATGCCAGAAGGGGGACAAATCACTCCACAAGGGATGCACACAATTCCTAACAGTTGGGATAGGGACAAAGAGGAAAGCAATCTTCCTGAGCTTTCTGCTCACTTAATGCTTTAAAGGCAACATGGGAAAGCCAGGGCTGTCTTGTTTGAGTTATTTTTGAATCAGAACTGAATACAAAAGCCTGAGGCAGAGCTGAGTCTTGAGCAACTTGCTCCATAACAGCTTTGTCAAGAGCTGAACCTGGGTCTCCGCTTGTCAGTTTGGATGAAAGTCACAGCCAGGGAGCCAGGCGTCCTCAGAGCCTCCCAGTCAGTGCACATCTCTTGCAAAAGCTCATTGGGGTTTGATAAAAGATCACCTCAGACCACATTTATATGAAGACAAATGTCAACACATAGTAGGATTTAAAATAAACCATGAAAGTTTTTATTTAAAGATAAAACATCGAATCTGAAAGAATTATTGAGCCATAAATAGGCCTCATAAGCTAAAGGTAACCCTAAGCCCCCTCGCTAGACACACAGATATTCTTTCCTCCGTTTGTCTTAGAAAGACTTGGGTGGCCAAATTCTACTGTCTCTGGTGCTCCTGATATCCTTCATCTATGTCACTGTCATCTCTTAGGAATTTGGACCCCCTTGAGTCTGTAAAAGTCTTGGGGGTCTGCAGAGATACCCCCAGCTTCTGGACCCATAGTGAAGAACTCTCCATGGGAGCTTTCTGTGAATCCTGTAACACAACACACATTAAGTCTTTTCTACTTCAACATGAGTTATTTATTTTAGCTTTGATCCTTCCTCCAAGCTCACTCATACTTATTATCATGAAATGAAATGCTGTGCCTTAGAGAAAAGAATTCCTATCTCCAGTGCACGGGAGAGAGATTACCTTTGAACCTGTTTCTGTGAAGATCACTCCATCAGAATTGCCCATCTCCACTCCCTAGACTCTGGAATATTCTTCTGAAGGGAAAAATCTATTGCCAGACAACAGGCTTAGATTGGGAATTCTGCATCGTTTTATCTGGATAATTTGACCTACGTGCCTTGATAAAGGTCTCCTCTCTGGCCAGTTCACACTCGTTGGCCTGAAATATGTTCTGAGTACATTTTGACTAGATCCGGTTGGGACATCAGCACAATTCACAAGGTGCAGTGTCTTTTGAACACTCGAGTTTTGCTCCTGGGGCGAAGACTAGTACTGCACTCCAGAACCAGGTTAATGTGGCTTGAAATCACTTCTTCTCAGCTTTGTTCACTATGGGCCTGTTCAGGTAGGCACAGCCATACTAAGCCAACCTGCGCGTCACAGTCTTCACTCTGCCAGGAAGGCTGTTGTCCAGCTCTGCAAAGCTGGTGTGTTACCCTTCTTATCTTTAACCGTGAGCGTGTATTGGAAGCTCATCACTCATGTGTTGGGGGCTTGTGGCTGCTGTTTCATTTTGTTTTAACATCTCTAACATCTGTCTCAAGGGTCTTCATCTGAACTCTCAGAACTTTACTGCTCCTTTTGATAGGAAAGTTCAGAACAACGATTAAAGAGAAATTGCATTTACTTATTTTTTCCATCCAAGTTGGGAGTAAAGGAAAAAGCATAGGGGTACGTTATATAGCAAAGGCACACTTAGTTACACATCTGTCCACTGTTGGGCCCGATGTTTTCCGTGGCCTTAGCTCTTAGGGCCCAGGCTTGGGGGCGTGTGGCTTCTATTGCTGCTGCAGAGCACTCCTCTTGCTTGGAACAAGACACAACCTCCCCATCTATGTCTTTTTGTTTGCACCACCCCTGTGACTATTACTTTTTGTTTCTTTTGTAACTTCCTTCTTCCACTTTCTCTAGCTCTGTCCTTCCCCAGGGATGCCAGCATCTCTTGGGGTCAGACTTACTACGTAACCGACCACCCTTCTACAGCATTAGAGTTTGACTCTCCTTCTCCTGGTACCAGTCCTCTGGTTCCTCAGCCCTACTCCACGCTGACAGTCTGGTTGCAATCTCTGTTGTCACCACAAGCCTAGCTGACAGAGGAGCCTGCTCCTGACTTAGGGCTGAGAGTTGGAACCCAGGCCTAAGCCTGCAGTTTCCTCCACCCTGAGTCTCTCCCAAGCGCCTTGAGAACACTGCACTTGTCTGATTTAACACTGGTGAGGGGTGGGGAGGAGAGGGGGCAGGACTAAACCAGGCCTTCACAGTACAATGTGCCCTCCACCAGCAGGGGAAACAAGAAACATGAAGACGGCCTATATCTATCACATTCCTTTCCTCGAGCCTCCCAAGACACTGCATCTTCTAACAAAGATGCTTCTTGAAAACTGGTTCCCGACATACCAATCAGAGGACACAGCGGACACAATTTCTACAGGGCGCCTGTGTCTGTAAGTCCTAAGAAATTTGGGGAATGGAAAAGGTCCGCCCCTCCCCCTTCCTTTCACAAAGCATGTGAAAGCATTCTTCTCCTACTAAATGGATTTAGTCTAACTGCCTGATTCATTATGCTAAAACCATGAAGCAATTTCCTGTTCAAAGCCCAGCTCACAGGCTCTCTGTTGTCAAGTATTTGAATTTCAGATTAGAAATGTGTTCATTTGGATAGCTTGAAAGGAAGGCTTTGTTGTCGCTTGGCTTTATGTTCTGCCAGAAGCCGAATCCTCCTCTTGAACAGTCACCAGCCAAATACCAGACCTCAACTCTGGACTCAATATCTTGAAAGAAACATAAACACCTCTGGCCTCTGCGGTCAAAGCAAAGGCTTGAGGTCTGACTCCTCTAATAATAAAACTCTCTCCAGTGATGATTTCTGACAGATAGGAGCCAAGTTTTAGGGCCTCCCCTCCCCCTCCCACCATCACACATCACATTTTTTTTTTTTTAAAGGAAGACAGGACTATTTCTGCCAGATCATCCTGCAATCCAGCTTATCTTTATTAGCCATGGAGCCATTTGCTGCAGAGCTGTGACCTGAAGTGGAGGCTGCATTCCCTTCCTGTCAACTGTTAGGCTGTCAGCGCGGTTGGCTACGCTGCACGGCTCTGTTCCTACCCCTTGCTGTTACCAGCGATGATCTGTAACCCCTTACTGCTATTAGGAAAACATAAACGGCTGCTCAGAAAAATCAAAGAAACAAACTCAAGGCAAAGGGGTGAGAAGATAGACCTAGGAGAATAAAGGGGACTCACATTTCATTACCTTAAAGAGCATGGAAGTTCTGATGCCACCAAGAAATTCAGACAATAATTCTTGTACAGATTTTTACACTTTTTGCAGCTGCAAGGTTCTACCAAAGGGCCATTGTTTAAATATTATGGTGACATTGTGACCATTCCTGACCAAGAAGTATTACAGAGGAGGCTGTAAGATGGCTAATCAGGTAAAAGTGCTTGTTGCCAAGGCTGAGTTCAGTTCCCAGGAACCTATTTGATAGATGTAAAGAACCAATTCCTAGCTGGGCATGGAATCCCGGAACTCCGGGAGGCAGAAGCAGGCAGATCTCTGTGCGTTCAAGGCCAAGTTGATCTACAAAGTGAGTCCAGGACAGACAAGGCTACACAGAGAAACCCTGTCTCTAAAAATCCAAACCAAACCAAACCAACCAAAACCCAAAACAACAACAACAAAAGAACCAACTCCTGGAAGTTGTCAGTTGAGTTGTCTGCTCATTTGCACACGCCAAACACACACACACACACAAGCACACTCTCATATACAGGTGCACACACACACACACACACACACAGAGAGAGAGAGAGAGAGAGAGAGAGAGAGAGAGAGAGAGAGAGAGAGAGAGAACAAACAAACACAATGTTTTAAAGACTTATCTATCAAAGTTTCTTGTGTCCAGTTATCAATATTGGTTTATTATAGAGCACTTGTGTTGTCACTGATATTAACAACTGTTATTTAGTTGGTGTTTCACGCTTTCCAAAGTGATTTCAGCAGCATTACCCCACTTTGTTCTAGAAGATAAGTCTCAACACAGACTGAAACTCGATGATTTGGAACTACATTTCCCAGAATACCCTTTCCATGAAGTCTGGGCAACTTTATACAGGAACAAGAAAAGTGAAACAGGAGCCATTCTCTCCATAGGTGTCAGTAATGAAATGTGGAGATCACCGAAAGCTGCAAATGGAAGCCAGCTTGTCCTCATTGGCTCCAGCTGGTGCTCAGCCTTTTCCATGTCTGCCAGCAGTGCTGACCAGCAGTGCCCGAGCTCCCTACCACACACATGACTGAACACCTACAGAAGCAATGGGACCCAACGATGACAACTTTCCAAAGAGTTTAGCCCTGCTTCCCTGAGCAGCCTTGCCCTAATACTCACCCTTCCTACATTTGCCTGCAAGCTCTGGCATATTTCACAGAGACTTCCAGAGAGTTCACTGTTCTGCCACCTCTCTTTCCTGAATCCCCAAGCCCCCCAATGTCCCAAGCACACAAGCTCTCACTCTTACACCAAAGTGTTGTTCCACAATACGTTGTTTCTGTTTCCTGAATAGCTGCTGGATTCAGTCGCACATTACTAAGTGCGCCCTTTCTCTATGAGCTGTAGCCAGAGTGTTGGCTGTTGTAGCTATTGACAGAAGTAGGGCAGATGGGACATTGTGGTTTGACTCTGTTTTCTCTCAATCTTATGACTTGATGTACTGATTTGGGAAGGAGAAAAATCCCAGCTAAATAGCTGACCAAGGTTTGGGTGTTTTGGTGGTCACTAAAACATCTTACAACTCATCGGAAACTAATTTACTGTAACAAGGTTCTAAGTGGGATCTTTCTTAGTAGGAAAGATCTACTAAGATGATGGCATTTGCCAAGGACAAAATGTCCTTGTGTAGAATAGCCTGGCATAATAAAATGTAACCCTTCATAGAAATACGTGCTTATAATATGTATTAATAATAATACTAAGGCTATGTCCATTCCTAGAAACATGAGGTACTCCTCAATCTCTGAAAGAGAATTTCTGAAGGAGAATGTTTTTTGTGTGTTCCTTGCTAGTAAAACACATAAACTGCTCCCTTGAGGCACATACAGTTATATATTAAAACATTAGTGATGGCAGTAGAGCTAATAAGAGATATAATATACAATACAACCATATGGAGTATATATTAACAACCCATGAGAAGATACAGTAGAGCCCAGAGAAAAGATCCCAGGATAAATTGTGCTACAAGCTTTCTTGTGGGTTTGAGAAAAAAAAAATAAAACATAGTCTCAGTCACCTAAGTCATGTTTAGCTGTCTGTCCTTGACTTCTCTGTGTAATTAGAGGGAACATCAATGATAAAATGAGAGCAGTTCATAATCAGACCATGATTAGCGAAGGTTCTGGAAGTTGGAGCTAAGGGATGACAAGCGAAGTGCCGTAGGGCACAGCGATAACGGGTGCTGTGGAACTCTCGGAATGGGCACGGCTGTAAGTAGTAGATTGAGCATAGGACACAAGCCACAGCTTACGTTAACATCTACAGGAGAACCCAAAGAGCTGCCGATACTCGGAGTCTGTGCTCTGAGGGCTGTTGAGTGAGAAAGTTTCCTTCTCCCCCTGCATTGATGATTGTCTCCACTCCAGACTGAAGGACTGAAGACTCCATTTATCTCACGTAAATACCCCGGGCTGTATCTGCCACAGATGCTAGCCATTAAAGATAGTCGATAAATGTTCCCTAAGTGAAGAGATACGTCCTCGGAAGAGATAAAAGGAGAAGTGTGAGGACTGGGCTCAATCTCACTTAAGAGATGCTCAAATGCATTCAAGACCTATTCACAGCAGCGTACATCATTTACTCTCCCGACCCTTATTTGTTGACATCCAGTGATCTTACACAATTTCCAAGGATCGTCAAATGAGCAAACTTTTCTGCTTCTAAGTATTTCCCAAGCTTAAGATATTAAACACCTCCAAACCTTGACAAGAGGGGATTAGTACAGATACATGTCCAATGTTTAGTTCCTACAGGTACAGTTGCCAGGCAACCACCACACAACACTCAGGACTGTCATTAAGAATCAATCTCTCTCCTTTAACTCCTTTATTGCCAAAACAAGAAGCAATGCAGACAACAGTATCTCTTAAAAGGCTCCCTCCCCTAGGTGCTCTTACTTGCTTAAGTCTTTTCTTGCAGAGATTGCAATAGACTCTGGAGCGAACAGAAATGATCCCATGTTATTAGAATGTTCCATTTCAGCACAGCGGATTGCTTTGTGTTAAAAAAAAATCCTGTGACTGAGAAGATATTACAGATTATTAAACTTAGCAATTAACAATGTAAATTATTTGCCATAAATTAATATAAGACACCAGGGTTCCCACTTAGAGCAAAAAAGGTGCTGCCATATTCATTCTCTGGTTACTGCTCAGCTTTTCTCCATGGTAATTTCACCTACACCACTCACAGGATGACAAGTTTATATCATAAGTAGTCCCCTGGTAGTGGATATTAATTCATAATAGAGGGAAACAGCAGGGAGAATTTTTTTTGTGCTCCTTGCCAGTAAAACACATAAACTGCTCCCTTGAGGCACATACAGTTATATATTAAAACATTAGCGATGGCAGTAGAGCTAATAAGAGATATAATATACAATACAACCATATAGAGTATATATTAACAGCCCATGAGAAGATACTGTAGAGCCCAGAGAAAAGATCCCAGGATAAATTGTGCTACAAGCTTTCTTGTGGGTTTGAGAAAAAAAAAATCATAGTCTCAGAAAGTACATATCATCACTGGGACTCACAATTATCTGAAGCCAGATATTTGAGAACCATTTTACTGCAATCGAAGCATAAAAACATAAAACCTTCTATTGTTGTCTGTAAACCATAATAGAACTGCCAGTAACCAAGGGATAAAATAAATGTTTCCAAAATAATAGAGGGCATTAAGCTAGATTAGTGGTTTCCATAGTTTCCTAAATGATTCTGTTCCACATGCAAATGTTTTCAATTTTGTTCCCCTAAATGAAAAATGTTCAATACATCTACTTCAGTCTATTAAGAAACACTAGTTCAGGAACTATTTAATAGAAGGGACCATTATATTTTGATAAGGATCTGGTGGTAATCTTGTATAAGATTAATGCTTTCAAAATCCATCCTTCATAATTTGAGGACTTTAAAATGTTTTCCTGGAATAATTTCTTCACGGGGGAAAAATGACATTTTCCTTAGGAATTCCAAAACTGCTTGATCCCCCAAATAGGAGGTAAATGGTAGGTGAGAAGTCACATGACAAAATAGTGACCCAGCCCAGCCCAGACAGGAAGCACATGTGAAGTTGACAGCACCATTCATACTGAGCTGGAGTGACTGTCCCAGTCCCAGAGAATATCACAACAGCTAAGTCATCAGCTGTGTGTCCACTACAAGTTTAAGCCGGCTGGAACACAGTGACTGTCCGAGCCAAATCCAATTATATCAACAACAACAACAACAACAACAAAATGGCTCAGTTGTTCTGAGTCTTCTTCAGTACGGCTTCACCCCAGGAGACACCCCAGGAGAGGTGTCTCCTTAGTTTCATCTTTTGCTTCCCCGTAGTTTAACTGGCTACAGCTCATGGGGTGTGTCATTGGTGACTTCTTCATGTATCGGGCCTCAATTCTTGGTATGATGGCCACCCAATCATTTTTATTTCCTGTAATTAAATCTGTGACTATTACACCTGCCTCACTGAGTTGCCCTGAAGATTAATGCGATCTCTAATTTAGAGTTAAATAGTAACTATTTGCTATCGTTTAGCTGCCATTATCAATAATACTAATTATTATTAATTAAGCCTCACACATGTTTGACCCCTTCCTCCTTCTGATTTTAAAGGTCCCAAATGTCTCTTTTGTCTCCTGCTCTCTGCCCTTTGTGCATCTGATTTAGTGGCTCTTTCCTTATCTCTGCCCTAAGCTGCAGCCCTCAGTCCTGGCTTCCATTCTCTTGACACAGTTCTGCCCCGTGGCTACTTTAGCCATTTTGTTTTCTAAAGCACAGATCTGATCAGGGGACTCCCCTGCTTCATAATCTGTAGTCCCGAAGCAGTCCTGAGCCCACCCATGTAGGTAGATTCTCACACTAGAGGCCATCTGGCTGCTTAAGCTCTTTGACAACATTCTAACACATCCTGCAAAACCTTTTGACCCTTTATTCCTTTGCATGACTATTCCCTTCACTGCACTGACCGTATCGCTATCTTCTGCTCCCCCAGACCCCCTTCAGGACCTTTTTTGGTACTGTTGCATCATTCTCATTGTCCTGAGGGACTGGCAGATGGTTCCTGAGTCACCTGGATTGTGTTTGTTCTTTGCTTCTTCGTGGAGTCAGCCAGCAAGCAGGAGATACGCGGAGGCAGAAAGAGGGTATCAGAATTCTTGCCTCCTCCCTCCGACTTTGCAAGTGCTCTGGCAGTGAGTGGCAGGTCTCCTGAACAGCCCTGGGGAACCTTCTGCCAGTACAACTCTCAACCAAAGCCCCAGGGCAGCTCTCCCACCGCTGCCCTTCAAGTCTTGGAGTGATGTTGCTTCCTGCTCTTCTTAATGCCTTCATTAAAATGTATCATCAAAAGCTCTGGCTGGCCTGCCAAAATGCATAACTTCAGTCTAATCATGAGAGCATAGCAAACGCACCCTAGTCTCCTGAGATAGTCTACAAAATAGCAGCCTGGACTCACTAAAAAGTCGAAGGTCTTTCCTTCCAAATCCCCAGTCGCTCATCTACCTGTACTTCACACAGATACATGTGCATAGCCTAAGAAATGTTCTGAGATGTCAGAAGACAGCAGGGAAAACTGCACATGGTATGCCATCTTGATTGAATTCTTGGCTATATAAAAACCTATAGGATATATTATACAACTGGCAAAATTTTAAGATGGACTGCACATTAGAAAATAGCATCGTGTTAAGTTCTTGAGACTAGTATTCGCATCCTGATAGCTTAAGAAAATACCCTTGTTCTTCAGAAAGACATTCCAACAAATTGAGAAAAAATGGATTTGATCTAGAAATTACTCTTGATTGATTGATTGATGGAATAAAATTATAGTGAGATAAAGAAAACAGAGGATATAACATGTTCATAATTTGAATTCCATTTGCTGATAACACCTACAAAATTGTATCTTTTTTCCATTGTATGGATTTGGCTTCTTTGTCAAAAATCAAGTGTCTGTAGGCATATGGGTTTATTTCCGGGTCTTCGATTTGGTTCTGTTAATCAACCAGCCTATTTCTATGCCAGTACCATGCTGTTTTTATTACTGTTGCTCTATAGGACAGCTTGAGATCCAGGATAGAGATTCCTCCAGAAGATCTTTTGTTGTACAGGATCGTTTTAGCTATTCTCGGTTTTCTGTTTTTCCATATGAAGTTGAGAATTGATCTTTCAAGGTCAGTAAGGAATTGTGTGGGTGTTTTGATGGGAACGGCATTGAATCTGCAGATTGCTTTTGGTAAGATGGCCATTTTTACTATGTTGATTCTCCTAATCCATGAGCATGGGCGATCTTTCCATCTTCTGAAGTCTTCTTCAAATTCTTTCTTCAGAGATTTGAAGGTTTTTTTTTTATACAAATCTTTCATTTTCTTGGTTACAGTTACACCAAGATACTTCATATTATTTGTGGCTATTGTGAAGGGTGTTGTTTCCCTAACTTCTCTCTTAGCCTCCTTGTCACCTGTATACAGGAGGGCTACTGATTTTTTTGAGTTGATTTTGTATGCAGCCACTTTACTGAAGGTGTTTATCAGCTGCAGGTGTTCCCTGGTGGAATTTTGGGAGTCACTTATGTACACTATCATATCATCTGTGAATAGGGATAATTTTACTTCCTCCTTTCCCATTTGTATCCCCTTGATCTCCTTTTGTCTTATCGCTCTGGCTAGAACTTCAAGAACTATGTTGAAGGGATATGGAGAACGTGGGCAGCCTTGCCTGATCCCTGATTTTAGTGGAATTTCCTTGAGTTTCTCCCCATTTTATTTGATGTTGGCCATTGGCTTGCTATATATAGCCCTTATTATATTTAGGTATGTGCCTTGTATTCCTGATCTGACCAAAACTTTAAACATGAATCGGTGTTGGATTTTGTCAAATGCTTTTTCAGCATCTAAGGAGATCATCGTGTGGTTTTTTTTTTCTTTCTTTCAGTTTGCTTTATATGGTAGTTTTCAATAGGAAGTCAGTTTGACCTAAAATGCCCACTGAATTCTTATGTCAGAGACGTGCTATGGACATTATAGTTACACAGAAGAAAATCTCCTTCCTGCATTCCTAGAAGTTCATGCAAGCACCACATATAGAATGCCTCATCTTCTTATCCATTTATGGGTAAGGATACACATGTTAATATAGGTCACGGACAAAGTCATAAAACATGACAAGTAGCAACTGCAGAAAAGCAATAACAGCCAAGTTCTCTGTGCTGTCAAACAAAAAACCAGGCACGACAAAACACTAACAAGAAGGGACAGAGGGAGCTTGAGATGATCCCTCGCAAAGGATGAGTAAGGGACTCTCCACACGCTGTGCTGGAAAATATTATGTCCAAAACCGAACTTTACTAATAGGGAAATATTTTTGCACATTTATCATTAATGGTGCCACTTACTACATTTTCAAATGTTGACAGTTTATATGAAACAAAGATTATTTAAACTTTGTAAAACAAGAAACAACAAATCAGTTCAGAGTTAAAACTTGAATCCCAGATAGTAAAAGGCTAGTGGCTCCATAACCAGCAACACCACGTGGGCCTTTTACAAGCAAAAGAAAAGAGATAACATGGAAGGCTCCATTAGTCCAGGTCGAGGGTCGAAGTGTGTCTGGAATTCATTCTTCTGGAAGCTACAGTGAACACCTTTGTGTAGCTTATCTTTCCTTTTGCCTCTCCCTTAAGGAAATGTTTGATAAACACATTCACAATTACATGGAAATGACTAGCAAATTCAGCAAAATATTATTGCGGGATCCATATGGCAGCTAACAGGATCAGAGCTGGACAGGGAACTCACCAGGGAGAGAGAGGGCAAATTTCAATCTTCTATCACATCCTCTTAGGCAGTATGAGGCAAGTCCTGCTAATTCATCCAGACATTCGAAATTCTACCATGATTAATCAATAGATTTCATTGTATAGCAATTTCCTTCTAACTGAAACATTTATCCTGGTGGGAGTGGAGGCTTCTGGTCAGGAAGCAAACAATTCACAAGTCTTAAGAAGTTCCTAAAATGTACAAGATTCCCAACTCACCCTGACCGTGGTTATAGAAGCATTAAGGGCTTCCGGAGAAGAATAGTCTGATCTGTAGAGCTGATTACAATTTGAACAGCAGCTTCCTGGATCAGCACTCAGGCTAGGGTAGGCTTTTCAGTGCTGCAATGGCCTTGAAGTCATCCATGCCCTTGAAAATACCCCTTACCCACACTTCTGAAAGTAACCCCAATAAACTCATTGGACTTTCATGGAACCGTTGCTTGGTCCCTCACTCATCCCCTACCTCAGTGAGAAGTCATTTGTCTCCTTCTTCCCCAAGAAAACATAACAGATAGATAAATTATTTTACAACAGTCATGAAAATAAACTTACATCAGATGATCTAAAAATGAAGATGAGACTACACTTTTTTGCTTCTTCTGGTCTGTGTTTACTTGTTGTTGTTGTTATTGTAAGTGTTGGTGTGTGTGTGTGTGTGTGTGTGTGTGTGTGTGTGTGTGTGTGTATGTATGTATGTATGTATTTTTTAATAAGAAAAGCACTTCGAAGATAACTGTGATGAATGAAGAACCCTATTTGTTCCTTGCTGGTGATAGGCAAGATGGAAACCTGATAATTATATGAGAACAGAAAGAAAATGGAACCAGCAAGTAGATATTAATAGAGAAGCTAGCAGGCCACACAGGCTTAATGTAAGTTCTAAGTCCCTTAAATTAGTTATACATTAAAAAATTTTTAATTCATATTATTTGTTTTCCACAACCATTAAAATAATATGCAAACCAAGGAAGATATGATCTGTAATTGGTGAAGATTCTTGTCACTTGGGCATTACTTTTCTATGTGTAGACTTTATTCAAGTTCAGCAAATCTTAAAATACCTTAAGCCCAGGTAAAGTTGTGTCCGCCTATAATCCCAACTCCCAGAAGGTTCAGGTTGGTGGCCTGTGTAAGCCCAATTGGGCTACATAGTAAGATTCAGTCTCTCAAAGTGATAGCCACTCTTTCTTTAATTATTTTTGTTATGTGCATATGTGTTATACACACACACACACATATATGTGTGTGTGTGTGTGTGTGTGTGTGTGTGTGTGTACACAAGATATAAATACAACCTACTGGGTCTGCTTTTGCTGAGCATACACAGAACACAGAACATCTGAGAAGCTCCTCAGCAGGGCAGCCTATGAGGTGTGGGGGAGGCAGACAATAGTAGTGGGAGTTAAAAAAGAAACCTTTCAATAATTGATGAACCAAATTACTATAGCACAGTTTCCTTTTGAAATGGAGTGATCTGGGAGGCACATACTACACAACAAGTGAATCCTCCTGGCCGTTAGCAAAGCCTTGAGAATGTCAATGGCTGTGTTGTTCTCTTTCCTCCTAAGGACAGATTCAAAACTGGGTGATACGCAGGGGGCGGCTGTTTTCCTGGCTTCTTGGCCAGCTGACTCAGAATAGCAAGCTGGACTATGGCAGCTGGCTCACGGCCCAGCTAAGTCCTCTAGCCATGGAGGTTTGACCAGCACACAGTATATAGTTGTTTACATTTGCCACCTTATTTGTATCAATATTCAGCAGAGGATATGAAAAGATGATAAATATTTCAACTCACGTTGACGACGATTCATGATTGTCAGGCCTGGCCTTAATAATTGTGAAGAACGGAACCAAAGTACCAACGGGGGCCCACGCATCAATCATCCAAATATTTAAAAGTTACAATTTACCTAGCCAACATAAATAAGACACGTGCCCTCCTCCTGCCCTGAAAGAGCATGACCAGGAAAGCCAGGCTTGCACATGGAATGCCTCCACTTTGTCCAGCGGCAACACTCGCAGCGCCAACCCCCTCTTTCTTTTCCGTCTCTTCCATCCCATCTGCCATTCCATCTGTGGCCCCCACAGCAACAAACCGTGCTTCTCCTGCCTGCAAACTGCCAAGCGCCTGTGAGCAAGGGTGAGCTGACTGTCTTTCAGGTGGGAGAGCACTGTCCAGTAGCAGACAATGAGTGTTGGGGAGAGAATGCTATGTGGTTCAAAGCAGTTACCCAGAAGAGTGTGGCCTCTGAGGGTGCCCATCCTCCACAAATCCAGAGCTGGCCTCTGAGAGGGGGGCGGGGCTGTTGTCTACACATGAGTTCTCACAGGAGAGGAATGTTTGTAAGGCATCCATCCAGTCCAGATGCTGAAGCCCCGCCCCTCCCATGTGGACATGGGAGCCTTGGAGAGTATTTAGGCTGAGATGAAGTCAGGCTCTGAGGAAAGGTTGGCTACTCTTAGAATGAGAAGAATATCCCTCCCCCTTTTCCAAGTGAGGACACAAATGGCCTGCACTGTTTCCTTGAACTGCCATGATCCATGGTACCTTACTGTGTATAAACAATTGTACACAGAAACCTACCATCTCTCAGCTTAGCCTGTTATTTAGAAATAAAACAGGGGAAATTAATCAAATGAGCCAGTTGAGTTTTAAATAAGAAATTCAAAACTTCCAAATATTATATGAAGGCAATTTTTGTTCATCATGAATATTATAACCCACATTTAAACTATATATAATTGTGATTGCAATAAAAAACAGATGTAACACAGCATTATACATTTACAAGTAAGCAAATTATAATTTTTCTTGTGTTTTTGGTGGTAAGTTAAACAGTGTACATTTTGCTAAACATATAAAGGTTAATTGTTATATATTACAAATCTAAGCAAACATTACGAAATTACATTGAAAATACAAACATGCAAGGTGTTTTTCTAACTGCCTGTCACCCTTACGAGAGTCATGTACAAAATGGCTACCAGTTAAGTGTGGTCTCTAAATACCATGTATTAATTAGTAAGGATTCCATCAGTTCTGAGGAGACATTGAACTGTTGTTCACGGCTTCTGTCATGAAAGTCATTTTAATGCCTATTCAACGCTCCTAGGCTGCTTAGGAGCAAATGTTATCAACCTTGGGAAAGCATCTGACTGGCATGAATGACTATTAAGTGGATGTATTAGAGAGAGAAACTTACTTTTGCATTTTCCTCTTTTTCAGACAATAGTGGCTTAGGAATGAACAGACACATGGCCTGTGGTCTCTATGGGAGAGGACAGCACAGACTTCCCACTTGGTTGTCCACCCACATAACCCTGCCGAAGAGCCAGAGGGAAGATGTTCTCATGGCTTGTTTTTAAGATCAAACCTAAGGTTCTGAAATGCAAATGCTGGGCCCCATCTCCCCAGCTAATAGCACCCCAGAAGTGTATCCTCCTTTGCAAACCCTAACTCTCTATCCCAGTTCAAGCTGAGAATCTGTACGTCCCGAGAGCTCTATATAAAACCCAGCAAGAAGACATGAAGATGGAACTTCGAAAACTGCCTTTTTCATAAGTATTTTCAATCTATAATAAATATTTAATTCTTCGTTGAATTAGAAGAGCAAATCAGATTATAATGCTCATCCTTTTCAATTTGCTTGTGGGTGCATGCATTTCTTCCTGCCAAAGAGCTGTCGGAATTTAAATAGGGATCCCGTCCTACTCCTCCTGGTGTGGGGAAAGGCCCTCGCTTGCAGCTCCACAAATACCCCACTGCCCTCCATTTTCAGAGGCAAACTCTAAACAGCTCTCCTAGCAACTTTCAAGGCTCAGTCTTGTTCACTCACCCTTGCTTAGATATTTCCTTCCCCCATCAGGCTTTCTTTCTGGCCCTCTTCTCTCCCCTGCAGCCTGGATTCTTTGTTTAGTTCTGTACTTGTAACAACGGGATGGGGGAGGGCGGGGTGTTCTCCTGGCTGACAGCCATGAAATTTGCAACACTTTTTAGCAAATCCCTTGCAGTTTCTACTCTTGTCATTTCTTCACATCTGCGGTTGATGTGGGAAGAACAAAGCTTAGAACATGTGTTCCTGCTATAAGGCAGATAGCAATGCCTTCCAAATTTCCCTTCACTTCCTCCCTGTCCCCAAATACTGCTAAGTTGCTTCCATAGCCTTGGCCGTGTCGTTTCACTAATTCAAGGACTGATTTCCCCTGCTTTCAAAGTTTTTAACCTGGAACGTTTACCTTGCTTCAGAACAGGTGTGTAGAACATTTCTCAGTGTGGAAATTCCACATATGACAGATATGCTATGAGCGTGCACCAAATGTCAGGATCAAAGAGATCTGAGCATTATTTTTCAGCCAACTAGCAGAGAAGTTATGGATATGGTTCACTTGACTCTCCAGTTTCATTTTGTCAGAATTTTTACACCCGTAGAAAAGAAAAAGAAGAATTCACACCCCATGTTATCACGAGAATTAGTTGAGACAACATTTATGCCTGGTGCCTAATTATTGTTCTAGAAGTATTGTGTAGCTGGAAATACTGACAAATACACATTTCATTCAGCAATTTGGATGGAGATTCATGCTAGATATAATGTGAAAAGACGGGAAGTAATAGCGTGGTGTATTCACTATAAGCCAGGTACCTTTGTTATAAAGTCAGTTAAAGCAAGTAGTTCCTGTCCGTGGAAAGCTCATAATGATATGTCCACAGCTAGTACACTGTAGAATGGCTCTAGGAACTACCAAATGTCATTATGAGGAATGCCCCTGAGGTGGTGGTGGGGTAGTAGGTAAGGTCAAACTTCATGGAACTTATTTTACTCAAATTGCGCCCCCCAAGTCACAGTACAGAATCATGTAACGTGGGCAGCCATGTTTTGCCATATACTATCAAGAAAGAATGTCATCTAGATGGCCCACAAATCTTTAGCTACCAAAGTAATATCAGCACAACCCAGTTTCCATCCAAAAGGGGAATTGTTTTGTTGACAAAATTATGAGGTTGTGGGTAGAGACAGACCAGTCATTTGGCCTGGCTGGCTCCAGGTGTTGTCATGATGCTATGAATGGATGCTTGGCTCTGTCTTCCTCTGGGTTAGTTATACTTGCAGGCAGGCTTTCTCTCAGGATTGGACACTCACAGACCTGGGCTGACAGCTTCACAGCTCAGGAGATGTTATTGGAAGATTTTCCTGGGAGAAGGCCAGGATTGAATCTCATTGGACCAACTCAGGGCAGGCTCTCACCCTTGAATTGAACACACTGGCAAGGATGCTGAAATATTCCAAGTGGCTAAGCATCTGCCCACCTTAGGCTAAAGGCAGGCTTAAGTTTCCTGTATCTGAAGTTTCTGGACAGAGGATGAAAAGAGGTTTGCCAGAAAGAAAATCAGCCTGCTGGAACCGGAACAGAGGTCTCCAATACAGCAGAAGAAAGACAGCAGATGCACATTACACGGGCTTTCATGGGCTTCTAAGGCCTGAGATGAGCAGAGATGGAGCAGAGCCTTGCTAGGCTCTACAGGGAAAGTGCTGAGAAAGATGAACAGCTGCTTAATTTGGATACAGCTGTGTGTGAGGGACAGGGCAGCAGAGATCAGATTAGGAAAGTGTGCCAAATCCAGGAGTCAGGAAGGACCAAAGAAGAAAACCGACTCATGTTTGGTTGAGAAACGTGGACACTATTCAAATGTCCTGCTATTGTTGTGTGCTCAATCTCACCTAGGTGAAAAGAGTTACTAAAATCATTGACATGTATTGTATTCACCAATCCGTATCTTGGTCCAGGCTTGCTAGAGACAGCTTGGTATAGCTCCAGTTGGTATCAATAGGAATATATCAAAGTCTGGAGTCTGGGATCGCTGGAAGGCTCACTCGCTGTAATCTGATTGTTGGTGCCAGCCGTTGGCTCTACCTTAGCTGGGACTATGGCTAGGACTCATGTGTGTGACCTGCATCTATGGCTGCTTGGCTTCCTCAGTGACATTGTGTGCTGGCACCAAGAGTGGGTGTTCTGAGGTGGTAAGCAGAACCTTAGCAGTTTTTATCACTTAGCCCCAAAGGATTGCTCGCCATTTTGTGCTAAAGGACTAATTCTCACTGGCTGATTTGTGGTCCTCCTGACTTTGTAGTTGGCCTAAACACTCTGCAAGTTGAACAACACGTGATTCTGCCTGAGAGAACAGACAAGCACTAAAGCTAAAAAAAATAATAATAATAAAGAAAAGAGGAGTTACAGTGCTTTTAATAAATAGTAGTAACGTCTACTCATGAGTAAGAAGATATGGCTTAATAGTGAAAGAAAGCCTTTCATTCCTGCCTTTAACACAGTATATAAGAAATTAAAATATAATTGTGAACAATGTGCGTGCACACTAGTTTAGTCAAAGAAGGAATGCTATTTTTGACAAAATAAAAAAATCAAGTTGATCTATTGATATATGATATAAATATAATGCACAAGTTTATGATCAGCAAATAACAGTTACACTGTAGCACTTTTATAATTCCTTTATTTAATCACATACAAATATGTATAGATATCTAGGTTTGTTTTCTTAATAACTTAGGTCATCCTTTAAATGAGATAATTTTATCTTGGGTTGCAATGTTGTTAGGTAACTTATAAGTCTTTTAAATCAATTTTTAAAAATGTTTACAAAGATGATTTTCTGGGAAAATATGCATATTTCTAATTAATTTCTTACTTTAAATGTATTCATTCATTTAGTTAGTTGTGTGTGTGTGTGTGTGTGTGTGTGTGTGTGTGTGTGTGTGTGTGTGTGTGTGTGTGTGTTAACTACAGAGGCCAGAATAGGGTATCAGATCCCCTGGAGCTAGAGCAACAGATAGTTCTAAGTCACGCAACGTGGCTGCTGAGAATTGAACTCTGGTCGTCTGGAAGAACAGGCAATGCTCTTAACCACTGATTCATCTCTCCAGCCCCACTACGCAATTTTGCTGCTATCACATCCCTCTTTCACTGGCATCAGACAGCAGTTTCTTTGGCTTCTTCCAACCTGGACTGAAGACCAGCAGCGCTCCAGGGATCCTTTAGGTCTTTAGTGCAAGATTAGGACTGCTGCCGCATCTAGCCCGAAGGATTGAGCAACAACTGTGTTCTCAGTATCTCCAGTGCGTGTGTGTGGGAGGGGACCTAATGCACTTGGTATTGACTTCTCATTACAAATTTCCACCAGATTAGTAGATGCAAACGACACAAGTTTATTGTCTTATATTTCTAAAGGTCAGAAACCCAGGTGGAGCTCACTGAGTTAAGATTAAGGTTTTGGGCGGGGCTTCATTTGCGCTGAGAGTGCCGGGCAATAGTGTTAACGTCTCTTTTTCCCACATTACTTATTTCATGACTCTCGTTATGATTTGGATTTGAATTGATCTCCAGTAACTCAAATATTGAAAGCTGAGCAGGAGGAACATGGCTGGGGAAAGGAGGCGAATGAACCCGGACATGCTCGCGTCTATCTTTTGGACATAATTCTCTCAGCTTCCCAGCCACAACTCTGAGCAGCTTTCCTTTGCCCTGCCCTTCCAATACCAGCAACTACGGGCCAAACTTCTGACACCTACCCTTCTCCCAAGTGGGTGCCGTTAGGCATTTTGCTCCAGCGAAGGAAAACCAGCAAGCACCCATCTTGTTTCCAGCTCCAGCCATGCCAGGCTTGGTGATTCTCACGTTGTCATGCTGTTTCTCTTCTCTCACTACATCCCATCTCAGGCTCTTTAGCCTCCTTCTTCCTTTTTTAGGATCACGTGGTTACACAAGGCATAACCAGATAATGTCTCAAACTGAGATTCACAACTCAGTCACGTATGAAAGCCCTTTTTGCATGAAGCATGGCATACATAGCTTTTGGAGGTGAACCCATGAACATATTTATGGGGGGGGGGGACATTACTTCACCTGGTTGTGTGCTCAGAGATAAATGGGAAACACTGTGTAATTTAAACTAACTTTAGTAATAGTGACAATCACATATTTAGCCTTGCCTGTCCTGATTACTTTTAAGATGTATAGTTATTTTCAGAAATGAGAGTACCCTAACACTCTGATACCAGTTAAGTGCCCACGAGTCTAAATTTCTAAACTAAATGACCCATTGCAAAGAAAAGCATGTCAAGGTTGCTGGGGAGAAATACATTTTTAATTCAGGGAGACAGACTTGGGATCATTTGTAGCAAATGAATTTTTAAATATTATTAAATAAAAATGGTCTGCAAGCTGCTTTCCTACTTCTTTAGTAGCTCCGTTGTCTCTTCTTCACCATTGCTTATGTTTTCAAATGTACTTTGTGGTCATTTTTAATTCATATACTTTTTCTAATATTTTCCATCCCAGTGGCCATGAAAATGAAAACAATCCTAAGTCAGTGTTACTCTCATCAACTTTTTTGACTCACTTATTAAAGAATTGTGGCTCGGAATTACAAAGAAGGCACCATGCAAGTTAATGTTCAGCTTTCCTGTTCTACCCCTCCAAGTTCGAGTTTGATTCTAAACTAAAGTCTCCTGGCAAATTGCTAAATAGTCTGGTGTCTATACCACGCCCCCCTCCAAAGTTCTCCGTGAATAAGGGTTTCTCAACCAGAGGTGCTCCTGACCCCCAAAGAGGAGAAAACTAATGATTCTAAAAGGAATTTTGACCATCACTGTTGGGTAGGGGAATGCACCACCGAAGTGTAGTGGGCAGAAGCATCTTCCAATGATAGGGGACCTCCTCACACAGGATTTGCTAACAAAATACTCTTCTGTTCCTTTCACCAAAGAATTGATAAGAAGGGAATACGGACAAGCTCACTCTTTAGATTTGATCGTTGTATATTTTATACAAGAACCAAGGCATCACCTGGAATCCCATAAGTGTGTGCAAGTACTGAGTGTCAATTAAAGGCTATAAAAGCAGAGCCAACAAGATGGTTCTGGAGGTAAAAGCATGCTCCATACAAGCCTAATAAGAAGTCTGACTCCTAGAAAACACAGTGAGAGGAGAGAATTAACACCTAAATGCTGTCCTCTGACCTCCACATGCATGCTGTAAAGTGTGTATTCCAGCACGTAAGTGCAGGCACACACACATAATTTTTGTTTGGTTGGGTTTTGTTGAGACAGGGTTTCTCTGTATAATATCCCTGACTGCCCTGGAACTCTCTTTGTAGACCAGGCTGGCCTCAAACTCACAGAGATCCACCTGCCTCTGCCTTTTGAGTACTAGGATTAAAAGCATGTGCCACGATGCCCAGCTTATAATTTTTTTATTATGAAATTATCTGGGTCCTTGAGAAGGCCCAGTGAGTTAAGGGATTTGCCTGCAAGCCTGATGACCTGAGTTCAGTCTCCATGGTAGAAAGAGAAGAGACTCCCCCAGGTTGTCCTCTGACTTCCACGCATGTACCAGGACATGTGTGCCCCTACACTCACACGCACATACAATAAATAATAAATGTAGTAAAAATGCTGTCTAACCTAACATATAAGTGGCAATGAGTTAAAAACAAACCTCTTTGACTATTTTAACTATAATCAGAATTAAAAATTGAAACTGCAACTTGGACTTCATGCCTTCAAAAAAATCATTATTGCTGCAGTGAAATGCAACTATAAATAAATAAAAAGAGCTGTGACCAAACTCCAAACTGAACACCAGGGGAAAAAAAAGTGGGGATATTTAAGTAAGTGATGGTCACAACTATAATTTTCTTCTCCTTCAAATGTTATAAATGACCTTAACTAGCGTCTTCTTGGTGAGCCTAGAAGGTTAAGCATAATGTGGCTCATTTTCAGGTCTGTGTGCACCCGATCTCCTTCAGCCCTTACAATCACCCAGTGCATATGCATACTGTAAGAGTGGCAGCAGAGGCTAACATCTCACAGTACACCCCTGAAGAGTAAGGAAGCTGGGTCTTAGGTCAGCCAGTCTTGGGTCAAACTTGACACAAGCTAGAGTTATCTGAAAGGAGGGAACCTCCGGTGAGAAGATGCCTCCATAAGATCCAACTGTGTGGCATTTTCTTAATTAGTGGTTGATGGTGGAGATGGTTCTATCCTTGAGTCCTATAACAAAGCAGGCTGAGCAAGCCATAAGGAGCAAGCCAGTAAGCAGCACCCATCCATGACCTCTGCATCAGCTCCTGCCTCCAAGTTCCTGTCCTGCTTCTGTTCCTGTCCTGACTTCTTTCGATGATGGACAGAATTATGGAAGTGTAAGCTGAATAAATCGGTTCCTCCCCAGGTTTCTTTGGTCATGGTGATTAGTCGCAGCAATGGAAACGTGAGATGTATTTGGTTGAGAAATGTAAAAGACAGACATATATCCTTTCACTTCTGTGAGGTTGGGAGGGCTCTCCAGGCCTACTTCCTCACTGTAAGGAGAGCTGGTATGCCCTGTGACTGTCCAGTGGAGGGGGCAGGGCAGAACAGAAGTTAGCTAGGCAGGAAGAGAAGGATGTCTTGCCACTGGGCCACTTGTGATTGACAAGTAATCAAGAAGCCATTTAGCCTCATCTTTTTTTTTTTACCTACCTTGAAGAAACAAGGATAGCTTTAAGCTTTGCCTAGTCATGTAGGTGTTTAAAAACAGCTATTGAAACTTATGCTGGAAATAAGTGTTTTCTAGACGGTATTTTTAAATGTATAGACAAAGTGCAGAATAACATGGCTGACAACTGTTGAAACACAATATTCACTTTGCTTTGTTTTAGGTCATCTTTTTCTTGCTTAATTTCAATGGTCTGTAGTCTTCTTTAATCTTCGACCTGTTGACTGATTATTTTTTTTCCATCTCCAGAGAACAAGCTCTATTTACTCATTGTTTTCTCCCTCTTTAACATTCTAATCTTTCAAGGCTCTAAACTAGGCCTGCATATATTAGACAGAGGTAAGCATCCAGACCCCCATTTCTTCCTGTCTTATCTTTTGCAGTAAAATTTTGCAGCCTTGCTGAAATGGAGTATTGTAGCATAAACTCTGAGAATTACTACACTCCAACTGATTTCCCCTGTGACCATTTAACATGTCTTCTTTATACTACCTCCCTGGTATTTTAGCATATATACTTCTAGGGTGTCCATAAATTGATAATTAAAAGGCATGTTTTCAATGTTAGGATTTAATTCCAATGGAAACCCAAAATATAACTCTTCAGGACAGCAATAAGCATAAAATTCCAGTAATAAGAGGTAACACAGCTTCCCTAAAATAAAATAAAAATTCAAAGTCTCTATTTTATCAAAGATAGGACTGGAGGATATGAGGTGGAAACCTATTAAAGGGCAACATGTCCAAAAATAAATCTAAAGTCAATTTGAGGTACAACATCCAGTAATATGGAAGTTGCTGAGCTGAGCTGACAGCTAGAAGGAATGCCCTGGGTCTTTACTTCTTTGTCTTTAAATCACATCAGCACATGTTCTGGGTTTGGTATATAATCATTAAATTTCGTTATCTTATTCTACATCAATAATTAAACAAATATTAAAGTGGAATGAAGATACTTCAGTAACTCCAAAGACTTAAATCAAGCTTCAGATTTCCTGAAAAATGCTGTCTCTGTCTATTCAGTACCTCTGAGGAACCGCAAAACCTCACCCCTCAGTTCTCACGGCTTCCTCTGGGTGTCTGATTGCTTCCCTCTTGACAAGCTTTTGTAGACAAGGACCCCGCGGTCTGTCATATGCAGCCTGTTGTGCTTCACCCTGCACTACCCCCCTCCTATCCTGCCACCTTCCCGACATGTGCCGGTAGGTCCCCTCCTGGCCCTCTTAGGAAGCTGGGAAGCTGGAGGCTCTAGCAGGAATTTCCATGGGAGCTTGTATTTGTTTCCTGGGCTGTGGTAACAAATACCATTAACTGAGTAGTTTAACCTCAGATGGGGTCTGTCCCTCCACGCAAGAGTCTAGAAGTCTGAGGACATATTATCAGCAGGGCCTGCCCTCTTTCAAGAAATAGGGATGGGACTGTTCCAGTTGGCTGGTGACAATATAACTTTGACCTTTCTAAGCCATTCTGTATGTGTGTGTGTGTGTGTCCAGATTTTCTTTAAACAAAAAATAATAAAGACACCAATTATATAGGAGTAGGAGGATACACTACCCCCCATGGTGACCTCATCTTAATCAATTACATCTGCAACATCCTTATTTGCAAATGTGGTTTCATTTTGAAGTATTGAAAATTAGTAGTTTGAAACTGTGAGTTGGTGGCGGGGGGGGGGGCAGATAAAATTCGCAAGGATAGCCTTGAAACACACAACCCTCAAAGCTACTCAATGCGCTTTTATGGATGGATGCTACAGGCTGGTCCCTCCACAAGTCACATTCTGAAAATGCATCTGCAAATGTGAAAATAATGAAGTTGGATCACGGGGTCCCAGGCCTTATAAAAGGGTTTTCTTTTTCTTCTTTCCTTTTGAGGTCTGAGGTTCGTAATTACCACTTGTAAACTGGGACGTGAAATCTATCAGATCTCTAAATTGGACTTCTTAGCATGTAAAACTGTGAGCAATACATTTCTTTCCAGCCTGTGATAGCCTGTTATAGGAGCCAGAGCAGACAAAGACATGGGCAAGCCAGTCCCTTCACTTCATGTACTGCATTCCAGAAACTCCCTGCCTGGGGCTCTGGCCTGACTCCTACCCAGTTCTTTGCTCCTGTCCCATCTGTCACTCTCCACACTCATGTCCCTATTCACCAAGCAAAGGCAGTGGTCGGGAGAAAGGTTCCTGTCACACTCCCTTAGCCCTGATGTTTCCTGTTTCTACAGCCCATTTAGCTATTTCTTCCTATTTACTGATTCCTCTTCAAAAACGATGTTGTATAAATGGGGCTTATTTCAGTTAAATTCAATTTGCTTTCAAGTGACCATCAGATAACTCTGGCTGTTAATCTGCCTTTATAGACAAAATTCATTCAACACTTCTGATGATAAGAGATTCCACCACAGGCAGATGGTGACTCATACTTGCAGTTGCGGGAGGGCCCCCCTGACTTCAGTTCTCAGCACATGCCTCCCATTGCTCCTGGCTGTTGGGCTTCCTCTGTTTTCTTATTGCTTGATTCCAGTGTTCCTGCCCCAGGGCTCTTTGAGGATGTCGCAGACCCACATCATGCCAACCTCTCTGGTTAACATGACTATTCAACTCAAGAACTCAATGTGTTTCTTCCAAAGACCTCTTAACAAACTAAACCAATAAATACCATAGTTCCCTCTTCCCCTCCTCCTTCTTTCCAGCCTCGGAGGGCAGCCTCAACTTTCATCTCCTGTAATTTTGGATTTGTGAATAAAGTCAAAGATCTCAGGTAGAATAACTAATTTCTTTTCAGTAACTTCTCTACTGGCCTTGAGTACACTTTTGATTTTTTTTTTCTTCCTTTACAAGCTACCTTCATAATCCATTACTGTATGGTATGCAGCTGACATGGTCTTTCAGTTTTGATGATGCTGTTTCATAGTAAGCCATCACCATAGTGAATGCCTGGAAGTCTGACATTTCAGCACGCGTGTCATGACACATAGAGAGTGGACATACAGCAGTTGTCATTGGCACTGTCCTTCTTGCATGTTGTTGGGTTCTAGTTTGATTCTATACATAAATGACTCTGAAAGACAGTCTGCGTGCTGTTGGCATGGCACGGGGTATTCTGCTGTGTCCTGCTGTTATGCCTCAAACATAAAGATGGCTGCTGCAGCACGTGTAAGCTAAATAACCTTAAGCAAATTATCAAATGTATTTGAATCCTAATTTACTATTCCATATACCCATATATTTACTATCTAACTCCAAGGGCTAGTGGTAAGATAAAACTAAATGCAATACTGTATTCAAAGAGTCTCTGTAGTCAAAGTGTGTGTTAGAGAAGCTCGCTTGCATTATTTATGGATAATTTCCCAAAGGGTATGGAGTCTACCCGTTCTATCATCTATTCATCTTACGCAAAACTCCACAATCTGTCCCCACATTAAGCCAAATTATCAGAAAAGCTCGGCGTGTTTGCATCACAATACTCTCCCCCCAGAGATGACATTTCAGTGTGAGGCATCAGTGCACGTGGGAGGATGCCACTGGGGCCTTACACAGACCATGGCTCTTCTGCTCCAAGCCTTCGGCTGAGGAGGATGCTCAGTGCTTTGCAACATCCTCAGTAAAAGCACCCAGAGGAGAAATCACTCTTACTGGCAGGAAGAGCTTGCCTTTTTCTTAGCAGTTGTTTCTGCGTTAGTTTTATGGGCATTCTACAACATGGAGCCAATTGTGTTTTGCCTGTAGTACTGGTTCTTGGGGGAACAGATAGTTGTGTGTTCCACTTCCCCTGGGCACACAGAAGCTATGGCTCACTAATAGTCTTCACCCTGCTGGTTCTTATTGCTTTATTTCACCCTTCTTAATTTGAACATGTTGTAGCTTACATTTTTAAATCTCTTTTAAAAGATGTTTTACAACAGGTAGGGAAGAAGATAAATGACTTGATGCAGATAACTGCAGATACTTGAAATAGGCCATGGATCCCATTCATTCCGATTCCATGTCCCCTCATCCCTTTCCAGTTTGGAACTACTCCGCATGGACTAATGGAAGGCAAGAATAATAGCTATGTGCCAACTTTGGCATTGGAGACCTCATTGAGTAAAAAAAAAAAAAAAAAGTCACAGAACCTTGGTTATTTTCCAGTCTATGCCAAGAACACACAGGTTGGTGAAATCAAGGACAAATATGACTAGTCTCATCTCCACAGCTCCAGGGGTGTTCAGTAACACTTATATGTTGTAATGTCTGTATTCAGAAACAAATTACATCAAATTGTTCCATAAAAATCCAAGAGCCATCAAGTAATTTGAGGTCTTAAGTGAAGTAGGCACCCTGCTACTTTCCATCCCCCAGGAGTGGCCATATACAAGGCTTATTACTTCAGGCGTCAATTTAGACACATAAATATTTCAACATTGATTTTCACCTTTCATAAGCAAAAGATATAGTTTTCTTCTTTTTGATAAACCACCAATAGTGTCCTATTATATTAGAACTGCTAGAGTTATTCTGGGTCCTCTGCCTACATTGCTTTCTGTTGCTGTGATAAAAGCACTCTCCAAAACCAACTTGAGGAGGAAAGAGCTTCCTGGGCTTCCATGTCCTGATAACAGTCTCCATCATAAGGGAAGTCAGGGAAGCAACTCAAAGAAGGAATCTGGGGGCAGGAACAGAAGCAGAGACCATGGAGCAGTGCAGCTTACTGGATTTCTCTCCAGGCTGCCTTTCTTATATACGCCAGCAGCACCTACTCAAGGAAGACGCCGCCCACAGTAGGCTGTGCCCTCCCACACCAATGTCCCACAGGCTTACCTACAGGCACTCTGATGAAGGCAAACCCTCAACTAATGCTTCCTCTTCCCAAATGACCCCAGCATGTGTCATAACAAAAACAAAAACAAAAAAAACAACTAACCATTACAGTCCTGTATTTTTTTTTCCAGTGTTTAAACAACAATATCAAAATCATCCTTTGGGATTAAAGTCCTGGCAAAAAAAATTTTTTTGAAAAATAAAATCATCACATTACATCTCAATTGCTATCCCATCCCATGCATCCTCCCATTCCTCCCTCCCTCCCGCTTTCACCCCATTCCCCTTCCCTATAACTGTGACTGAGGGGGACCTCCTCCCCTAGAATATGATGTTAGGGTATCAAGTTTCTTCTTAGTAGTCTGCTATCCTTCCTCCGAGTGCCATGGGGCCTCCCATCAAGGGGACATGGCCATATATGGGGTACCAGAGTTCGTGTGAAAGTCAGTCCTCAGTCTCCACCTAACTGTGGAGAATGTTCTGTCCCTTGGCTAGATCTGGGTAGGGGTTTGATGGTGATTGCACGTATTGTCCTTGGTTGGTGCCATAGATGGAGCAGAAACCCTGGGAAGTTCTGGCAAGATTTTATCAGCTTCAAATTTCATTTGATCGCCGGGCGGTGGTGGCGCACGCCTTTAATCCCAGCACTTGGGAGGCAGAGGCAGGCAGATCGCTGTGAGTTCGAGGCCAGCCTGGTCTACAAAGTGAGTTCAGGACAGCCAAGGCTACACAGAGAGACTCTGTCTCGAAAAACAAAAAAAAAAAAAAAAAAAAAAAAAAAAAATTTCATTTGATCAGATTCATAGAGAGTATTTAGGGCTTTGGGGTTCTCTGGATAGTTCTGAAATTCAGGTTATCCCGGGAGAGACAGGCAAGGAAATGCACAAAGGCAACACTATGTTTTTCTTCAACCTTTCACCTCCAGAATCACAGCTTGGCAGTTTAGAAGCAACAAAATACCCAGGGCACTAAGTTCATGACAGGGTTATTCTGCAGCTTGAGCTAACCCCTAAGGAGAAGTGTTGGACTCAGGCCCCGAATTAAACACTGGGGCCCTGGAGTCTGATGGACAGATCTCCCTCAATTACTCCGGGTAGGTCGTCCCAGTCTCTGTCAACAAAGGAAGCCAACAGCAAAGATTTCCAGCTCACTAGAAATGATAAACACTATCCATCATGGAAGCTTATTACTTCTATCACCAAAAAGTACAGACCAGTGATGGTTGATTTTGATTGTGAATTTGGTTAGAGGTAAAGAGGCCTCTGCCATTAATTAATAAGACACTCCTTTGAAAGTGTCTGTTGAATATTATTTCAAAGACAGTTAACAGTCAACAGGCCACTAGCTTAATGAATAGTTTAACCTGTGGGTAGATTCTACATTTGAATAGACTGTTGGGAGCTGGTGGGATTGTGGATTGTGTGATCTGAAAAAGGCAGAAGAGGGAGGTCAAAGAGGGGCATGACTCTGGTGGGTGTGTATCTTGCCCGGACCCCTTCCTGTTGCTGCGCCTCTTAGCTTCCTGTCTGTGATGACATAAGCTACTTTCCCACACCGCCCCTGCCATGACAGCCTCCTAAAACCATATGCAAAGTAAAACCTTCCTAGTTTAAGCCACTCCTGTTTGAGTATTTTTCTCGGCAATGCACAAATACCTAGCTCAAGAACCTAGTGGTGTTCTGACAAAAGCAACCAGTGCCAAGGAAGAGTTCTTGGAAAAAAAAACAAAACAAAACAAAACTCTGATTTACATCATTTGCCTCTTTGCATAACATAAATACTCCCACCATGGCTGACTTCAAGCTTTCAACATGCCATCACTAAATGCAAAGCTAGAAGATAAATATATTCGGCTCTCAGCAGCTGTGCCAGCTCCTACTCATTGCCTTCCTGCTGGGACCCACCCACTCAGACACATTTAAAGATTCGAGAACACAGGCATAATTTTCTCGTGACCCTGCTTAGTGGACGCCATCTTTAGATGTCTGCAGGTCCAAACACCAGGCTGGTTGTCCTGCCTCAGAAATCAACTCCTCCATACTCTCTTATAAGGGTGCGTTTGTGGGCCCACATTGAATTATAAGATCATCCCTTCCTGGGCACAATCCTCCTCTGCTTGTGGTATAATGAGTCTCTTTATCTGAGACAAGTGTTCTGAAGGCACAGCTTCAACTCCGAGGTCTCTGGAGTCGGTTTTTCAGAGAAAGTGCACCTGATCACTCCGAGGGGAGACTTGGCACCTACCACGCTAGGAAAGCTGAGAAGCCATTAAGCCCTATTCCCCAGGTTTTCTCAACACCAGCCCCCTCACCTCCTTTAATTGCTAAGAGCTCAGGGAAAAGGAGGGTCTTCTCATGCCTCAGCTGTCACTAGTTTTCGCAGTTCCACCTGTGTCTCTGCTTATGGCTGCTTCTTGACCCCAGCCAAACATAAACTCAAATAGTTTGTTCTGGAAATGTTGTCAGTCAATGTTCCCATATTGTATATGCTGTCTAGTGATGATACAGCTGGTGTTTCAGAAGAAGGCTTATCAAATATACTGAAAAGGTAACTCTATTAAAGTAAACATAGTATGCGGATGCTTGTACTTTGTACACATCAGTATGCATTTGTGTATTTGCACTTGTGCTTTGTGTTTTGTTTTGAGACAAGAACTCATGTGTAGCCTGAGATGGCCTTGAACTTGCTATATGGCTAAGAATACCACCGACTTTGTGATCATTCTGCCCCTCCCTCCAAGTGACAGGATTATAGGCAAGCAATGCCTCACATGCATTTATACTTTTGTCTTTCTGCATATTGCATTTGTATTTCTATTTCATACAGAATATACTGTGTATTTTATACTATATTTACACATGCCTGTTATGTGAATATTGTATAGTACAATAAAGAGAAGCCCAAAAATGCACCAGAATTTAAAACTTCTGTTTAAAGGGGGGTGTGTATGTTCTCACTGTCCAAATTCAACTGAACACACAAAGGCCAGGGAGCTTTTGCTCTCAAATTCTTAGGCTCCTTGCACCTCCCAGATGATATTTATGTGTGAAGATTGAACAACTTTCCAGAGGCCACAGAAGGAAATAAAAATGCCCAACACTACCAGCACCTCCTGTAGCTGTCCCTCCGTTCCCATCCTTATCAAGTAAATTCTTAGCATGAAGCCTGGGCTTCCGCTGGACATCTTCCCATTACTCGGTTCTCCACAATATGGTTGAATTTTTCAGTGTCAGTAGCATTCCAATTATGTACCTGTCTCTAATTGATCCTGTAAGTCATTATTCTTCTTTTGCCAACAGCAACTCTATACCCACTGAAATACCCTTGAGGTTTTAGTACTTGGAAAAGTCCAGTAAACTTTAATCCCTTGTTTCTTCCAAGCTGCCAGCCTGAGAGCCTAGAGTGAGCAAGGAGATGGTTTGAGTCTTCCCCACAAATCTCCCATATGCAAATATCATCTTCAGCTGCTATCCAGTGTTCTCTGATATCCCATGAGTTATAAATAAGTTAAAAAAAAAAACACCATATGACTCAAATCGGGACAGTGGTGAAAATGAAAGGTACTGAAAATAAACAGATAAATAAATACGCAGTTGATCTGCAGTAGGTATAAATTGGGATGGTCCTAGGAGACATATGGTCTCCTTAATTATAACTGTCTCGCCATAGGCTACCTTCCCTAGCTGTCTCATACAGAACATTCCTGCTGAAAGCAGTCAAGTGAATCCACACAGTACAGCAGATTCTTGGCTCTCTGGTTGAAACTACTATTCTTTAACTTTATGCTCCCTTGGGGACTGTAATACTGCAATCCTTCTGTCTCTACACAGTTCCTCTTTTGTTAGTTGTTAATGCCATAGTACAATAGTTTTGGAGTCCAGGCATACCATCTGCCTCTGCCTTTTCTGTATCCCTGCCCTTCTCCCACAATGCCAATTCCGCCCTAAAGCATTTCACAGAAGCACAGAAATGCTAGTGAATATGATCCTGGGCTCCATTACTGGAGACCCAAGAATTGCTTTTAGAAGAGGCCGTATAATAACAGTTTATATTTGCTAAGATGAGAAACATACCAGAAGAAGATTTTTGTTAATAGGAACATCTTAGTTACTGTTTTATGGCCATGACAAAACACCATGACCAAAAAGAAAGCATTTGATTTGGACTTACAGTTTCAGAGGGTGAGTCCACGACCCTCATGGTGGGAAGTATGGCAGTAAGCAGGCATGGCATGGCACTGGAGCAATAGGTGGGAACTCACATCTGATCTATAAGTACACAGCAGAGAAAAAGATAGCTAACTGGAAGTGGTATGGGCTTTTAAAGCCTCAAAGTCCACCTCTAGTGGCCGACCTCCTCCAACAAGGCCACACCTTCTAATCCTTCCCAAATGGTTGCACCAACTTTGACCCAGACATTCAAATAAGTGACTCTATAGGAGTCATTCTCTAAGATATATTTTTTAAATGATTTGGGTGGATTAAAAGCAAACAAAGTGTTACAATGAAATACTATTTAACATTTAAAAATGAGTTCTCAATCCATGAAAAGACACAGAGGAAACGTTTTCAGTATTAATTCTGGTTTGGAGGATATTGTTAATTGTCTTGTTTTATAAAACAGGGTTGTACTCAAGCTCAGGCTGGCCTGGGAACTCATTGTCTAGCCCAGCTTAACCTCTAATATCTGACAATCCTCCTGTCTCAGCTCCTTAGGTGTTACAGTCATGAGCCACCAACCTGGCAATTGGTGAGATGGAAGAAATTTAAAGGTACACTATTAAGCGAAGGAAAGTAATCTGAGAGGATTCTATCACCTCAAATCTGTGACGTCCTAGAAAGGGCAATATTATGGGAGCAATAGAAAGATGAGCACTGAGGGCAAAAACAGTAAATAGGTTCTGGCAGAGGAGTTCGTCTATGAAAATCATAATTAGGGATCCACATGATAGGAGTAAGGAAGTCCCATTGGAATGGCAACCAGAAAAAGGCACAACCCGCCCCCACACACAGCACCCTGCAGCACCCCACAAGCTAGCCGTCATAAACACCCAGAAAAAAACTGAAGCTAGCAGCAGCAGCCAGGGCTCCAAAGGCACCAATACCTAAGTTGCAGTAGGCTGCCTTTAACCAGGGACAAAGTGATCCAGGAACAGACCTGCAAAACAGGGAAGTTTTCCCAGGGTCTTCCTCCTACTTTCCCTATTTCTGCTGTAACATTGAGAGAGTGGAGGCCCAGCAGCATTCTGGGCAAGAGTTTTACTTCCTGCTTCCCAACATGGCTCTCTCTTGATTGGCCTTTATTCTGTGCCTCATTTGCAAACATACTCATCCAATCAGAGACTACTTGAATCTACCCAAGTCCTTGGGCACAGCCTATTTACCAGTATGGCTCCTGCCTCCTACCTCCTGCCTCCTGCCTCCTGCCTCCTGCCTTCTGGCTTCTAACAAAAGATTGAGGACTTCCTCATTGGACCACAAGAGAGGAAAGACTGCCTTTGAGACCCGTCAGAGACTGGCCCACTGGAGAACTTATTCCTGTCCCACTTCTGACAGTTGCTGCTCAGGCAGAGAACTTCTTCCTACCTTCGGATCCACTCCTGGCGCTGGCAGGTATCTGGTTCCTGCATCAAGACAGGTCTACTGTTCCTGCTCTCTAGACCCCATCACTTCCGCTGCTCCTCAGCAGGGACCTGCTGTGTCTTAGTTGGCAACCCAAAGTCTGCCAAGAGCTCAGAACTCTAACACTGCCTGGCAACCTTTCAGTTGGCATCTCAAAGCTCATTGACAATTCACCACTGTGACACTGTAGCTCCCACAGTCACCAAGAATTTAGGCCTTCCCTTTAACTGCTGGAACTCTTACTCCCACATAACAAACACAAGTCCCTCTAGCTCATTCATCTATCACTGGTCATTCATCAATTATTATCTATTCACTCCGTTCTTGGAGTAAAAATTAAGACAAGAGAACTGACTGTCTCAATGTCATCAGGCATTATAAAACCCTTAGCTTAGTATGGGGTAGTACCTTACTCATAGAATGACACAATGACAACACATCATTGTATTTTTTTTAAACTACATCAATGTGCCTAGCCTAAACATCACAGCTCACATACAGTACACGTGGAAATCATACACTGTTGACTCAAGGGATCAGATAGATCGTTGGGAACCTTAGCTCATCTGTGCCATCCAACCCAGAGAGAGCATGCCATGTCACAGGTTGTGTGCCCCTGACGGACTGAAATTCAAAGTAGCATTTGATGAAATGCAGAAAACATTCACACTGTTTTTAAAGATTAAAAAACAAAACAAAACCTCTAAGTGAAATCATCTAAGTGCGAATAGAGCCCCAAAAGTGGACATGACAGAAAATTAAAAACTACGGTTCTTCACATGTCAGCTCATCGATTGCGTTATTCTACCGATGCAAGGTATTAATATGGAAACTGTACCGGTGAAGAGGCCATGACAGGTGTGCAGAGTGCTGTCTTAAGTGCTCACTTGTTCGGAAAAGATAAAACTATACTTAAAAAAATGGAATCTAGCAATGTCTAAAGCTAAGTAAAAAGAAACCCAGCAGGACAAAGTCAACTGAAAGAGAAGCGGGGGATGGGGGGGGTGGGGGGTGGGGGGGAGGGGATGGGGTGCAGGTAATCTCATGGGGAGCCCAAGACAGTTGTAAGCATGTGGAGACGGAAAGGAATGATGACAAGATCTCTACTAACCACAAATGGCATGAACTAAGGTGACGTCTTAGCCTCTTGGTGCTGTTTTCTTACCAAGTAGGAAGAACTGAATAGCATGTAGCTCTGAGGCCACTGATGAGGGGCCAAATATAGTGAAGAGCCCGACTTTCTAGTCAATTTAGGCAAAGCAGCCATCGGTGACATCGAAAGGTGGACTTTGAGGGAATTCCAGGAGACGATGCCTTAATCATGGGGGCTCCAAGGAAGCAAGATGAAAGGACTGGAAATGAATAGAGACATAGGTTTTTTAGAACTTTTAGCGCACAAAGAAGCAAAGAAAGGGTCAAAACCTGAAGGTGATAGATAATTGAGGTTCTTTTTTCTTTAAGATGGAAAAATGTACTATATATATATATATGTGCTAAAGGAAATAATACCGTAGAAAGATGGAAGAAACGGTAATGATGACAAAGAGTAGGAAACCATTGATGTGGTGAATGACCAGTGTAGTCCATAAATGACCAAGTAGGTAAGGGAAATCCATAAGGATGGTGTGAAAAGAGGAATTCGGAGGTACAGCAGCCATGACTATGATGTCATAGTAATGTTTCTGTGTTCTCAGATGAATAAGGCACACCGAGGCTGGCAAATGAGAATTCACTGGAGCTTTGAGGAAATGGAGAGAGCATTAATGACAATCTAAGCAACAGGAGGGTGGAATTTGGAATGTGCAGTTACCCTGAGGTCGGTGGTATGCATGTAAAGCAAGGATGAGTAGCAAAGCCTTGAGGGTTTTTTGTTTGTTTGTTTTCTGGTTTTGTTGTCTTGTAGTTTTGCCATATTCCTCTGAACAGGCATGAGGTGAATTAGTCAGCGTTAGATTTCCCAGAATAAGGCTTTAGCAGGCATGCATGCAAAGGGAGAAGAGGAAAGGAGTTGAGAATATGCCCTTTTTAGCCTTGAATGTCAACTTAAAACAAGAGAATAGGATTGTTCAAACAAGATTGGCCTGTGGCCATGTCTGTGGGAATTATCTTGACTAGTCATTGATGTAGGAGGTACCATCTCACTGTGGGCAGCACCATTCCCTGTACAGCTGGCCCTGAGCTATGTAAGGAAGCTTGCCAAGCATGAGGTTGAGCAGATCTGCAAGCCGCATTCCCCTATGACTTCTGCTTCATGCATCTGCTTGAGCTCTTATCCTGACTACCTTCAATAACGGACTTTAAAATATTCCTCCTCTACTTTTCTTTTGGTAGGGGTGTTATAATTCTGAAACAGAAAAGAAATTAGAACATTACCAGTGGATTACAGAGCTAAAGATTAGTGAAGATGAAAACTGAGATGGCAAAAGGGGTTGGAGGACAGCAGGAGTTGACTGATTGTAGGCCGTAAGTAGGTTGGAAATTAATTTTGGAGTTGGGGCTAGATGGAGGTGTTTAAAAGACTGTAGGTAATAACTGGGGCGGGGGGGAGATCCCTCAAGCTGAGGATACAAAATATGTGTAATTATTGACACTGACAGATCTCTACTGAATTACCATTGGCATGATGAATTAGGATGATGTCTCAGCCTGTGATGTTTGTGGTGTTTTCAGATGACGTCACAGAACAGGTAATTTATAAAGTATGGGAATTAATTTTTCATAGTTTGTTATTCTAGATGCCTAAGGCTAAATCACTTACAGGTTCAGTAAGGGTCTGGCCTCGTCCAAGATGGCACAGGATACTGCATCCTCTAGAAAGAACAAATACTTGGTCCTCACATGTTAGAATGCAGAAAAGCAGTGAAGGACAAGCTCTCTGTAAGGCGCTTTTATAGTACCCTGGTCCCATTCACAAGAACAGCACTCTCACGGCCTACCCATTTCCCAAGGGGCCTGTCTACTACACTGTTGCATTTCGCTTTGAGTCTGAACATGGGAATTTGAAAGGCATGTGTAAAATTCAAACAATTGCAAGTGGTCAAAATAATTAGAGAAGAGGTTAAGTAATGAACTAAGTGACTAGCATATCTGAAATGCACCTTAGCTATCTGCATAAATGTAAAAACTGTTGTTGCTCCAGTTGCCTATATGGGCACTTAGACAGGCTTGCTCATGTACAAGCTATTAATGTAGGCTGCTTGCAGATGACACTGCAGAAAAAAAAAGAAAAAAGAAAAAGAAAGAAAAAAAAACGTTTCAGAATCCCTGTGGCTTGCCTCCTATTGAGAAACAAATCTATTTTGCCACATATGCTGTGCATTTAAGGAGCAAACAAAAATGATGACACATTTCACTGGGAAACAGGACCAGGAGCAAGGTTATGAAATTCAACAAATATGAACTGTCAGATGGTAGAAGACTGGCTTTAGCAGTACAGACCTCAGGGTCAGGATACTCAAGTTTCTCTGGAACTACAGATTCCAATCTGAAAAGCTTCAACTCAGTCCTTCACCCTTTGAAGGCAGATAAATTGGGTAGCCCAGAATTGATTGGCTAGGGCCCTTTAGATGACATCTTAAGACCAAAAGCCCCATCCTCTTTCCTAGGACATCAGGTAATTTGTGGCTTATTTTAGGAACAAGGATTGACGTTGCAGCACTTGTCCAATACTAAAGTGTAGAGTGAAAGAAATGGAGACATTGATTTTTTTTTCCCCTAGCGTGTATTCACATATAAGACACCACCCAATAGCAAACAAAGGGAGCAGTATTATAACAGCAAAGCAAAGGTGGGATGTGCTGCTAGTTAACGCAATAATGCAGGCTTCAGTGTTCTTACTGCACATGTGTAACTCAAACAGAACAACAATATCGACCTCTCACTGCCAGATGGGTGTTTAAAGGTGAGGACCAACACATGGCTTCCATAAACACAATTATCAGAGTTGGTATTGATAACCCTTCTCATCTTAAAAATCACTATAAGGTAGTAATTAAACAGCATTGTTGTCTTGGCTATTTTTCCAACTGCTCTTTTAGACTTAATATTGTCAAATGAAGCAAATCCATAAACTGTAATGATTACAATTTAGAGAATCAGGAATTCAGGCTACTGGCATAGTCGTCATATCCGAAAGAGCTCAGTTCAAAGTAGAAGAGAATGCCACCTGCTTACTAAGTGATAGTCTACTTACAAAGTACACCAGGCACCACACAAATTGTAGGTAAATGTGACTTGTGACCTCTGCATGGTAGCATAAGGAAATGTTGGATTGCACATGAGAAACACTCTTCAGTAGTAGTTGATCTTGCATTTGGCTTTTTTCATGTTTTGAAATATGCTGTGATACACAAACCAGTACACTGTAATTTCAGATTCTCCTGGGTTCCCATCACTAAAAAGGGTGGATTTGTAAGTAAAAAATAGTTTCAGAGCCCTGCTCTGAAACACTTGACCAGCTGCCAAATATATTCAGTCAGCCAAGCCTAAAATTTCTCCTTTAGAAAGTTTACAAAGTAGTCATAAAATTCCTTCAGTAAGACCAAACCCCAACAAATAAAGATTAAATGGTAACCGTGACTCAGTGCTGCTGAGCGACGAGAGATGCTCTGCCTTTCTCCTAATTTGTATTTGGCAACAATGACCACATTCACAGCTTACCGAGTAAGTGGCAGCTACTTAAATGTTTACATCTGTCAAAAGGTGGTCTTTATCACTGTATTATATAGCATTTATGAGACTAATAAATGCCATTTCTGCAGAAAGCATGTGGAGATGATTAAAAATGAAAATACAGAACCAGACCAAGGAAGATGAAGGCATGTCTAAATTTACAACTCCTGAAGATAATAATCTTGGCCTTTGCTCTGCTGCTCCCCTGCCTTCAAGGGAGCCCTAAATTAGCACTAAGGAGAAACTTGCCAATGACTGAGAGACCCTGACCTTCAGGATAAAATAATTTTTTAATTCTGTTCAATATGAGTTGTGCTATGTTTCACATTCAATGATGATGAAATATATTTCTCTGTGTCTGGTGGTGGTGGTGGTGGTGGTGGTGGTGGTGGTGGTAGTGGTGGTGGTGTGTGTGTGTGTGTGTTTTGTGTGCCAACTCACTACCCCCTACTGTGGCACCCACATCCCTGAGACTATTCTTACTGTGGTCCTTTCCCACCCAAGGCTTGGTGGGTCCAGAAGGTAGAAAGATAAGGGACCTAACAAGTTAATTCAATATAGATAGCCACAATAAGGAGTCCAGGAGCAATTTTCAAGGACTTCACATTCCCAGTTACATTTTCAGAACAGAGACAAGATGAGTGCCTCGTATTAAACAGTCTCCCTTTGATGGCAGACAGGTATGAGGAAAACAAGGGTCTGTAGTCATGGCTTATGTCCAAGTGGAAGTTAAAAATTATTACTAAAGACTAACTGATTTACATTCCTAACTTCCATTATGGCATAAAATGGCTTTGTGTGTTTGGTTTTGGTTATGAGGCAGGGTCTAGTATTCCAGGCTGGCTATGAACTTGCAATATACCTGAGGGTGACCTTGAACTCCTGAACCCCCTGCTTCCATCTCCAGATGCTGGGATTATAAGCACATGCCACCACAATTGCCTTATACCATGCTATGGTTGAAACACAGGACCTTGAACAAGCTAGACAAGCACTGTACAAACTGAGCTACATCCCCAGGCTACCAAAAGCAATATTAGTGAGATTTTCCAAGTAGAGACTGAGAATTATTGAATTATTGGAGTTAAGCCTGTTAAAAACACACTTATCCTTTCTTTCAGCCAACCAGTTCACTAAACATTCTTTAGCTCTAATTCAAGCATTATACCTTTTCTTATGCAACAAAATTGAATTATTAGAATTCATCTCTTAAAGTACTTATTGATAAAAAAAAATCCAGACCAATACCAATTATATTTCCTAGAATAGTCCCCCTAGTTCAGGCTCAGTTAGTACTACTCCATGGCTCTTATTTCTGAGATGGCGTTCAACCCATGTCCCTGTCACTGCCCAGTCAGTAGCCCTCAGCTGCACCTTAACTAAATGCTCCATTGGACTATGACTACTATTGTTATAGAATTATTTTTATTACACTTATTTATTGTGTAGGGGAGCACAACTGCCAGGACACAGGTGTAGAGGTCAGAAGACAATTTTCAGAAGTCAGGTCACTCCTACCATGTGGGGCAGAACTCTAGTCATGAACCTTGCTGGCAACTCTCCTACCCACTAACCCAGCTTTGCCAGACACACGGTGCAGTTATCAAGCAAATTCAAGTAATGTTGCAAATGTAAAATTGCAGAAGACACCAGCTGCATCTGCATGGATTTAAGCTTGAAGTTCAACACAAATAGATGATCCCTTCAAGATATATGTATATACTCATTTCACATATACATACATAATTTTCCATACGTATCTGCAGTTCTAGTGTCTCTGTTGGGTGCCCAACAGATGACAACAGGAAGTGACCAATACTATTACTGTTCCAAGAAGCTTAAGCCAAGTAACAAAGAAACACAACATGAGTCAAACGAGCTGAGGCTGAGGGTAAAGGCAACAGAACTCTGAAGTAAATACAAGCCATGGACAGAGAGACGGCTTCCCTGTGTCTGTGGAGTTGGAGACGAATTTAAGCTGATTCCATCAGCCTTGAAAGTCCTTAGAATGGCACTGCACAACAGACAGAAGCCATTTGGGATGTTTAAAATGACTGAAGATGAGGACTGTGAAGATTTGGTTTTCTCAAAAATGAACCCAACAATCTGTCTTTCAGGCTTTCTATTGTGGATTCGGTTAGTTGTTAGCATTACTGTAAAAACACTAGTATTCGCTATTGTAAGCCACCACCATTGAAAAGGGCTCATTCAAACTGCAGAGCTAACCTGAGATATGTTGGCTTTGTTACAAAAGGGGGAAAAAAGCCACATTTGGACTATAAGTTAATAGACTATGCCTCTCTGTGAATGGTACCTGTTTCCTCCATGAAATGAAGGTGTAGGTAACTGAAATGTGCAATATTCTCTTAGATAGAGGCACTGGGAAACGCATGCAAAATGGCTTAGGTGAGAACGGGAAACCGGGCTCGCTCTCATTTTCAGCTTTTTTCGGCACTGGGTTCTGTCTTACACAAGCTCTTTCCAGTCAAAGACTGCCCAGGGTGCAGAGCCTTCCAGCAAACAGTCTGCTGGGTCCTGTGCCCAAACATGTCCTAATCACTGCAGTCAGGGGAATGACAGACTCCACTACACAGCCCAGGTAGCGTCTAACTCCTAGGACACAGAATAGGGCTCCCCATACTTGTAGCTTCCCTAGACAGTGAAAGAAAAAAAAAAATGCAACTGCACAGATAGAAGTCTGTGAACAGGCTCTAGCATGAATTATTTTACATTTTTAAAAATTAATATCCTAAACCCGCTGACAGAGCTGAGGCCATATATATATATACGTTCTGTGACTCCTTACACAAAGCTGTTTTGACTTACTGGGGAAGTTTTAATGGCCCCTGCCAACACACTGAATGGCAGTCTGCGTCGCCTGCTTGCTCCGTCATAAACATAATGCGCTTCACATCCCTTCTCAGCTTATACCTCTTCATTTTTAATTGGCCACTAATGTTTTTCTGTCTTCACCTTCTCTCAGAGCATAGCAGGAAGGTGAGTGATGTGTACATACACTCCGAGACTTGGGAGTCACAGAACACCTCATCAGTCTGTGGTACTAAAAGCATGAGGGGCGCAAATGGTCTTGCTGAGGATGCAGAAAGGAGAAGGAGGAGTGACCTCCGGTTCTGGTCTAGCTCTGACCAAACGCTAGCAGACAAGGAGCGGTCACCTTCGGCATTAGCCCCACACTTGGTTTCCACCTCTCAAGGACTGGGGATTCTAGGCTCCTCCTGGCACCAAAGGTCCCTTCCTTTGAGAGAAGAACAAGAACAAACAGAGAATGCACTCCTTGGCTTGTTTTGCATTATAAAGGGACCTCATATCAATAACAATAAGAGATAATTAATTAAAACCCTGAAAATTGTCCCTGTTCTGTGCTGTTCCACTGAATAATTTATCACCACATCATTAACCAAGCCAAACACAGCCAGAACCCTTATGCAGCAGAGTGTCGCCCTCCAATTTTAATTTGCTTTTGCCTGCCCAGTCCTGCCCCTCGACCATCCCCACTCCCCCATCTTCTGAACCCTTTGGCTATAAGGACATTTTAGCGCAGATCTCATGATTTTTTTTTTCCTAATTCCTTCCTGAAAGCCTGCATCTACCAAGTCAAGCGACATTTGTCGCTTTCCAACAGTTTCACGCACAACTGCTTCCCTGCAAAAAGGAAATGGTCTGACTCCGCCCCTCAAGAAAGGCAGATCATGCAACGGGACCCCAGGGAACCTCCAGAGTACCCATTCCTGACCTCAGTTGAGCATTACGTGTCATACTCTATGGCTCTGCTATGTTTGGATACCAAAATTGCAGAGTTGCATGCAAAGCTCATTCTTAACAGCAGGCTAAATTAGCGATATTGGCGGCTGAGTTTCTGTTTTAGCCAGTGCACCATCTCGTTGTTTAAAGACAAGGCTGGGCTATTAGCTCCTCCCAGGATGGCCTCTTAAGTAGTGTGTGTCAAAATGACACAATGCCAATATATTATAATAGGGACCCAGCTTCCAAATGAAATGTTTGCTTGAACAACACGGCTGTCACCAACCAACTGCCAAAGACAGGCTGCTTTTGGTAAGTCTTTGAGAACAAGGCGGGGGGGGGGGGGGGGGGGGGCGGAAGCAACAGCATTTTCATTTCTCACACATAGATGATAGCATTTTAATGTAACCAGAGATGGGGTAGGGACACACATTATGCAAATGGAGTAACAAATGTAAAATGATAAATTAGCACGCAACTATTTAATTATTACTCTGACTAATTCCTGTAGATTGTGCCACAGCTAATGAACCTGAACTTGTCCTGGTTGACTGCAGTGTTCTGTGGAAACATTTCCATTTGGTCTGTCTGCGGCTTCTGCAGCACAGGGAAGGAGGGTGGCATCTGTTTAATGAGTTCCCACTTCATTACAGAGCTGCGCCGCTTACAGACCTGCTCTCCTTCAGCAGGCTGCAGACTGTGTGCTCCGCTGTTGTTCTAAAGCAAACACTAATTTATGATTACCTGTCACATTAGGCTATTGAAAACTGTACTCACACTGGTTCACATGAGCAGAATGCTAATGAGCTGATTATGGACTGTGGCGGTGTCCCTTGCTTATAATCCACGGACATAAATTCAGGTCCCAGTACAATATGGGATCTGAAACAATAGCTACTGTTTGCTAGGAAGGAGAGAGAAAGGGAGGGTGACACCACCGCATGAAAATGCACACACACTCTCAAAGGCCAGCAGACTCCGCAGTGACCTAATTCGATGTGTACGGAGAGTCAGGAACGCCCACCACACTGCATCATGTACAGAGGAAGATGAATGACTCTCCGACTATTCTCTCCTTGCCATGGTCATTATCTCATTGACGTCCGATGGCCAAGCAAGGTAGATCCTGCCATGGTTACTGCAAGCCTCTATTGTATGGAATAAATCCTGTAGATGTGTCCTAAAACGGTACTTGCTGAGAAAATTCCAATCAATAACACTTTCAAAATGCAGCTTTTCATCTTCAAGCCTAGTATTTACCCACGGACCCTGGCCGAGCATCTCTGCCTGTGTTTCCACTTCTCGCCCCCATTGTAAGCATGCCATTTGCACTTTCAAATACAATGTTAAGCAAAATGCTTCATTAGGTCTGCTTTTTCGCCAGTTGATCCCCTATAATTTGCCCCCATAAATTAAAACTATGGGAAGATGTGATTTTGCCATTTTACTGACTGTACGCTTGGTTTGTTTTTATAGACCTGACTTCATTCTGCCTAGGGACACTGTGGTTTGCTTCAGAGCATCCTGTCCTAGCTGGGTCAAGGAAGGCTGCAAGTACCAGCAGTTCAGAAATGTGTGACAAAAGTATAATCTTTGGTCAAATACTGCTCAGAACATTGTACATGAGAATTTGCCCCTGAATCCAATGTCTTCTCTGTCTCCTCCTTCCTGCACACATACATACACATACACACACACACATGCACACATACATACACATGCACATACATACACATACCTACACACATATACATACACATACATACACACAGACATGCACATATGTACACACACATATACACACACATACCTACACACATATACACACACAGAGACACACACACACATACATACACACACATACACACACATACATACACACAGACACACACATATACATACATACACACACATATACACACATACATACACATACATGCATACACACATACATATACACACACATATGCAAATATACACACACACATATACACACACAGACACACATACAGAGACACACACAGACTCACACACACATACATATACACACACAGACACACACACACACACACACACACTCCTCATTCCAGTGCTTAGTTCCTTTCTGACCTTTCCCTGTTTATTTCCCTCCTCCTCTTTTCCTTTTTGTCGGCCTTGTCCCTTCTTCCCCTACTTAAAGACTACAACACACACACAGAGCTTTTGAATGCTTTTTCCATTCTCCTTTGTTTAATTATTCAGTGCTTGCATCCAGACAAATACAAGACAAGAATTAAAAGACAAAAACAAAAAGCCACACCCACCTCTGATCTCATTTTAAAAAGAAAATAGTAGGTAAGAATATGTATGGATCATTCCTACGTACGCTCATTATACATTTAAAACACTCGCAGCCATTTTAACCTTAGGCCACAGGGACCCTTCCAGCCCTGTGCAACACCTGGGAAGGCGGCCTTCACGCCTCGCCTCTTCCCTGCCACAGTGAGGGAAACAGGCCCTAATTTAAGTTGAAGCCAACGTGAGTTCTTGCTTTACCAGCCGCTATGCAGCACTGAAAAGCATAACTGTGAGCTTGATCGTGTGTAGAATAAGAAAACAGGACAAAAAAAAAAAAAAACCACACACACACCAAGACTCTTTTCAACTCTCCTGTTTTATAATTCCACACTCTTAGCGATGATTAAAGGAATCCTAATAAGCATGGGTCTGAGACTGCTAAATTGCTTATATTAATTTTAACCACATTTCTGGTTTACTCTCAGGAGATGAAACCAGTTCTTAAAAATTAGCAATTTTCTTCTATGCACAAATGAAGCGATGCAGCTCCCTATTTCAAAGGCTGCCTGATTTAACCACAGTTGCCTTGACCTGCTGCTTCCTAAAGCAAGCTGAACCTCAACGTGGCCTTCTGCTGCACTGTCTGACTCTCAAAACACAAATCATAAATTACTGCTCAAAGCTGTGTGTTGTTTCATTCTTCCAATGGACACTGAAGAGTCTAGAACCTAGTTGTTCATATTCTTACTATGAATACAACACAAGATTTCAAATTACTCAACAGAATAGTTTTCATAGTACCTTGTTTAAGCTGTAGAAAATGGAAGCAAATTAGTTAATTACTGTCTCTAGCCATATGGATGCTAGCAAATTCCTTTTTCTCGCCTATAATGAACTCCCAATGCCAGCCAAGATAGGGGAGTTGTGAACAGCAGTGCAGGTTTTTTTTTCCCCTACATAAGCAAATTGCTCCTCCTGATTTACATGGGAAGAGCGAGCAAGTGCCTATTTACACACTGAATAATCCAATTTGCTTATTTTGCAAAACAGCCCCTTTCCCCTTCTTGGCTACACTAGCAACATCCAGGCTCTCAGCTAGAGGGAGTGAAGGGTGTGCCTTAGACACCAGCCTACATAGGGACTTGCACAATTCCGCCGACAGAGACTGCTTTCAAAGAAGGTAGGCAGGGATAAGAAGTGTTTGGTTGTGTGCTTGCAAAAAATCTGGTGCACCAAATGCCCACAAGAAATCTAATGCGGAAGAGAAATCTTAACTGAGGTTGAAAAAATATGAGATTGTTCTGATAAACTTTCGTTTCAAGTCTAATAAAACACTTGCCAAATAAGATGTTTGCACATTGGCCCAATTCTCAAAAGCCTATTCTTTGGAGGTAAGAACAGAGCCATCAGCTGTTAAACAGTCCTTCACAAGACAGAATATAGACACAACATAGCTGTGCCTGTAATTCAGTAGCCTATGGTAATTAAGACAGCTGGGTAGCACCAATTGATAAAGGAGGCTCCGAACAAGGGTTCTGGAGGTGAAGGATTAGATTTGGAAGGTACAGGGTGGCAGGGTGGCGGGGTGTGGGGGGAGGGGAGGGGAGGGGAGTGCACGTGGGCACTTTATCTGGATTCTGTTTCCCATGCGCAAAAACCTTTGTAAGTGTTAACTCAAACGGTCTCAACTCAGTGGCGGGCCGAGAAACAGGAAACGCACCTATTTACAATGTATTTTTCATGAGGCAGGCAGATTTGAAATTGTGAAGTCAGGTTCACAGAGCAGTGAGCTTGCTGTCAGAGCTTCCTGGTAGCAGGCAAATCAGTCTCAAATACAAGAAGGAAAGCATGGGATTCTAAAAGACAGAAGGGACCAGACTCCCAGTCCCAGAGGGACCCCTCAAACAGTACAGTAATACAAGCCCTGTAACCTCCCTTAGCTGCCGCAGGATCCTGTGAATAAAGAAAGTGACAAGCAAAACTAATTTAACGTGGCAGCTGATGAACATGTGCCCACGGAAAAGCCACTGCCGAGTGTATTCCTTCCCAAGGGTCTTAGAATAAAACTGGGCCCCACAACAACCTCCTGGGTAGGAGGACTCTGATTAGAAAGTATGTATGTGCATTTTTCTCTCACACATGAAACTTGGTATTCTCTTAACCTTTGCATGTATGTGTGGTCCATAAGGCATTCACACATAGATATCAGAAAGGGCCAAATCTGAAAGTGTCAGCTCATCTGGTAACTTTCTAGAAACAAAGCTTTCAGAATGCGACGGGTCAGACAGAGCAATTAAAAATTAATTCCAAAGCAGGTATAGAAATATTTAGCCAGGCATGCCTTGGAAGCTCAGAAAAGAAGAGGGGTGTTCTGGAAGCAGTCCAGTATTCCTTCCCAGCCCGCTCCTCCCCAGCCCTGCCCTGGGCTTTCAAAACAGTTCTTTTTCTGCTCAGTAGCATCTCAGTGCCTTGACGGACAGTGGAGACAGAAAGTGAAAACTAGAAGGCATGGCCCTTTTCCCTCTCTGAAGCCCACTGCCCCTCCAGCTGTCCTTCCCCTGCCCCCACACCTGGAGGAAGCCACCATTGCTGTGACCCAGTGATAACCTGCCCCCATTCCATATGTTCTCCAAGCAGAAGCTGACTGGATCAGGAGCCATGCTCCCATCAGGAGGATGGCCGTGTGGCCACTCAACCTTTCTCTTGTCTTCTCCAGTCCACGCATAGGCAGAAAAAGAGAACGAGGCCAGATGAGAAAAAGAAATAACCCGAGGTGCCAAGGAGAAAGAAAAAAGTAGGCGGAAGCTGATTTTTTTTTTTTTTTAACTGCTCAGACATGCCGAAGTAATGATCCTGGCAACATGTTAGCAAAACATTAGAAACACTTTAGTAAGCAAATCATTTAATTACAGCCTTCTCCCAGGCAGTTTCTGTTGCTTGACCCCTGACCCTTTATATTGCTGTGCCTAAACTCTGCCTGGGATTCACACTTCCTATTCTTGTCACAGAATCTCTCCATCTTGTACCATTTAATATAGTGTGCTCCAGGTGTTCTGTGGTGAATGAATAGTTATATTACTACCTGTCAGACACAATCACACTCTATTCATCATTCTCGCCCGGCTGCATGAAGCTCAGCTTCCAGCAGGCTCCCTCTCTATTTCCTTGTTCAAACGTCTGCGGTGCTTTCGGCCCATCTGTCAAGGCTGTCATTTAGAGGGAAAACAGTATCAGCGCTTTAAATATATGGAGTTCTCTATTGAAACAGTGCTGTGATTGAACTGTCAGCATCCTCAGTATCACAGACAGTAATTCATGACTGGTCAGGCCTCCATTGAGGTTGCTATTACTAACGGTGACCCTGAAGGGTCATGCCGAGGGGTTTTTGCTTTGCAGTTTGGTCTATAAATAGTACAATTAACCTTTCAAGGATTACAAAATGCTCTTGGATTCTCTTTACATTTGCTTTGTGCTTTCAATGCTTTAAAGCGACAGAAAGAAGAACGAAAACCTTCGACGGCATTGCTGAAATATGTGCTGTATGAGGAGGGGGAAATACACATGCGTGTGCACACACACGTGCACACACACGCACACACCCACACACACACACGTGCACACACACACGCACACATATGTATGTTGTTTGGATAGTGAGCACTTGAAATGCATGAGTATATTTAAAGCCACCGTTTGCTGTTTTGGAGCAAGATAACATGCTGAGATTTCAGCTGAAATTAAAAGGCTTCTGACTCTGAGATAAAATATGATGGATGTAAATGAAAGGACTTATGTTCATCCTTATGGGGAGGAAGTGAAGGCTTCCAGCTCTCCAAGCCCTGCCTTTCAAAAACAGAGGGTTTCACACTGTTTTCAGCCTATTTCCCAAGCAAAACACCTGCATTCCCAGTGAAATCTAGAGCAAACACACGAGGAGCCAGATGCTATCTTTAATCTAAGAACATAACCCCCCAAGAAACAGAATTTGGGATGCTGACCAAGCGTCTCACAACAACCTTGCATCTGAAAGCTTCGAGATGCTCAATGGTCCCTCTGGTTTCTTCTTCAAGAAATAATGGGACTGACTCAAGGAAGCCGCCAGAGCCTGTAATATAAGCCCAAACCACAAACCACAGCCTTTTTGTAAAGCCAAGTCCATTGGGCCGCTGCCCCCATCCTTCCCTCCTAGAAACCTAAACCTGAGACGTCCTTTTAAGATGTCCATCATCTCTGGACAGACAGTTACATTCGAAGCCAGCAGCTCTGGACCCGTGGGTTGGGGTCACTTTTGGGGGAGTTGGGGACCAACTCTTTCACAGGAGTCACTCCCAAGACCCTGAGAAAACACAGATATTTGCATTCCAACAGTATCAAAAATAGTTATGAAGGAGCAATGAAAATGACATTATGGTTAGTGGAGGTCACCACAATGTGAGAAACTGTATTAAATGGTGCCAGAACTAGGAAGGCAGTTCTAAAGATTTCTGAGCCATCACCAGGATTGGCTCCTGAATCCCAGGGTTGGGTAGTGTATGTGGGTTGGGGTGGGGTGTTCCCTGTGTCTCTGCTCCCATGGATGTCTCCCAACACAGAGTGCAGATGTGGGGCACTGCCTGGTTGTGTCTCAGATCAATGTCTAGGATGTTTCTCCTGAGCAGCATTATTTAAAGAGCACATTACGCCTGCTATTCCCACTGCTCAGGAAGCACTGGGTTTTCTCATGAAGTCCTTCCATGGACGAAGCCAATGAGCATGTTTAATTTGCAGTGCAAGGTTATGTGGCTGAAAATATTTGTGGGACATGTGTCACTGTATTTCTCATGTGCAAGGTCCCCCACTTCCTTTCCTTCTTTAAGAAGAGTAAAGAGGTTGTGGGGTAGGCCTGTGTGGGAGGAAAGCACAGACCCAGCAAAGGATCCTTTATGACAAATGCTTGTGGTAACCATCCTCTGAAAGTAAGATAACATCCTTGTTTTTTAAGCCTCCTCATCGGGGAAGTGGGATTGAGGCAGTTTTTCAGCTAGCTTAACGGTCTGCCAGAGACAGAAAGAGGCAGAGAGGTGTGAGTAAGCCTTCCCATTACAGCTATTTTCTGGGACCATTTTCACACCAACTCATGGCTCTGAAGAAGTAAAAAGCCTCCGTTTAGTGTAGCCACTGAATAAGGACAATTAGGAGGTCATCTGTTCCAGTTAGGCTATGTGTTCCTTTCGGGAACCAATCCTCAGAGGCAGAGAGGTGCCCAACAAGCACATGTCTTCGTCACTGCAGTCTCCTTTGTGACTGCTTCCCTCTCTTCCTGCCCTCGGTTGGAAAGCAAAAAGCCTGTGCTTATTATAGAGGCAGAGTAAGTGCTAGTCTCATCCCATTAACTGTCATATTACCAGGCTCTGTGCCATCCCATTTGAGTTTCACTGAGCATTCAGAATTGCTTAATTATGTACAGTAAAGACAATCTGCTGAGACGTCCCTTCTTGATTAACATGGGAGGGGGAGGGGCGGGGGAAGGGTCACCTAGAAGGCTCGCTCCAGCCTTGCACAGAATTCGGTGTGCAAAAAAAGGCTTCTGGGAGTGAAAAAGAATTAATTAAAGAGCGTTTGGAAGGAAAGCTTCTTAACATCTAAAAAGAAGGCTACTTTGGATTCCGCAGGCTAGCAGCAGATATGCACACGTGCGCGCGCGCGCGCGCACACACACACACACATACACACCCGTGTTGGCGTTCAGCTGCATAGTGCGTTCCTTATAAATTATACCACCCCATGTTAATTATAGAGTGCTGACAGCGATTGTCATTACTAAGCCAGCTACAGGCTTTGTGTGCGTGGATTTTAATAGCTGTTTGTTCTGAGGAATGTGGCAGAGCTGTGTAAGTGGCTGAGCCCAGCCATGGCTAACCTCCCGCCAGTCTCTCACACTGGTTCTACTTTAAAAAACCCAGCCACCTCCTCTCCAGGCAACCTTACTGGTCCTCTCCCCGTAGGAAAGCAGACGTGTAGGTTACTGTCTAGAGAGCCCAGTGTGTTCAGGAACCAAGGCTCATATTGTTCCACACCCATTTGTAAGCTTTCAAAGCCAGATGTTGATATGTTTATCTTTCTCTAATTTTTTTTAAGTGATTGCTCTAATCTAATGGGATATTTGGAATTCCTTCTAATTTGGAAGTTTTCTATCAGGCAGGAAAGAGGAGCTCAGTTACCAGTCTTACCCCCATCCATAGCACTAACCTGGGAGCGAAGATGCTACAATGGTTTAAAAAAGAAAGAAAGAAAGAAAGAAAGAAAGAAAGAAAGAAAGAAAGAAAGAAAGAAAACACCTAGCCCATACAGAACAGCTGAGGCTACACAGAGAAACCTTGTCATGAAAAAACAAAACAAAACCTAGCCCAAACCTGACCAAAGAACTTTACATTTCCCATGGTTATTCCTATAATCCTCAATAGAACAAATACAAAATCTCCCTTCTATCTCTCTTCTGACTCTTATAAACTATATTTAATGAACAATTACTATCCACCAGAGGCAAAGGCTACACTCTAGAATGCAAACATGAATAAAATGTGGTCTCAAGGCCTTCAGGGTCTTAGAACACAGCCGGGGAACAGATGTGTCAACAAATAAGGACTGTTCTGTGTATAACAATAGAGATGAAAGCAAGATTCTCTCTTGGCCTCGCCGTCCTGTGGGTACAGATGTGGTACCATAATAATAACAGAAATGTCTGTGCTCTATGGGCTCACCATTTCCCGAGTCTACATACAGGACTCATGTGTCATAAATAATTCTGATCTGCTGGCATATCTACTTATGTCAGGTGTTTTGTCTCCTAAGAGTCACAACTTCTGTCCAATTCTGTCCTTTGAGGAAGGTCTTCCATTCGAGGATCACAGTGTCTTCAGAGTTTTCAGAACCACTCACCGTATTCTCCAAAGGTATCACAAAAGAGTCCAGCAAAGGCTGGGCTGGAGTGCAAAACTCAATACTGCCCTCAGGTTTGCCCCTCCAACACCACCACAACTGAGCCTTCCTTCCTGACCACACTCCAAGTGCCAGTCCCTCTACCTTGCTCTAGAATGGCTTGGCAGGGTCTACTCCTCAAGTACCAGCAATGGGTTATACCAGGTATCTTGGAAAATTCAGACACTCTTGCATGTACACGTACACACACACACACACACACACACACACACACACACACACACTCCAACATATCCCACATATGCAAAATGAAATATAAGAACAAACTAACATGATTTAACTATCTATAAAAACCAGTTGCATGGAAAATGTGGTGAACCAACTTTTTCAGCCTAGGAAGTTGAAACCTATTCTCATCCCCTTTACCAAATATGTTCTGTGCTCTAATGATAGATTATCTGAGACTGGATCATTTATAATGATAAAAATGTTACAGCTCACAGCCTTGGAGGGAGGGAAGCAAGATCAAGTGGCTAGTATCTGACGAGGAAATCCTTACTCTGTTATCCCATAGCAGAAGGTATCACACGGTAGAATGACAGAGACAGGGAAAGGAACCAAAGTCTCCATTTCCTGGTGTCCCCAAATACCAGGAGACTGGAGGGAAACTCTGTGGCATTCAGCATCACCTTTGGAGAACAATCCCTGTGAGACAAAACAGGCCTGTTCCATTCACTTCTCATCATAATGAAAGAAAATCTAGACATGTTTACAGCTTTGAGTACAGAACCCTAATATTAAAATACAATGGATAAGTCTTGCCAAAAGGCAGATATTTTGTAAAATTATCTTCCCACCCACCCCATCCCTATAGGGACTTCAGAGTTGGCTTTGGTGGTTGCTATCTCTGTCAAATGAGAAGACTGTAAACATCCACTCAACAGTCTCTCCTACACATACCTCAACTTTAACTTGAACAAAGCCTACTGTAAGAAGGAAGATCCCAGGAGTTCACTGGCCAGTTGGACTCAATGAGAGACTGTCTAAAATAAAAAGGTAGAGATGCAGTTGAGGAAGGTATCCCATCAACCTCTGGCTCCCACATGCACCTGTACAGGCAAGCACACCAACAGACTCCAGCACAAATGCATACAGTGTGTGTGTGTGTGTGTGTGTGTGTGTGTGTGTGTATGAATGTGTGTGTGCACACGCCTGTGTGTGTGCACGCACGCACAGGGACACATACACACGTTTTTTAAAAATTGTACAGACTACTTTTAAAATTAATTTTAAAAAGTGTTTAGCCGGGTGGTGGTAGTGGATACCTTTAATCCTAGCATTCAAGAGGCAAAGGCAGACAGATTTCTGAGTTCAAGGCCAACCTGGTCTACAGAGAGATTTCCAAGACCAAAAAATAAAAATTAAAAAAAGCTTTTAAGGGATTTTTTTATGGCGTTATGGCTTTTTATTTCTGACTTTATTTCTGATTTGCTTGTTGATTTTAGAATTTCGCCCTAACATAAGCTACCACTTAAGGGTAAACATTGTGGCACTTACAGTGACATCTCTACATTTTAGGATAAAAATGACTACATGGTAGTCCATCACTAAAGGACAGGAAAAGATCATACATTATGTGTTGTTATACAAATATGGTGGCTCATGTCTGTGACCCTAGCAGCTATGAGACTGACACAAGAGTAGTGAGTACCAGGCCAGACTGGGCTGCAGAGTGGAACCTGTTTTCCCCACCTCCCTGCAAAAATTACAGTGTGTAACACATTATAGCATGATCTCTCTTTTGCCTTTTTGTTGCAAATGATATGCTTAGCTCTCATGAAACCATTTTCTTACAAGACTTACTTGATATCAGTAACATAAAAATGTATATTTGCATTAAATAAACAGAATTCCTTCTCAGTAGACAAAGACCTATAGTCTCACTTCATAGTCGTGCCCCAAAGTTCACCAGATTTGAGTCTTTGGAACCACTATCTAATGAAATGAATATTTAGCTTTCCTGCAATTTACCCCCTCCATTGAATTAAATTCATTTTTTTAACCCTAAAAAACTTAAACAAATTAGACTCAAATGGCTTCCCATAATATAAAGCTTTTTTTTCAAAGTATGGTTCTCCTCTTCCCTGGGGGGCCAGCTGATAGCCACCAGCCCACCAAAGCAAGAGGAGCAGAAGGCACAGGGTTTGGAAGGCCAAAAGCAGGATGGAGATCAAACACTTCAGGAACCACTCCAAGGACTAGTTAGTTCAACTTAGGGAGGAAAAAAGGCTATATAGCCCTTGAGGAGTGGGTGGGGCTTCTAGGATAGCTGTCCATAATTGGTTGAAACCAGACGCTTTAATGATGCTTGTTTTACATTTGCTATCACTGTCCTACCATGTGAACAGCAACACAGTACATAATTATCCTATAGGAGCAGCAAGGGGAGAGCTGGCAGGGAGCTGTGTCAAGGGCCATATATCAAATGTGGCTAGGGGCATCTATGTCTAAAGACGCTCTCCAGATGGAGTCAGGCAGAGAGCTGGAGGCCCTGCTGGGGAGAGGGAGTCCTAAGCTTAAGGTGGAGCTCAGAATGTCTATCCGGAAAGGAGGACTGCAACCTCAAACAGCAGGGTCCTTCCAACAACAAAGGTCAAGATTGGTTTGCAGAGGGCCACCCTGTAGACAGCCATTTTGGACACATGTACACACAGCTGTGCATTTTTTTTTTTATGGCAATAGTGGTCACCCTGTGCTATCTCCAACACAAGGACAAATGTTCTTTGGGTATATTGGAGGGCTTACTTGCATCTTGTTTGGGCACAAACACCTCTAAGCTAGAGCAACACTTTGACTCATCTCAATGGCTTTTGTGAAAATGCACAAGCAACCCACAGGAGCCTGCATGTCACAGAACTCCCCGACTTGGCTCCAGCAAGCTCCCTGTTCAAAGTGTTGCTCAGCAGGAGCAGTGCCTGCCTGCAGGCCTCTCAGCCACAGGCAACTCATCCCACTCCCACTTGCTGTTTCTGTCAGGAATTCTGTAACACACTTAGAGGGGAAGTTCTGAAGTCCCAGGATCCGCAGGGTTACCACCTGAACTGCTGCAAGCAGGCAGCCGATGCAGGCAAATACCTTGGTGTGACAATGGGGCAATTATGGGTTCTGTGGGTTTCTAGGGGAAACCCTAGATGGTTTCTTTTTCATGAATGAGGTTCTTGGGTCAGGCACCTTATAGCAACACAAGAGCAAAGCAAGCACATTTATTTGATAAGAGGTTTTCTGCAACACAAGAACTCTTATAAGGAAATGAAAATGCAAAGGAGAAGGTCAGCACATAGTATATACTTAGGTGATGAATACAGGAAAGAAGGATGGCAGACAAAGGGCAGAAGGTAGATAAGCAGCTAATGGCAATAAACGGAGAGGGATCTTAGCTTAGCCTGTGTGTGTGCACTCCTGTGTCTTCCGGGATGCCATGGGGCTATAGATCAGTTGGCATGGAGGTAGCATAGCATGGACGTAGCCTGAGATTCACACCCAGCACCGGATGAGCCTGGCGTGGTGCCATGCATCTGAAATCCCAGCTCTCGTGAGGTGGAGGCAGGAAGAGGGGGATGGGAAGGTCAAGGTCATGCTCAGCTACTCAGCTAGTGGGAGGCCAATCTGGGCTACATGAGGTCCTTCTCTCAAGAGTACTCTGTGTTGTCACACGAGAGCCCATGTCCTGCTTCAGAAGGAGAAGGGGAGGGAAAGATGAGAGCAGACCTTCCTGCTTTTACAAACGCCAAGGTGCCATATTTACAGCGGCATGCCCCGGCAAGATAGCTGTGAGCAAGGTTCACGCGGGATGCTTTGCACTCCAGTGAAAACTGAGAACTGGACGTCAGTGTCTCGGGGACACTGACTCCTGTCATGCCACTGCCATGCCACATTTGGAGGTGTAATTTCACCCTCACTGTAAGGCATGGGCACATTCTCTAGGGCAGTGGCTCTCAGCCTTCCTAATTCTGTGGCCCTCATGTTGTAGGTGACCCCTAGACCATACGTTGTTTTGTTGCTACTTCACAACTGTAATTTTGCTACTGTTATGAATCATAATGTAATATAATATCTGATATGCAGGGTGGTCTTAAGCAGCCCCTGTGAAAGGGTTGCTTGACCTCCCCTGAGGGGTTGCGTGCGACCCACAGGCTGAGAGCCACTGCTCTAAGAAGTCCACTAGGCTGGGTGCTTTCTGAAGCATCCTGTTAAACTGTCAACTCAGCAGGACCAGCCTGTCCAGGTCTGTGGCCTCACTGCTCCGCAGGGCACCTTCAAAACTGCTTCTCAAGAATTCAGCTTGACACCTCTAGGTCCTTCGTTCCTTTCCCCTACTTTTCTGCAAGACTCACTAGTTTTGCCCAATGTTTGGCTGTCTCAGCATCTGTTTTGAATCACTGCTGGGTGGAGTCTCTCAGAGAACAACTCTGATAGGCTCCTGTCTGCAAGCATAGCAGAGTGTTGTTAATAGTGTCAGGAGTCGGCTCTCTTTCATGGAGTAGGCCTTGGTGACCAGAGCTCCACAAGAAGACCAACAGAGACAGCTAACTAGGGCCCAGAGGTGCCTGTGGAGACTGAAGCATCGACCAAGGATGACGGACTAGACCTAGGCCCCCTACAAAGATGTAGCAGCTGGGCAGCTCAGGCTTCTAGTAAGGGGAGAAGGAGGGGCTATCTCTGACATGGTCTCTATGGCCTGCTTTTTTATAACTTCTCTCTGCTGGGACTGCCTTGCCAGGCCACAGGGGAAGAGGACACATTCATCCTGATTCTATTTGATGAGCTGGGGGAAGGGCAGCTCCCCTTTTCTGAGAAATGGGGGGGGGGGAGAGGGAGGAGGATAGAACTAGGAGGAGAGGAAGAAGGGGGGCTACAAACAAGAAGTAAAGTGAGTAAATAATAATAATAATAATAATAATAATAATAATAATAATAATAATAATAATAATAAAATTCAGATTGAGTTGATCTGCATCCAAATGGCTAACTCCAGAATTTGTAATATGACAGCAATGTCAATTATCTCTTTTATTCCCCCAAACCAAAAGCCCTGCATTCTAACTTGTTTTTACATGAACAACTTGCTTGTCTGACAAGCACAGCAAAATATTCTTCTGAACTCCAAATTGCTTTGAGTTCAGTTAAGAGTGAACTGTCACATGTGACGAAGACAGGAACAGTTATACATAATAATCAAGGGTAAATAAAACATAGCATTCGATAAACAGATGATTACATGACTTCTAAATTTAGTTAACTTGTGCTGAAAAGGCTTTTAACTTTTCAATATTCACAAATAATCCTCATTGTTAAAGAGGTAAAAAGGAAATCCTGTTCCTTAAAAACTATAATTTGTAACTTTTTTTTTCATCTCAAGTATCTACCCAATGGTAAATCTATGGTAATCTGGTTGGCAGCTCACATTCTGTCGTCATGAATTTCAACTGGGTGACTGGCAATTCTGGGGCTGTTGTATCAGTGCCTAGTGACAGGTGAGCACTCCATAAGCACCCACTAGCCTACTCTATGGAAGTCGCTCCACCTCAGATGACATGGCGGGGAAACATCATGAGATGGGTGGAGCGCCGCATGCAGGCAAGCATGAGAATGGCGGGAAAGCAGCAGCTAACACAACCCTCTTGGTCATCAGAACTGCACATTTGCTGACAGAACCCTTCACAGTCTGTTGTGCGGTGGGGTGAGGGTAGGGGAGGTATTGCAGTCAACTTTCCTTGTGACTGTGACAAACACCTGACAACAGCAACGTAAGAAAGGAAAGGTTGGTTTATGGCTCACAGTTCCAAAGGATTCAGTCGGCCAGGGAGGGAAAGAGGAGGCTTAAGCAACAGGGGGTGGCTGGTCACCCACATGTGTAATCCAGAAGCAGAGAGCCAATAGGAAGTGGGCTTTAGCTTCAAAGTTTCAAAGCCACTCCCAGTGACCCACTTCTTCCAGGGAGGTTAGGTGTCCTAAAAGATCTAGAACCTTCCGAGACAGCACCACCAGCTGGACACCACGTGTTCAAAGGGCCTGCAGCAAGCATTTCATATTTAAATCACAGCTCAAGGCAAAGCCAATAAAGAGGGCTAGCTGCTGCCAGTGAAGACTTAAGGAAAACAGCTCATCACCTCTCATTCATCAACACCGGACTAGGTATTCAGTACAGGGAAAGTGGGAAGGAAGGGGAGGTACCCTTAGGCAGCGAAGGATTCCCAGGTCCTGTATTCCCTTCATCAGGATCCATGACTAGACACATCATGAGAACATCAAGATGCTAAAGAGTGATAGAGAAGAGAGTTTAAAAGGTGAATCACGGAATCCAGTCTGAGAAGGAAAATGGAGACAATGACATGGGAAGGGATTACAAATTTAGAGACTATGGCGAGGTCATGTTCATGGGGCTTTTGACAAAATGTCAAGGACAAGCTTAACAGATAATGAGGAAGAAAGTACGTGGGTGATCATTGGCTGTGTCTTTTCACTTCTACCCATGACTTTCTTGACTCTACAGTAGTAAAGCACAGACACGTGCTTTGCTGTTGTACCTTACAGGACAGATCTTAGAGAGCAGTGTCAGAATCATTTCCTACAAGTCAGCTCTGCCAAAATCCCCCAGGAGAAGAGGGTAAGAAAAAAACCTGACGGATAAAGTGTGGTTAAGTGCTAATTTCAGATTTGAAAAAAAAATGAGAATTTGGGGACATTCTACATTTAAAACCTATTTATATTAATTTTCAACATTAATTCACACTTAATTTGGCCCCTTACATATGCATTTGTGAGGCCTGGGAACCTGAGACAACTTAACCTGAAATTTAGCAGCTCATGCAAACCATAAATTGGCGAAGCTTCCTATAACTTCTAGGATTCTAAACTGCAATCTGTGGCACAAAAAAAAATATAGGCTCCTCTATATGACTGGTTCTCAACCTGTGGGTTGCAACCCCCTTAAAGGGCTAAGGACCCTTTCACAGGGGTCACCTAAGACCATAAGAAGACACATTTATTTATGTTGTGATTTATAACAGTAGCAAAACAACAGTTATGAAGTAGCAACAAAAATAGTTTTATGGTTTGGGGCCGAGGGTGTCACCACAACATGAAGAACTATTACAGGGTACCACACAGTTAGTCAAGATTGTAAGCAACTAATCAACCTCTCTCTGAAGAAGAGCCCAGCTCTCAAGACCCACTTCCACTTTGGTGTGGTTTAGACCATCCTCCTAATCTGAAGCTCCCTTAGATTTAAATAACAGGACGACAGCTAACAAGGCATCAGCCTAATCTGTGACTCTCGACAAAAGCATTGGCTGCCAAGCAAGTTTCAGAGAACTTCCATCATTTCTGTCATGTTGCTGAAACGTGATCTGTCTCCTCTCCCCATAGTCATGACTTGTCACTCTTAAAACCAGTCCCTAATCTGCATACCTAATGAAACTCATTAGAAGGAGAAGTATAGTTCCTGTATCAGCTGACAGTAAATGGCACACAGCATTATTTTGTGATTTTTTTTGTTGTTGTTGTTTACCAAAGTTGAAGAAATTACAGTTCATCGAGGCTCTCATATATACTTCCTATGGGCTTCATAGGAAAGTCAATCAAATCTTGAATTGTGATACAAAGGTTAGCTCCAGCTCAGAGATATGCCCAGGGTCTTCAACTCTTGATACACATTAGACTCACCTGGAGAGATTAAATGAACAATGATGCTCAGACTCTGTGGTATTTTGAACATGACTATCACCATAGCTTCTGGCAGTTGCATATGTGGTCCTCAGTCGGTGGCACTGTTTGAGAAGACTTAGGAGGTGTGACCTTGCTGGAGGAAGGATGCCACTGGTGGTAAAGTTTCAAAGCCATAGGTCATTTCCAGTTTGCTCTCTCTGCTTCCTTCTCATGGTTTAAGATATCAACCTCAGCTTCCACTCAGCCACTGTGTCTCTTGCTTGCCGCTGTGCCTCTCTGCCACGGCTGACTCTTCTTCCTCTTCTTGAACTGTAAGTCAAAGAAACCTTTCATCATATGAGTTTCCTTAGTCACAGTTTTTTTTTAAATCACAGAAACAGAAAACCAACAAATACAGAGTCCAGATTCAAAAAGAGCTTCCAATGTTCATTCAGAGATAATAACAAGGCCAGAAAATAAATAGCATGTTTAACAGAAACTTGAGAGAGACATCCAAGACTGAATAGAGCTAGCAATCATACTATTTCTTCTTCTCAGTTAGTATTTATTAATAACATATCCATTAACTAGTTCTGGCATCTCAAGCCTATAATCCTAATACTTGAGGGCTAAAGCAGGAAAATTTCCGGGAGGTCAAGGCCAGTCTGGGATATATGGGAGTTCAAAATGAGTGTAAGCTATGCTATTCCTTCAAAAAAATACAGCAATAAGATAATGCTGAAGATGCCATTCAATTTGGTTGGAAGACAGGGAACTCATTTTGAACTGGACTTGATCTAGAAGCTTCTTACCTGCTGACTAAGTTTCATAATGTCGGAGCAGGAGCTATCATCACCAGTCTTACTCAGCTATGAACCTCGTATGCAAGGCAAGGTGTGTTCACTGGTACAATGATGGCGTGGCTATGAGGTGAGTAACCAAGCACTTCTCCCTGAATGTCAGGCATGCTTCATGGGAAACGATTCTATCCAGTACGATAAATCTGTGGCTGCAAAGCACTAGGTCTTAGTGGCACAGTTACAGCTGTTGCTTTTCTAAGTGGACATTATGTATCCATCAAATTATGTCCTAAGCATTTATGTTTATCCTCATAGGCTGGTTCTCTGGTTAGCTTTGGTAAAACAACACAAAACAAAATGCAAGACAAAACTTCTTGCCAGGGCCAGCAGTTACTACAGAGACTCATAACTTGCCAAAGCACTGTGATGTTCTCAAGCATAAGTGGACATCTATTTTACCTCCTCTTAAGTTCAGGGACCATTTTTAGAGACCGGGAAGCATGCAAGAACTGGAGGATGGGGTGGGAACAAACCTGTAACATGGACTTGTGAACACAGCGTACTGCTGTACTCTTGAACCCACAGCAGGGGTGATTGTTTGTGCTACAAGGGATAGATTGAACTCCTGTTACAAAGGAGGGAGGGGCTCATAAGGCCCTGGCACTCCCTGAGGACTTAAGGGCATCCCATTGTTCTTGGAGACACGGAGTTTTCTTCAGTGATGAAGTCTCTGATAAATTGTCTATACCCCTGTAAATTGCCCCTCATCCATTCTCCTGATTCACACTTGTTGGTTTATAGAAAGAAAGAAAGGGAAGGAGGGAGGAAGTGATAGAGAGAGTAGATGGAGCTAGAATAAATGGGATCAGTGGGAGAGGAAGAGAGAGAAACAGGAGGGAAACATGAAAATCCATTATATATACATATATATATAATGAATGTGTATGTATGTATACATATATATATATATGCATTAGTAGGTCATAATGAAATTGAAGTTATTGAAATATGCATAATGAAATTATAATGCTATTATTATCCATGGCATGTATATAATTATGTACAATTAGTAACAAAAATAGAAAACAAAAATCATTCAAATATGAATTTGTTAAGGGATGTATAAAAAACTTAAGGATTTACAAATCAGTCTGGCAGAGTTGAATATCCAAATCAGCAGTCCACAAGAAGTCAAACAGGTGCAAGTCTGGAAAATCATACAGCTCCCACCTGACGTGGGCCTCCTTTTCATAGTACCCCCCCCCCAGACTTGCATAATCCCAAGATCTAGATTACTTTACTTGGGAGCATCAAAAATAGAAACTAGACATAAAATATAATAATAATAACTTGGCCACACTGTGGCTTGGGAAGCTTAGTCTAGCACCCAGTTCTGTCATCTGGAATGACGGGATTCTGTTGCCTTGCTGACCTTGCAGGGGACCTGTGCGCAGTTCCCTTGAGCTCCCCATGTAACTAAACTTAACTCCCTTCTTTTCCTCCTGCCTCTATCTCCCAAGTGCTGGGATTACAAGTCCGTGCTACCACCTGTAGAAAACGGGACTGAGCAATATTAGGAAAATACATGCTTCAAAACAAAACAGCTGTGTGAGGTGGTACATGCCTGTAACCCCAGAGCTCTGGAGGAGAGGGCAGGAGAACCAAAAGTTCAAAAGCATCCTCCGCTCTGTATGGAGCTTGAGGCCACCCCAGACCACATGAAGCATCTCAAGACAATTTGTTTTTCTTTTCTGAGGGCCTTGCCATGTAGACCTGGCTGGCCTTGAACTTATAGAGCTCTTCCTGCCTCTGCATCCAGAGTGTCTATGTGCCACTGCACCTGGCTAAAACAGTCATTTTTTTTAAAAAAATTACAGTGATGCATGTGAAGACACAGCATAGTGTTTATCATGGAAAAGACACTTAACAAATGCTAGTATTCTAATATTGAAGACCTTCCAAAAATTGTCTTAACCAATTTTTCTCATTTGTCATTACTAAATCCTTTCTATTCCACTCAAGCACATATTTATGTATATATTTATTCATGAAGCATTTTTCTACTTTATCCAAAGAAATAGAAATTAAAATTGAGCTATTTTTTAAATATTTATTCTATCTTGTTTCATGTGAGTGCCTGCAAGGAAGTACATATACCATACCCATACTACATGCCCAGAGACCAGAAGAGGGTTCCAGAAAACCTGGAACTGGAGTCACAGGCAGTTGTGAGCCACCATGTGGGTCCTGGGAACTGAACACAGGTCCCTTTTCAAGATTAACAAGTGCTTTTAGCTGCTGAGCAATCTCTGCAGCCCCTCAACTAGTGTTTAAAGCAACAGTGAAAGAACATTGCCTACCAAAAGGAGGAGAATTAAGCTGGATGTCATTGAGTTGTGTTTTTTTCTTCATATTGTACATTTTCTTTTCTTTGTATTTTAAGAAGTTCGCGTTTGAAAGCATCAAAATTTTCACCCATCTTCCCTCACAGCTACCAAAACTGCTAAACTCTTACCTTCACAACCTAAGGCAGACATAAGTTTATTGTGTGATTCAAATGCTGATTTCTGTATGCCCCCATATCTGGTTGCAATCCTTGCTCTGAGAATCTGTGTCCATGTTGTGTAAACATTGCTCCCCCATTGTCCCCTTGTTATGCCAATAAAGCAGCTTACAACTAATCACTGAGCAGGGGAGAGACTAGGGCTGGACCAGCCAGCCCTGGCCAGCCAAGGGAGGAGGAAGAGGAGGAAGTAGAGGGATTCAGCCATGGGAGAGGTCCAGAACACATCAGGAGAGAGGAGCCAGAGTAGGAGAGCAATAAAGTGAAAGTATCTCTGGGTTGTACACTGGGTGGAAACCAAATTAGCTTAGAGGACTAAGAATAGATTAGTAATAACTGCTCAGTTCTTAAGCTGTGAAGCTTGTTAAAATAATATAATGGAGTCTTAATTATTTATGTGATAGCCAGATTAAGAAATACTGTTTTATTAAAAAATATATCTTTAACACCCTACTTTACCAAATAAAGGACAACATTTTTCAGGAATTATGAAGTCTTTCGATACTACCATAAAGCTTGATTCTTTTACTGCAATTTGTTTTGTTCGTTATTTGTTTCCTTCCTGAAACCCAACTTCTTCCAACCGATAAGAAAAAAATTTACCCTTGGACAGAGGTTCTCAGAGTCAGTGGACAAGCAGTTTCCTCTTCATTTACCCAGATGGAAACTTGCACATATCTTCAGCCCAAATGCATAGCTATCGTTTCTGCGAATCAGCACATTATCAAGCCCTTCTCTTATTCTTGGTGCGCACTAAAACCTGAGAGTGCCCATTGGTCCGCACGCTCAATCTGAAGTGTCCTTTTCCCTGGGTAGTTCTTCTTTGTCTTTTCCTCCCCTTGGTGTGCAAAGCTCAGTGCTGAGGAGATATCTGCACTCAGCCTTCTTCATCCCCGAGATGAGCACCACAGAGGAGCATCCTCAGGAAAGAACAAGAGCTGGGAGGACTCTTGGGTCTGGGAGAAAGGCAGTGTAGAACACAGAGCACTGCCAGCTCACCTTCATGAAGCAGATGGCCAGCAAGGAGCCATGGGGAATTCTGGGAGACCCTTAAGTTGCCAGTTTCTTACTTCACTGTCAAGGCTACACCTACCTCCCACAGACCACCATCACTCTCCTATTTGCAGGTCCCTTTCCATTTTTCTACTTCATTGCACCCTATTAACCTTCAAGACTCCTTCCCTTTGTTTCTAAAGACTGCTTTCCCAAATCTTTTCTCAACCTCTATGAGATAAGAAACTCTAGCTCAGACACACAACCGTTGCTGTCTCTCTCTTTAATTAAAAAGGTCTGCCTCTACCTCTAGACGTCTGATTTCTCTGGAGTGAGAACACTTGTCATTTTAGTTACTCTGTGCCTGATGACTCAATGAATGAATTACAAATAAGTCACTGTTGTGGCCTGAATGAGAAACACTCCCAACGAGCTCAGGAATTTGCATACTTTGTCCCCAGTTGGCACCACTGTTTGGGAAGGTTCTGGAACCCTACAGAAGTGGAAGCTTGCTGGAAGAACCATGTCCCTCTGCGGTGACCTTTAAGGTTTTATACTTTACCTCCACTTCCTGTTCTCTCTCTCTCTCTCTCTCTCTCTCTCTCTCTCTCTCTCTCTCTCTCTCTCTCCCTCTCTCTCTCTCTCTCTCTCTCTCTCACACACACACACACACACACACACACACACATACACACATACAGAGGCCCTTCCTCTCCCTTGTGTATGGATGAAATGTGAACAGTCTGCTTCCTGTCAGGCTAGCATCACACTCCTCCAGCCCTGGCTTCCCACCATGGTGAAATATATCCCATCTACAACTGTAAGCCAAAAAATTCCTCCCTAACTTGGTTTTTGTATGGACATTGTATCACACCAACAGAAAAGTAATATAAAAGTCAGTGATGTTTCGAGATATATATATAATGTCATAATAGTGAGGTTTCTTTTCCTTTAGATTTCACATGGGAAACATAGTAGACATCAGAAGGTAATGTTGGGTTTTCAACAAACTTACAATGTATAATTTAGCTATTTTGCAAATTTCTTAAATATGGTACTGCCATCATAGAAATGTTTATATTCAAAAATTAAGGCTGGCCAGCCCAGTCTCTAATTAGGTCAAAATTATGCCTTTATTTGAGAAACAATAAAACACAGAATTGCACAAATGGAAGATGGCTCTTTTTAAAGAAGACTTAATGCCACTATCACTTCAGGAATACTAAAGATGGTTTTTAAGGAAAACAGCTCGGAAGCATATATTCAATCAAGTCAGGTGCCATCTCTAATTTTCCTTTTGTAAGGTAATAAAGTTTCACAAGTCTGAGGGGGCACTCAATTAACTCATGGCCTATCCAGGTGGGCCAAGGAGGGCCATTGAGCTCAGGGAGAGTGGGGTGGAATTTGGGCCTGTTGGTGACCGGCCTTTCCATTCCGGGGCAGGGAGGAACCCATGTTGAGAAAGCTGGGGTGTTCTCGGGCTGCACCTCTGCCTTGATTTGGTCAATCTTTTTTGCATAGTCCTGGGTCAGATGTGCTGTTGTGACAGTCTGGGCCCTGGGCTGCACAGCTTTCTCTCCACAGCACTGAGGGATAGGCTGGAGTGTATGGTTGAGCAAGATTCTCAGTATGGTTGCCTTTGTGTCTCGTCGTAGCAGGCAGATGGATGTATTTTCAATTGTGCATAGAGATCAATGGTGAATGTTGGATGCAGGGAATGGGCAGGGGGTAATCATGAGTGGAGCTCAGATTTAATTCATTTTCCTCACCTTAGTCTTAGATATTGCTTCACACTTTTAATTATACACACATTTCTTCAAGCTCACGATCCTGTGGGGCTTGGGATCTTGTTGAGGGGACTCCATAGAGGTCAGGGATGTGATGTGGTGGTGAGCGAATTGGAGGGAGCCCCTTGATATGCAGTTATGTCGTTGGGGGGAGGGGGGATTATCAGGAGGGCTACAGTAGCTTCAGCAGCCGGACATGCGGTTGTGTCAGTCAACCCTAAGTGGAACCTGGTTGAAAATCGATGGTTTTAAGCCCCAGCAACTTTTAATGCTTCTGTCACTGCCTCATAGTCAAGTGAAAGGCTGTGTGGAGCCCTATAAACTGCCCTAAGGTGTTTTTCAGGCGTGAAAGTTGTGTGCTAACTGAGAGGTCTAGGGGTACTGGACCTGCAGCTAGTGAGAGGTGAGAGGCCTTGAGGGAGCGGTGGCTGTAGGCAGTTTGTTGCCCCGAGGACGCAGAATTTCTACACCAGCGTTGCTAGTTAGCTATTATCACCTCCAGGTGACAGAGCAGTATGAAATACTACAAAAATGTGTCTGAGGACAGCTTGGGGTAACTTACTTTTCCTCATTTTCACTTAAGCCAATTAGCAAGTGTTTCCTTTAGTACAGATGTATTTTCTTAGTCTAATTCCAGAGTATCGCGATAGCAATCAGGGGCCAAGTAGCTATGCCTGGTAAAGAACACAGATACCATCTGCAGGACTATTCTAAACCTTCAGACCCAATTTCTTGCCATCCGGGAGACAATAAACACAGATCCAGCCTTGCCCAAGCCGCAGATGGGGCGGAAGTGCACGCAGGCTCTTCTGGCAGGCTTGTGGGATTTCCGTTTGGCTCTTGATCTCAACTTCTGGGGGACTGGCCTCCTTCAAGCAGGGGATTTGTTGAATCATTTGTACCAGGGCTTCTTGAGGGGAGGCACCGTGGGCCAAACTTGCCTGGAATTCTGCATCGCAGATGTCGATAGCCTCTGACCGTTTGGCTATCTTGGCGATAACCTGGGCCAATTGGTGAAATGGTGTGTCGTTGCCCGGGAGGTGACCATATAACCGTTTGGCAAAATCCCTGGCTGACATCTGAGGCTTGGCAAATGTCTCCTCTCTTAAGGTGTAAGCCTCATCCAGGGCATGTAAGGTGGACTTGACATCTGGATCTCTGGAGTCTTTGTCACAGTACAGTTGTTCAAGGACGGCAACCTTATACAAAGAGGGGACAGTGGGTGCACTTCCTTGCTCTTCCAAGGAGGCCTCGCTTGCTGCCATTGTAGCCATCAACCTGCCCGTGGTCGTTACTAATGAATCATACTTAGCAAGCAACTCAGCGTGACAGTTTCTGATCCCCTCCACCATCTCAGCCGTGGCTGCTATTGCTTTCAGATCTTTGAGACTGCTGTTGAGCGTTTCTGTCAGTTCCTCTTGTTGGGCAAGTACCTTACTCACATTCCTTGTAATCTCATGAATTTGTTTTCGGGTATCTTGTAACTCATCTGCAACTGTATTTTCAGAGGGTGAGGCAGCACTATGACCTTCGGCACTCCTAAAGGTTTTGATTGCAGGACTGGTCAGAGAGCCTTCAGTCCCAGAGCTAAAAAAGGCAACGATGGAGAGCTGGTCTGTCATCAGTTGCTCTGAGATCGGACCACTTCTTTCTGGCCCGGTTGCCATGATGAAAACAGTTGTAGGATAAAACCGGGTACAGCACTTATCCAAGGACAAGGATGGCAGAAAAGCCAAAAAAAAAAAAACTTAATTGACGATAATTAATCTTCTTCCGAGTGTTTATTCTTTTCACAGAGGAGATCACTGTGACAAAGAAGTAGGAAGTCGGTTAAAAGAAACACGGATTCCCATTAGAGATGGGAGTGGACAGATGAGAGCCCCCTTTGTTTGAGACATCTTTGGTGTTATAATTTCTATTTGATTCTCTTTTTTATAATACGGCTCCCTTTTCTGGTAAACATTTTTATCTTGATATGTTTTTCTGAATATGTTAATCATAGCTATGTGATCACCTGTGTCTGATCACCTCCCTATCCAAGACATCTAAATCTACTTTTCCCAGATGTTTTTCAGGCTACACTTTGTGATGCTTATGGCTATCTTACTAGGCAGTTGCATTGCTTATAAAACATACATGAAGAACAAGTGAGAAAACATAGCCACTTCAACTATGCCTGCCTGCAGGCACGTTCCCTGGTCTCTGGTGATCAGGTCAATAAGACATCCCTTCTATTTTGGCTTAAGCAGAGACTGCACTGACCAAGCTCCATTTTGGTCTTTGGGAGGTTTTGGTGTCTATCTTCCCTTAATTTCTAGGATGAGTCTTTGCAGGGTTCTTAATGTGTTTTCTAGAGGCCTTCTTCCTTGTCATATCATGATATTATGAACTAAAATTCTGCTCTTTTATTTTTAAAAACGTGCATCTTTCTTGGCTCCTTTGAGCCTTAAGAATCTAGTGAAGCACTTGGGAACACTGGTCTCACAGAGCTGATTGCTTTCAAGACACTGGTCCTTCAGGACTCATTTGCCTGGGTTTCTCTCTGATGTGCAAGCATGTTTGTGGTTCCTCCAAACAAGTGTGTGTGTGTGTGTGTGTGTGTGTGTGTGTGTGTGTGTGCACGCGCGCGGGCACGCGAGCGCGGGCACTTTATCCTAGAGATGTATTTAGAATGAGATATATTTGGAAATAGATAGAACTGAGACTAAGCAATTGTGGAAACTTTGATTATAGACTAGAAAGATACCTGAGCAATACAGCAGCAAAAGCAAGACATCTTAAGCCTGACAGTTGTATGGAGGAACGTATAAGAAAGTAGAAAGTTATTGATTTGTGTACCAGTCAGGATTATCCACAGCACTAGAATGAACACACACACACACACACACACACACACACACACACACACACACACGGTGTATTATTATATGAGCCACAAGTTCAAGCTTCACATCCTGAGAAGATGGCTGTTTCAGATTGAGAAGTGTTTTAATATTCCTTCCTTTCCTGTTCATATTCTTTCCTGTCTTTCTTCAAAAGAACATGCATTATTATTATTATTATTATACTTTCAGAAGCAGAGAACTGCTATTTCCTGCCTTAAACACCAGTAAGTCTTGAATAGTTAACTTCCCCAAGGGTTTCCCTTCAACTGTGGGAGTTTCCCTTCCTTCTTGTTCAAGCACCAAGCACAGCACAGGTGAGTGCACAGCGGATGAATGCACCTAAAGCCCCCAGTTTTCCTGCATAGACTTTATGTAAGTCACAATTCAAAGTCTATGCAATAGGGCCAAGTAATGTCTCTAATGTCTAAAGACTAGTCAGAGCTCAGAGGCATTAAGAGATTGCACAGATCACCTTGCAACTCATATCAGAGAAGAAAATAGCAGCTCGTTGTCTACCTTTTGAAGTCGTCTTACTCCTAACCCATGCTGCCTCTGTTTCTAGTTTTTCACCTAACCCCAGGAGAACACTGTTGACTGTGGAGCTGGCTTGTCCATTCATTGTCATCGCTTCTAGTTCTGCCCACCTCTGGCTGGATACTGACCTATCTGCTTATGCCTCTTCAGGGTATCATAACATGCTCCCTCAGTATCCTAGAGAAAATAATCACAGGCAATACAAATCCAAGTGAAGTCATGAACCCAAGCAAATGTTACCATATGCGGGCATTTTGGCCTTCTTTTGGGACGTACAAAAAGACTTTTCATAATCGGTTGACTCAAAGCCCCAGCTCTGACTTTCTCCCGAAGCTCCTCTGTGCATTCCAGAGCAGAAGCAGCTTCTGCTGCTGCTGCTGCTGGGAACAGTGTGGAGCTGCTGCGCAGAACCACAAATCCACTAACGCAGCCAAAGAAACTGACTTCTCCATCAGCATCGATGCGCAGTGTTTCCCTGTGTCCCTGGAGGCATTCAAGTAACATTCAAATGTGACCCTTACTTTAAAAAAAAAAAAAAAAGTAGTTCTATCTCTTGAATTCATTTACTTTATATAAATTTGACCCCCTTCCCAAACAAAATCTTATCTCTTAGCTGTGTTTGACATAGATTTTCTCTCTTTCTCCAAGGTTCATAGAGCACATTTCTTTAACTGCTTCCTTTGCCTTTACCATGGCTGGCCAGCGTGTTTCTCTCCATTTCTCAGAACACCATGACAGAGGAAATGCAATGGCCTCTCTTCAACCAATTCATCACTCTTTCTTGGTAGCAACTTAGAATGTGGCCGATGTGCTGTGGGTTTTAAAGGATAAAAGTTGGAAAGCATTTCTAAAGAGTAACGTAGTTTAACTGTGGACTGCTAATGAATGATTAATACCTGCATGTCTGGGTACTCTATATTCTACAATTTATTAAACAAAGATCAGTTTAAAATAAAATGACAAAAAGATAGCCCACGTAAACAGAAAGCATTAAAAAGCCAGTGGGCCTCTATTAATATTAACAAGGCAAATGTCAGGAGAGGATTACTGGAGATGGAGAGGGAGTAGTTCATATTTATAATTAATATCTCACAAATATACTAATATCAATGTATCAAGAAAAGAAAATAAATTCATATGCTTCCAATAACACAGGCTCAAACTCCATAAAATAATAATCACAATATTAAAGTAAGGCATGGAAAAAGATCTGCAATTATAGTTGGAAACATAAAAAGTATTTTTTAGTAATTGATATGAAAAATATTGGTAGCAGTAATAAGGATATAAAAAACTCTCACCAAGTTAATTAGCATTTACAGAAAATCATATTTAACAACTTTTTTTATGTTCGAATAAAAGATTAAGTTAACACAGGTTAGCATCAATAGCACAATAATGCCATTTGAAACCTTGCAGCATGTGTCATCTAATATTATTAAACTAAGTTAGAAATTAATAACTATGAGTTTTCAAACATTCATAAACTACATATGTATGTATGTATGTATGTATGTATGTATCTTTCTGTATGTGTCAGTGGGGTATTTACAGAATGCATGCATTTAGAGACCAAAGGAGGATGTTCAGAGTGTATCTATCTATTGCTTTCCAACTTATTTTTTGAGACTGTGTCTCTCATAAACCTGGAGTTCACCATTTCAGTTAAGCTCGTGGCAAAAAAGTTCACAGGGGCTACTTGTCTCCCCCTTCAACATGTGTGTTACAGGTGTGTCAATAATCCCTAGATTTTACATACATAATGGAACTTTCCATTCAAATTATCTATACAACAAATGTTCTTATTTGTACAACAAACATCTCCCACCAAGCTATCTATCTCCACAGTCTTGGACTACATATTGCTAGCTAGCCAAGGACCAGAGAAGTTCCCTAGTACTTTTGTTGTCTATTTGTGATCTTTTTCATAGGTAGAGTGGGCTGAGCGCATAACTTAGAAGAGCCTGGAGCCATGACAAAAAGCAGCAGCAGTAGCAATAGCAGTGACAGCAGCAGCAACAGCCAAACGGTGGCTCAAGAGTCTCAGAGAGCAATTAGAGTCAGAAACTGCTGGAAGCAAAGGCAACTGAAAGACAAAGGATGATGTAAACAAGGCAAGATGATATGGAAAATGACCTATCTGGGAAGTGGAAGACTCTGATATCAAAAAATAAAAACTGTAGCCCCTTATCTCTAAAAAATGCCAGGAAGCGGGGCCCTTGGCTCAATAGTTGGAAACCCCTCTGGAAACCATGGACCAATACCCAAGGCCTTGTTACTGTAGCACCAGTTGGAACTAACTGCTGAACCACCGGCTGCTGCTAACAACTGAACATTGCATCCAGTGCCCAAAGCAATAAGCCTCTTTGCACCTAGATTCACAAGATATTGACCCACATAGCTTGTTGTTACAAGTCCCTTTGAGCTCTAAGGTTTGTGATTAGAACTGAATTTGGAAGAAAAAAAAATACCCAAGCTAGGTGACTGGAAACATTCTCAGAAGAAAAACTCACAAATACAAATTTACTAGTAATTTTTATGAAATCCTTAATGCCAATTTTGCATGTTTCATAAAATTAAAGTATTGTAACTTAAATCAAAATAAATTTCAAGGAAATGACCTATAGACAAAAATATCTCATAAGCATAGAAAAAATCCTTAATATGAGTATCTTGGGTTCATGAATACACACACACACACACACATACACAGAGACACACAGGCACACACATACACTTAAAATGCAAAAGGATGTCAAGAATGCAAGGAGGGTTTACCCTTTTAAAAAGTCAAACTCTGCAGTGCATTGTATTAAGACAATAAAAATATGAAGTGTTGAAAAGGTAAAAATGACAAGATTCAACTACCAGTCATGATAAAATACTCAGTAACCAGAAGTTGAAGGGTTGGCCCACAGCTTGATTGCTGATCACAGCTAATATCACATTTCATGGTGGGAGGTCATTGCTATCCTCTATGCCATGACAGTGAAGAAATATCTAAACATTTTTCTGGCCATTTTTTTTAATTCTATGATTTCTTTTATTACAAAAAAATTAATTATAGGTTGGAAATAATTTTAAATAAAAACAAAACCAGTGAAATATTAAAATAAATTCTTAGCTACATTCTATAGAGTGATTGGAAAGTCCTCAGTGAAGATGACTGGAAAATAGAACCTCTGCAGTTAGCAATTTACACAAAAATGTCAGCATCACGAACAGCATGCTTAAGTAAGTAAATAAAGTAGAGGAAATAGAAAATATGTTTGCAATGAATGATTTTGTACCCCAACAAGAAACACTTGCAAGCTTAAAAGAAAATAAGCCAAACAATAGGGATATTCTTACCGAATTATTAAGAATACACCAATTTTTTTAAAGCTATGTATTTATTATGAATACAGTGTTCTGCCTGCATATGCAACCACAGGCCAGAAGAGGGCATCAGATCACATTATGGATGGCTGTGTGCCACCCTGTGGTTGCTGGGAATTGCACGCAGGACTTCTGGAAGAGCAGTCAGTGCTCTTAACCACTGAGCCATCTCTCCAGCTCAAGAATACATGGATTTTAATGACCAAGAAAATTTAAAGATACTCATTGGTTTCAATAGAGGTTCTTTTTTTTTAATGTGTATTGTGTGCCTATATGAGTTTATTTGCAATGCATGCATGCAGATGTCTTCAGAGGCTAAACATTATCAAATCTTCTGAAACTGGAGTTATAGGTCAGTTGTTAGGCACCTTGTGTACATACTGGAAACTAAGCCCAGGTCCTCTGCAAGAACAGGAAGTACTTTTCACCACTGATCCATCTCTCCAGCCTTCACAATATTGGTTTTCTAATCACTATATTATAAAGACAAAGCTGAGCTAAAGGCTTAAGAATTCATATGCAAGAACAATCCAACCACTTAGATTCTGAGCTGATAGGATCCAGAGTTCAAGGTCAGAATAGGCTACACAGAGAGACCCTGTCTTACATAAAAATGAAAAAAAAATTTTAAAAATCCAGAAATAATTTAACACATGCAATGTAGAGGAATCTAAATTCAATCCCATTCTAATTGATTCTAACATCACTGATCATTGGAGGGTTTTGTTCTACCTCAATATTTAAATATATGTAATCTTCAACCCCAGCCACAGAAACTAAAAAACAGAGAGATAGTAGCGTAACTGAGAAAGGAAGATAGTATTCATGGAAATTTTGACTAAAGTGTTACTCATCTTATTAAACTCTGGAAATGGCCTGGAGAAATAGTTGAGCAATTGAGAGCCCTGGCTGCTCTTCCAGAGGATCAGGGTTCAGTTCCCAGAATGCACAGGGAGGCTCACAAGCATCGATAACTCCATTTCTAGTGGATACAGTGCCCTTGGTCTGGTCTTCACAGGCACATGTGCAGTATATGGACAGAGATACAAGCAACACAGTCACATATATAAAATAAATCTTTAAAAATAATAATGAAAGAGAGGATCCAAGATGGCAGTGCCTAGTGCACAAGGTGTCTGGACAGCTTGAGCTCAGACACCACAGCTTGAGCAAGTGAGTGATGGTGCTGCTGTCTCCAAGAGTTTCCCCAGTAGATGAGAAGAGGGATCCCTGGTTCCTGAGGAGACCTGCCAGTACACAACATCGTATAAGATATGCACACTCCCACTCCAGTCCCCTGCCTATGGGTCATACTGGGATATAAACACCTGGGGAGAACTGTGGGCTATTCCCTGAGATCCATCCACTAGTCCACAACCATACCACCATGCCAAGGAGGGCTGCTCCAGGAACATCCAGCCTACTGCATAGGGATATTACCACATTCTTGAGAAATCCAGCTGGCACCAGGAACAATGCCAGAGACAACCAGATGGCTAAAGGCCAGGTAAGAATGGAATCAACAAAATCCTGGGCAAAGTTGCAACACCAGAGCCCAAGGTATCCAACTGCAAGCAACCCTGGATACCCTAACACAACTGAAATACAAGAAAATGACCTTAAATCTATGACTATGGAGATGATGGGGCCCTTTAAAGAGGAAACATAAATCCCTTAAAGACGTGCAGAAAAATACAGTCAAACAGATAGAGGTCTTTAAAAATAAAATTAATAAATCATGCAAAGGCATACAGGAAAATACAAACAGGTAAAGGAAATGAATAAAATGGTTAACTGTAAATGGAAATATGGAAATAGAAATGATAAAGAAAGCACAAACTGAGGAAATCCTGGAGAAGGAAGACATATGGAATAAAACAGGAACTATAGAGGTAAAGCATGACGAACAGAATATAAGAGATGGAGGAAAGAATCTCTGGTGTACAAGATGCAACTGAAGAAGTTGATACATCTGTAAAAGGAATTGTTAAGTCTAAAAAATTCCTGACACAAAAAATCCAGGAAATTAAGGACACTATGAAAAGACAAAACATAAGAACAATAGGAATAGAAGAAATAGAAGATTCCCAGCTCCAAGTCCCACAAAATATTTTCAACAAAATCATAGAAGAAAATTTCCCAAACCTAAAGAAAAAGATGCTTATAAACATACAAGAGGCCTACAGAACATCAAATACACTGAACCAGAAAAGAAAATTCTCCCTCCACGTAACAACCAAAACACTAAATGTACAGAACAAAGGAAATTATTAAAGTCTGCAAGGGAAAGGGGCCAAGTAACATATAAGGACAAAACTATCAGAATCACACCTGACTTCCTAACAGAGACTCTAATAGCCAGAAGGGCCTGGGCAGAAGTGTTGCAGGCCCTAGGAGACCACAGATGACAGCCCAGACTACTATACTCAGTAAAACTTTCAGTCACCATAGATGGAGAAAACAAGATATTCTAAGACAAAACCAAATTTAAACATTGTTTATGCAGAAATCCAGCCTTACAGAAGATACTAGAAGAAAAACACCAACCGAAGGAGGCTAATTATACCCAAGAAAACTCAGGAAATAAAAAAATAACTCCATTGCAGCAAAGCCAAAAGAAGAAAAACACACAAACACACTTCAACCACCAATATCAAAGTAACAAGAGCTATCAACCTTTGGTCATTAATATCTCTCAACATCAAGAAACTTAATTCCCCAATAAAAAGATGGAGGCTAACAGAATGGATGCATAAACAAGACCCATCATTCTTCTGCATAGAAGAAACACACTTCTGTAACAAAGATAAATATTATTTCAGAGTAAAGGCTGGAAAAAGGTTTTCTAAGCAAACAGACCCAAGAACCAAGATGGAGTAGCCATTCTAATAGCTAGTAAAATAGACTTTCAACCGAAATTAATCAAAAAAAAAGATGGGGAAGGACACTTCATACTTATCAAAGGGAAAATCCACCAAAAGGGCATCTCAATTCTGAACATCTATGCTCCAAATATAGGGGCACCCACATTTGTAAAAGAAACATTACTAAAGCTTAAATCACACATCAATTCCCACACATTAATGGTGGATACTTTAACACCTGACTCTCACCAAAGGGCAGGTCATTGAGACAAACTAAATGGAGAAATAATGAAACTAACAGACATCATAGATCAAATGGACCTAACAGGTATCTACAGAACTTTTCACCCAAACACAAAAGAATTACCTTCTTCTCAGCATAACCTGGAACCTTCTCCAAATTGACCATATAGTCAGTCACATGGCAAGCCTCAGCTGATACAAGAAAACTGAAATAATCCCTTGTATTTTATCAGAGCACCACAGAAATAACAAAAAGCCCACATACTGATGGAAACTGAACAACTCCCTACTCTAGGTCAGGGAAGAAATAAAGAAAGAAATTAAAGATTTTCTAAATTCAATGAAAATGAAGGTACAACATACCAAAACTTATGGGACACAAAGAAAGCAGTGCTAAGAGGAAAATTCATAGCACTAAATACCTTTACAAAAAAAATTGGAGAGATCTCATATTAGCCACTTAACAGCACACCTAAAAACCCTAGGATAAAAAAGAAGCCAACTCGAGAGGAGTAGATGGCTAGAAATAATCAAATCAATAAATTAGAAACAAATTCAAAAGAGAACAATACAAAAAAAACCCATTTAAACCAATAGCTGGTTTTTTGAGAAAATCAAGATAGACAAACCTTTAACCAAACTAACTAAAAGGCAGAGAGACAGTATACAAATCAACAAAATGAGAAATGAAAAGGGGGATATAACAACAGACACTGAGGAAATCTAAAGAATCACTAGGTCTTACTTCAAAAGCCTGTACACCACAAAATTGGAAAATCCAAATGAAATGGACAATTTTCTTGATAGAGTCCATTTACCAAAATTGAATCAAGATCAGGTAAACAACTTAAATAGTCCTATAACCCCTAAGAAAATACAAGCAGTCATTAAAAGTCTCCCAACCAAAAAAAAAAGCCCAGAGCCAGATAGTTCAGTGCAGAATTCTACCAGAGCTTCAAGTAAGAACTAATACCAATACCCCTCAAACTATTCACCAAAATAGAAACAGAAGGAACAATGTCAAATTCATTCTATGAGGCCACAATCACCCTGGTACCTAAACCACACAAAAACCCAACAAAGAAAGAGAATTTCAGGCCAATTTCTGTTATGAACATTCATGCAAAAATATTCAATAAAACACTCATAAACCAAATCCAGGAACACATCAAAAATATCATTCACAATGACCAAGTGGGTTTCATTCAAAGCATTCAGGGGTGACTCATTATACAGAAATCCATCAATGCCATCCATCATATAAACAAGCCATATGATCACCTCCTTAGATGTCAAAAAAGCATTTGACAAAATCCAACACCCATTCATATTAAAAGTCTTGGAGAGAGCAGGGATACAAGGCCCATACCTAAACACAATAAATGTAACATACAACAAGCCTGCAGCCAACATCAAATCAAATGGAAAGAAACTTAAAAGTTATTCCATTGAAATCAGGGGACAAGACAAGGCTACCCCCTCTCTCCAAATTTCTTCAATATAATACTTGAGGCCCTAGCTAGAGCAATAAGACAACTAAAAGAGATCAAAGGGATATAAACTGGGGAGGAAGAAGTCAAAGTATCACTATTCATAAATGACATGATAGTGTATATAAGTGATCCAAAAAATTCTACCAGGGAACTCCTATGGGTAATAAACATCTTCAGCAATGTGGCTAGATACAAAATTAACACACACACAAAAAAAAACTTTTCCTGTATAGAAAAGACAAATTAAGGAAACAACACCCTTTATGATAGCCACAAATAATATAAAGTATCTTGGTGTAACTCTAGCCAAGCAAGTAAAAGACCTGTATGACAAGAACTTCAAGACTCTAAAAAAAGAAAATGGGTAAGATATCAGAAGATGGAAAGATCTCCCATGCTCGTGGATCAGTAGGATTAACAGAGCAAAAATGGCCATCTTACCAAAAGCAATTTACAGATTCATGCAATTCCCATCAAAATGCCAACACAATTCTTTATGGACTTTGAAAGAATAATTCTCAACTTCATATAAAAAAAATCCCAAAAGCCAAGAATAGCTAAAAACAATCCTGTAAAATAAAAGAACATCTGGAGGAATCTCCATCCCAATCTCAAGCTGTACTACAGGGCAACAATAATTAAAACGGCATGGTACCAGCACAGAAACAGGCTGCCAGATCAATGGAATCAAATCAAAGACCGAGAAATAAACCCACATGCCCGTGGACATTTGGTTTTTGACAAAGAAGACAAAACCATACAATGGAAAAAAGGAAACATCTTCAACAAATGGTGCTAGTCTACATGGATGTCTACATGTAGAAAATGCAAATAAACCCATATTTATCACCCTGCACAAAATTCAAGTCCAAGTGGATCAAAGTCCTCAGCATAAAACCAGATACACTAAATCTATTAGGAGAGAAAGTGGGGACCAACCTTGAACTCATTGGCAAAGGAGACAACTTTCTGAACAGAACACGAACACCTCATGTTCTAAGATCAACAAATTAATATATGGACTTCATGAAACTGAAAAGTTTCTGTAAGTCATAGGACACTATCAACAGAACAAAACAACAGCCTAAAGATTGAGGAAAGACCTTCATCAACCCTACATCCAACAGAAGGATAATATTCAAATTATACAAAGAACTCAAGAAATTAAACCCCAACAAACCAAATAATCCAATTTAAAAAAATGGAGAACAGGGCTAAACCGAGAATTCTCAACAGAGGGATCTCTAAAGGCTGAGAAGCACTTAGAGAAATGTTCAAGGTTCTTAGTCATCAGGAAAATATAAATCAAAATGACTCTGAGATCCCATCTTACACCCATCAGAATGGCTAAGATCAAAAACTCAAGTGACAACACATGCTGGTGAGGATGTAGAGAAAGGAGAACACTCTTCCCTTGCTGGTGGGAGTGAAAACTTATACAACCACTTTGGAAATCAATCTGGGCTTTCTCAGAAAATTGGGACTAGTGCTACCTCAAGACCCAGCTATATCACTCCTGGGCAAATACCATAAAGATGCTTTGCCATACAACAAGGACATTTGCTTAACTATGTTCATAGCAGCCTTTGCATAGTAGTCAGAAACTGAAAACAACCTAGACGTTCCTTAACTGAACAATGGATAAAGAAACTGTGATACATTTAAACTATGGAATACTCAGCTATTAAAAACAAGTAAATAATGACATTTGCAGGCAAATGGATGAAACTAGATAGGATCATCCTGAGTGAGGTAACCCAGACTGAGAAAGACACACATAGTATATGCTCACTTATAAGTGGATATAAATAAGCCACATATTATAGGATAACCATACTACAATTCATAGACCCAAATAAACTAAGTAATAAGAGGGGCCCAAGGGAGGCCCTCCTTGAATCTTACTCAGATGGGAAAATAGAATAGACAGTGGAAGTGGATGAAGAGAGGGTGTAGGAGAGGGTGTGGTGAGGTTAAAGAGGTGGTGGGGATCAAATATGGGAGTGAGAGGAGAGGGCTGAGAGAGAAAAGGGAAACCGAGGTCAGGGGCATCTCTGCAACAAGCTGGAGACCAGTGACAGGATAGGCTCCAGGAAGAGATATGTGGATGTCTCTAGCTGAGCTTCCTAGCAGTGGGGGACATGGAGACTGAGGAGGCCACCTTCTAGCCAAGCAGGACTTACAGTGGTAGGAGGAGAGCATCAATACACCTTCATCCTGAAATTTGCCCTCCTTACAAGATGCACAGAAATAAAGATAGAGAGAAGAGACTGAGGGAATGTCCAGTCAATGCCTGGCCCAACCTGAGACCCCACCCCCCCATTGGAGAGAGCCAACTCCTGATACCATTAACAATACTCTGTTGTGTTTATAGACAGAGGCCTAGCATAACTGTCCACTGGGAGGCCCCACTCAGCAGCTGACAGAAACAGATGCTGAGACAGCCAAGCGTTAGGTGGAGCTTAGAGAGAGTTGGAGGGAGTTAGAAGGACCCAGAGGGGACAAAAACTCCACAAGAACAACAACAGAGTCAACTAATGTAGGCCTAGGGCAACTTAGGCCCTAAAGCTCCAATGAAAGAGCAAGTATGGACTGGACCTAGGCTCCCCTTATACATATGTAACCAATGGCCAGATTGATCTTCCTATGAGTCCCCTAGTAAGTTGAACTGGTGCTGTCTATGACATGGACTCTGTTTCTTGCTTTTTGTTCACTTCCTCTTAATGGGGCTGCCTTGCCTGGCCTCAGAGAATGAGGCTGAACTCAGTCCTGATGCAACTTTATGTGCTGGGGTAGGTTGGCGGGGGATTCCCTTTTGGGAGGAGAATCAGAGGGGGATAGAGGAGAAAGTGGGAGAGTGGAACTAGGAGGAGAGGAGGGAGGGAGCTGTAACTGGGATATCTAAAGTGAATATATAAATTAAAAACAGATTTAAAAAATAATGATGAAATAAAATAGACAAAACCTAGAAACCTTATATATGTCCATGATAGGGGTCAATTTGATAGATTTTCTTGATGTGTACCTTACAATGTTACACAATACTTATTGAAAATATATCTATAATATAGCATTTCTTGAAAAGTGTTTATAAAGTATAATTATTATAGTCTCACTTATATGAAGCCTGGCCTTGGTGTTGGTATGTGTGTACAGAGTTAAGATGTCTAAAATACATCTAATAAAATGAGTATGATAGTGGGGAATTAGTTTTCTTTGAGATTCTTGGGCTATTTGGCTTTCTAATAAGATACTTTTTAAAGCATTTATTCTATTTTCTAATTAAAATTTAATTATATCATTCTCTGCCACGCTTCCTTTTTCTTCTTCCTTACATGTATTTCCCCTGGCTTCCTTTTGAAACCATGGCGCCTTTCTCTTTAAGTTGTTACTGTTAAACCCACACATGTGTATGTGTGCATATGTACACTTAAATAATAAAGTCTGCTCTGTCCACATGATGGTACTTGTATGATGTCAGGGCTGGCCATTTGGTATTGGATGACGAGTTGGTGGGCTCATCACTTGAGAAAAATAGTTCTCCCACTCAGCCTTCCTTGGCTGCCTGTGGGTCTTTCTCTGTGGGTAGGACCTGTTGAGAGTCCCCCTTCCATTTAATGAAATACTTTTAATTAAATATTATAGCAACATGAATTTCAGAGATTTCAACTCTGATCACTGCTTGTATTGGCAAGTTTTTCAATCTCTCCAACCTTTAGATACTTCACTTAATAAAAAGAAGAGCACCCTAACCTAACACATAGACCCATTTTTGAGAAATGAATTAATTATCCTTAAAGTGCTAGTATAGTACATAATAAATGATTCCAAAGAACACCAATATGAATTTGCTTATGCGAAGTTATTCACATATCCTTGATAAATTGCCAAGTGAAAACTTCAACATCTAGGCTAATAAGAAATTACAGCTGCCTGGTACCCTGCACACAGAGGCCAGGCTAAGGAAACAGCGTCCTGGCTGTTTCTCACACCACTTTCAGACAAATCGTGGAAGAAGAGTTCACCGTTTCCAGCTCTGAGCAGAGTGCTAGGGGCTGGCACATCGCACAAACATCTTGATGATCCCTGGGTCACCTGTTCTAGCACACAATCTATTACAGCTGAGCAGTCTGTTTCCCCGTAAGTCACCAAAAATACCCCTAATCGAGCGCAGGCTGATCAATGCAATGTCCAGAGCATGCAAATTTAGCGATTTTAACAAGCCCTGGTCGAACCTGTTCCATAGCCATCCAATACAGCCTTAGAAGACAGCACACCCACCAAAGGGAAAATTCAGACAGTGGCTAAATAGATTAAGAGCAGTTGCGGGGCTGAGCAGCATTCTCTCCTTAGTCAAAAACTCTCATTAAAATAAATGAGCCTGCTCATTTGAGGAGGAAAAAAAAAGAGGGGGTGGGGGCATCAAGTTGGAAGAGCCGTTCAATTTCTGCTCATCAAAAGGGAACAGAAATCCTCACTCTACAAGGCCCGCAGCTGCGGATCGCCAGCCCATCTCCGCTTATTAATGTTCTCATTAAATGTCTTCTGTCCATCTGTATTCAAGCCCATCTTTTTTATTCTGAGACAAGATTTTCTTTTTTGCATATGAAATAATTAGATTTGTTTATCTCCCACCAATTCCAAACTGGGTTGCAGGTAAAGAATTGAGACCTTGGTAAGTACGTAAATTTAAAATTCTCCTCATACTCTGAACATTCCAGCTGTCTGTGGCTATTGCTTTCTTTCTGATTCCAATGCTTCCGGTACTGTTTACAATACTTGTGGTGCACTGCCCAGCACCATGGAAGACCTGCCCGCAGTGTAAGAACATGTGGAAAAAGTATGTGGCTTTGTCACACCCTATTAAACAGTATTCAAAACACAGTGCCCCGGAAACTAACTTGATTGTAGGTTTTATAATGCTTTTCAAGCTGATGGAAACAATTCGAGGCCACAAAAGCAATCATAGCTAGTACTGCTGTGGGACCCTTGGACTGTTTGGCTCAGAGTCCCAGCCTGGCTGAGGCAAAGTTCAGCGGGATTCCATTCTTCTAGACCTTTGACACGTCCTTCTAGATTAACAGCTACAAAGCTTTCCATGTTTTTTATAAAACCCATATCTCTTTGGGCTGATACTGAAGTGTGTTTGAAGCTGAAATATGTCAACAGGTATCAAGACTGTTTGAAGCAACTCTGATGTTATGGCATGTATAATATTTTGTGTGCTTTTTATGCACCCAGCCCCAGAGTTCTGATCAAAGCTCCCAAACTAGGAAGCTCAGTCAAAGGAGACACTGCTTTAAATTGCACCTACACATCATGCTAGTGCGGCTCTTCCAGTGTGGAACTGATTAGGCAGCCAGCCCAAGTCTCAATTGAAATGGCATCGCTGGGCTCTTTTAATGTCTGAAAAATAAAAAAAAAGAAATTTGTCCTCTCTGGGGATTGACCAGCAACCTCAACCTCTGAGCCATGTGGTGAAGCACTGCCTTGATCCTGTCACCTACCACAAGTGATCACTCACTCAGTCATTACCTGCCCTGCATGCTGCTCTGTCAGAAAAACATCTGTGAACATTATTTGACAAATTGATCGCTAAATGAGCCATTAGCTGAAGGGCTTTTGGATTGCCTCTAGGAAACCAGAGTGGCTGCAGAAGGAAACCGCTTACAGATGCAAAGCAAGAATTAGAAAAAGAGGGACTCGGTGTCAGTTGCCAGGGAGGCTGAAGGGGACCAGTGTGGAGAAAAAGGGGTGGGGGAGAGGCAGCAGTGAATCATGCCCTGCAAGAAAACTTACCTTCCCTAAAGGAAGCTGTTTTATTAGCCCCAGCAGTAAAAGTGGCTTAGTTCCCTTGATACCTTTAGGGAGGAATACAAGCCTTTGCGGAACCAAGGGAGAAAGAATTGTAGCAGGTGACATGCTCATCAAGGCAAAGAAAGCTGGGAAAACAGTCATTTTACCATCCCTGATTGCCAAGAGCCGACAGGTGTGCTGTTTGGCTGTTTCACCAGTTACTATTGTTCTGACTGGCAGCCAGAGAGAACCTTAGTATTCAGCCTCCAGCGTGTGGCAAGAAAAAAAAAAGAAAAAAGAAAAAAAGAAAAGAAAAAGAAAGAAAAGGAAAAAGAAAAGCCAGGCAGCAGCCTGGTTCAGGGTGCAAGGAATGAGAAGAAAGGAAGAGCGAGAAAGAGAGTCCTCACATTAGCATCCATCACAGGGCTTTGTTTGAGGCTTCACGAGAAACACATGGTCTTCCTGAGATGTGCACTGCTCATGGGAAATTTCCCCACGGTGGTTGCAAAAATAGCCTGTAAACAAGGGACTGAAACTTCAAGGTAAATAGATGCAGAGCGGTGCCCAGGTTAAATTATGTCAGATCAGTGAGAAGCAGAAGGCTACAAGAGTCCTCACGGAAATGCTTTCTTATAAAGCCTGCAGGTTTCATGTTGCTGACAGATGTTAGTGATTTACAGAGAGGATCCTGGAATAAAAGGAAGCAGGTTGTTTTGATCCTGAATAATGCGTTTGCCTGTCTTGCATGGCATGGAAACTATTTCAGTGCCAGATCCCCAGGGAGGAGGAGGAGGAGGAGGAGGAGGAGGAGGAGGAGGAGGAGGAGGAGGGAAGGGAAGGCCCACAGGACTGAGGGAGTGCCAGACACAGTAGCTGTGAGCCTGGAAGGGGGCATTGCAGGCCCCTTTCCTTTGGGGCTGGGGCATTAAAAACTCAGGGTTCCAGGCTGATGCAGCACACCACTGGGTAGACTCCCATGACAATGGAGAAGGGACCACAATCAGACATCTGTGCTGAATGTGTAGAGCTCTCTGGATTGCAAATTTGGTGACTAGCAATAAAAAAAAAATCCATGCTGGGTGTATTTACAGGGGAGAAAAGACATCCATTATTCACAATACATGAAATTTGAGACACACTGGCTCTCTTCCAAAAGTCCAGACATTTTTCTAATAAAATAAGCAGTTAACTTCAAACGGCTCGAACGTCATGACATAATGGTACGATCACATCCATAAGGCTCGAGGCTCACACACAAACCCAATCCTGTAATAATAACCTAAGCCAAAGGAATTGAATTACCAGCCCAAACAAGCCACTTTCAAGTTAAGAGCAGAGGGCTTTCCATCCAAGGGCCCCTTTAGAGGCAGCGAAGTTTAATCTACTTACCTCCTTTACCAAACCGAGACATTGCAATTCACATGGCTGATAAACATGTAAGACTATTCCACACACGTCTCCTCCAGAGTGCATGGTAGCACTATGGACAGTGCTGTGGCCACACAGACATTGCGCCATTGTTTCTTTGCATCCTCATTTTTCAGGGCAATAAGTCATCATGAATGTTGAGGGGATGGAGGAGGCATGAGGAAGAAGGGACAGAACTGGGCTAAGGTTTGTTTTTCTGTCTCCCTTGAGCTCTGGTTATGCCTTTATTTTCCCAACCTAAAAAAAAAGAAAGAAAGAAAGAAAGAAAGAAAGAAAGAAAGAAAGAAAGAAAGAAGAAAAGAAAGAATTTTTTTTTCAGAGTAGCTACTCAGACAGGATTTTCAGAAGTTTAAGAGTTTAAATTATGTAATTATAGAAACCGGAATAGATACTAAGTGAGCCACTGAGTCACATTAATGTAGTCTCGGATGGATGCAATTACATGTTTTAAAACACAAAGTGTAGACTTCTGTTTGTGGCCAAGATAGACGTGTCTTTCCATCTGAAACAAAACCTACGCAACCTCACACTCAGGATTCAAATAACAAAATCTAAATGCTGTAAGGGGAGAGAGAGAGAGAGAGAGAATAAAGCTGAAAACAGCTGTGCTAAAAAAAAAAAAGTCAAGAATTCTTACGATAAACATAAATGTGACCCATTGCCAACAATGTCTCCATTTTAAAAATCCATCAGCTCTCTGTTAGCTGATTCAATTAAGCCAAAGAGTTAAGAGAAGCCAACGGAGAACTCCTGCTCTCCTGATGACCATCAATGTGTGCAACATGATATGAGCTTCAGAACCCAGGATGCCTGGAGAATATTATAAAGTAGCTGTGAGTTAAATACAAGGTACAGAAAAGAGAGTCTAGGCTAGTGATCTGCAGAGAACTAGAGAGAAGGTTCTGGAGGCCCAAATGGCTGGGCAGTGCAGGAGGCCAGTACAAGAAACTTGGAGAATGTTCCAGTTGAGGAAGATAGGTCTTCAAGTAAGTAAAATCAGCCAAGGAAAGACAAGGCAAGTGTAGCTAGGACAGTTTAATTGTAATTTCTTATTTTTAAAGGAAAAAAAAAAGGCAAGGTAATGCTGGGAAAGCAACTCCTAATGCTGTTACAGTTGATATTAGAGACGTGTGCACCTAACTTAAAGAGGAAGCATGAAATATTCTTACAAAGATAAAAAGGGCTAGAAAAGGACAGTGGCTGTCTGACTTAAGTGAGGTATGTGTAGCAGCTTCTTGCTATAGTTCCTCCTGAGATGAGGGGAGATCGGCCTTTCAAGAATCACTCCTGCCACCTAAGCTCTGGGCCCTTCCTTGTCAACACCTCAAAGTTTCTCCTCCCACTGTTAACCTTGCAGCTCCCTTAGGACATGGATTCTAAACCAATGTAACCAGCAGCAGCAGTGTCTCCCTTCCTGTCCATCCAGCACGGTAATCTCTCTCACCTGCTTCGCTTGGACATTCGTTCAGCAGTGTGTGCCCTTCTTCTAGGTTTTCTTATCTATGCATTTTCTATCAGCACAGAGAGCACGAGCATTCGATGTGGTGCTTATTCCCTGAGATTCCTAACTACAATAGCCTAATTTCTTAATTCAACTGAATATTAAAACTACAGGAATATGATTTTTTTTAGACCATGGGACTCAGTGTTGCCTGCACATTAGAATGAATGTTGCCTAGGCATTACTCAAACCCAGATTTTTAAAAAAAAAAATTTACCCATGCGCAGAACATGGGAGTCAGTCTTCATATATGCCAAGTCCACACCTCACTCAAGTCTAACGGCCAGCCCAGGAGTGTCATGGCAAAGGAGGTGAGAGAACTTACTGTGTCTGGTGGACAGAAAGGAAGACATTGTGGTTGCCGTTGGTAAGTTGAAAAGTTAGTATTTCCCAAATTCTGTCCCCTCTAAATCAATTCCATGGTCTTTAGTGCATCATTCCCCCAATTTTTTCAAGTTCTCAAGTGATGGCCTAGGCCAATGACTCAGTACCTCTGAAGATGGCTTCTGGACCTTCAGAAGCCCACATTAAGTAATAAGAACATAAAAGCAGGGCTGGGACTCACTGGTCTAACAGAAATGAATGAAGATATTGTTTATTTAATGACTATGTGGAAATACTTCATCACTGGTTTGTCAGTGGTGCATGCAGCCACAAAGCCCATCCCAATCGACAGTCCTGTGCTCACTTTACAGAGTCCTATGCAAAATCCTTTCTCCCAACTTCTGCAACAAGCAAAGCCTAAAACCAAATGATTCATTTTCACTCTATGAAAACAAAAACAAAAGCTAACTATTGCCTTACTGTCTCTTTGCTGACCCCGGCAGGTTTGTTGCTATAAACATCACTGTGTTTTCATCTCGCTCCATCAAAAAGGACTATGAAATAAACATGCATCACACCACGTTCCATTTGTTCAGACCCTTCACTCATAGGAAAGCCTGGTGTTCTGGAGACCTGGCCTCTACTGGCTTCAGAGAAATGGCCTCTGAAACCTTGAAACACCTTGCCTGACATACTCTAATCATAGGCCTGAGGCTTCTATCCACTTGGTGAAATAGTTCATGCAAAAATGTGGCTTCTAGAAACTGTGATTGTGTGTGTGTGTGTGTGTGTGTGTGTGTGTGTGTGTGTGTGTGTGTGTGAGCAATAGGCCATCTGAATCACTGTGACCACAAGTGGATAGAAGGTAGCTAATCAGAGTCAATCACACAGGCATTCATGCCTATGATTGTGCAGCGGACCCAATGCAGCATGTTCCAACAGCAGCTTCGGTGAGCGAGCTCCTGTGGATGCTCAGCCTCCACCTGTGTTCCCACAGTCATTGCTTTCCCAAGAGTTAAACCTTGAGGCTACCTGTGACTCTGTTGGGTAGGAGCGGAGGTGGGACACTAGGAAGCTTGTGCCTGCTGACTCCTGGCCTTTGCCGAAGTGCATTCCCTTTGCTGAGTTAGGAATGTCACTTTCCATGTTCTAGCCATATTGAAATAGAAGTCTGCCCCTGAGAGTTCTCACATAATGATAAGTATTCCAAACAGGGGGCACCCCCAACATTGATTTGATTGTTATTCATGCTTACAAAAGACTTTACTCAAGGAAACAATGATATGTATATGGCTATTTCTCAGCAGCTCAAAAAATAAAATAGAGAAGCCTGACTTAAATCATCATAAAATAGAACCCAATAATACAAACTGTTAAAAGATGCTTCCCCCCCTTGAATTGAGCCACCACTTGCCAATCACTACGTCTTATTCTTCCTTCTGTTCCTTATGCTTCATCCCTTAAAATATTTTGGCTACAACAGGGATTAACCATTGCTATGTTGGCAAGCATCCCTGGAATTCTAAGCTTTTTAAACGGTGATAAACAATGTGGTTTCGTTGACAATATGTATTTTATAATTAGCCAAAATGAAATAATAGGGCAAATAATAGGACACCTTCACATGGGTCCATCTGCAACAAATCCAGTAGCTTCTCAACTTCAAACAACCAAGAAAAGAGTGGCCTAGCATCTAAAGGACACTGGCTGTGCTGTTTAGTTTTTTAAATATATTTTGTTAATTTATTCATATTACATCTCAGTTGTTATCCCATCCCTTGTACCCTCCCATTCTTCCCTCCCTCCCCTTTTCCCCTTACTCCCCTCCCCTATGACTGTGACTGAGGGGACCTCCTCCCCCTGTATGTGCTCATAGGGTATCAAGTCTCTTCTTGGTAGCCTGCTATCCTTCCTCGGAGTGCCGCCAGGCCTCCCCATCTAGGGGACATGGTCAAATATGGAGCACCAAAGTTCGTTTGAAAGTCAGTCCCCATTCTCCACGCAACTGTGGAGAAAGTACTGTCCATTGGCTAAATCTGGGTAGGGGTTTGAAGTTTATGGCCTGTATTGTCCTTGGCTGGTGCCATAGTTTGAGCAGGACCGCTGGGCCCAGATCTGTCTACCATAATGTTCTGCTTGAAGGTTTCTAGGACCCTCTGGATCCTTCTATTTCCCCATTCTCCCCTGCTTCTCTCACCTAGAGTCCAAATAGGAGTCTTCCCCTCTGTCCCACTTTCCTATGATATAACCTAGGGTCATCTGGGAAGAGGAATATCAGATGAGAAAATACCTCCATCAGACTGCCCTGAGGGCAAGTCTATGGGCATATTCTTGATTAATCATTGATGAGTGGTGCCCACTGTGGGCGGTGTCACTCCTGGCAGATGGTCCTGGGTTGTATAAGAAAGCAGGCGGAGCAAGCCATGTGGAGCAAGCCAGTATGTAGCACTCCTCATGGCCTGTGCATCAGGTCCTGCCTCTGGGTTCTTGCCGTCAGTCCTTGGCCTGACTTTTTTAGTGATGGGTTGTGACTTGTGAGTTGTACGATGATATAAACCCTTTCCTCCCTCAAAGTTGGTTACATTCAGCCTTTTGTCGCATCAATGAAGAAACCAAACTAGGATGGAAATTGGTACACAACAGTGAACATTACTGTGAGGGAACCTGACCATGACCTTTTGTTGGAGGATTATGAAATTGTCTGGTACAATGAACTGGAAAAGCCATTGAGTGCTCATAGAGTAGTGAGCTGCTGTGGGAAATTGGACGATAGAAATATCGAGAGAGGTATAAGCAATGGCGGCCTGGCAGGTGAAGTTACAGAGGGGAGCAAAGACCCCCGTGGAGACTGATTATGTGATACTTTTTATTAAAAAGCTTGTGATTTCTGGTCAGCTGGGGCTACAGAGTCAAAACCAATTAACAGGAAGCCAGAACTACTACAGTTAAACCCTTCCTAAGGTAATCGATGCTGATTATCTGGGGCTAAAAAAAAATCAGCTATGATGGATCAATAAGTGACCAGGATAATTGAGAAAACATCTTCTGGGAGGTATTTCTTCAGGTCAGCACAAAGCAGCTGTGGTCAAAAGGAGGCCAAGGCTGCATCTCCAGCTAGAGGCAGAACTTGGTAGTGTATAAATCTTCCATTTGGGTATTGCTTTTGACAGCATGTTAGCTGTGAGAATGAAAAGATTATGGTGAGAAGGCACCAGGTGGCAGGGCCAGAGTCTCCAAAGAGAGACCAGAAGGCCATTGGTTGAAAATACAGCCTCAATTATGTGAGAAAAACCCAGCATATTGGTGACCCCAAGACCATGGGACAACTCCCATAGACAGCAGCCAATGAGGAATAGAACTGGCCTAAGCCTATGAGTATGTCCTAAAGATGCCAGAGCCGGAGAGAGGAAAAGACCCCAAGCATTTGGAGCCTCGAAGATCATGAGTGAATCTCAGACATCAGGCACTAACACTGTTGATGTTTTGAGCACTGTGCAGAAGGACCATTATCATCAAGGGGACTATGATGGAGGATGACGTTGAAGGATAGGCACTGTGGTACAAGAGCACTATGATGGAGGGATGCTAAGATTGAGGAGGAATGTGATGGAGAAGCATTGTGGTACAGGAGTACTATGGTGGAGGAGCACCATGGTAGAGGACTGTGATATCCCCAGGGATATTCCTAAATGATTAAAATGCCTTTCACATGACTACTTAAATGGGGCACATTACTCTAGGCCAGTGGTTTTCCACCTACCTAACCCTGTGACCCTTTAATACAGTTCCTCATGTTTTGGTGACCCCAAACCATGTAGCAACTTCATAAGTATAATTTTGCTACTGTTAGGAATATAAATATTTTTGGACATGGAGGTTTGCCAAGGGGGTCATGACCCATAGGCTGAGAACCTTCACTCTAGCTTCAGTTGCCCTCTGGTAAAAGCATGAACTGTAGTAAAGAACCTAAAGATGAAGGAAAGGACCCAGAAGAATGAATCTGTGTCAAAAACAAAAAACAAAAACAAAAAGCCCAACAACAAGAGCAACAAACAAAAACAGAAATACCCACTTTCACAACCTACAGAAAGAGCCACCCTTGCTGACTCAGTGGCTTTAGCCCAGTGAGGCTGACTTTGCATGTCTAAGCTCCAGCACCATATGACAAAAGAATTAATAGTCTAATCTGCTACATTTGTGGTCATTGTTATAAAAATTTAGAAGCAAGATCCCATACAGGGACCACAGGTTCTTCTATGGGGAAAGAAGCAAGAAATTATGTTGAGAGTTTTTTTCCTAATACATAGATTAAGTCCATTCAAAAGCTATTTTAGGCAAGCCTTTCTTCCTTAGGACTTTTATCTCAAATCAGAGGTAAAATATCACAGGAAGGAAAAAAAAGAGCATTTGGTAAATTTTTAAAATTACAACTTATCCAAAAGATATTCTCCAAGGCTAAAGACAGTCTTGGTGGGGGAAATGGTCTTTAAATAGAGAAAATGATGGTCCCAGATTCAGATTCCTGCATTAAAGTTTATTACATGTGATGTCTGCTTTATATTAAACTCCTGGAAATCAGGTTTCTAACAGAATGGCTGACAGACCCTTAACTTTAATAGCCTTTTCAAGAAGTACGTTAGCAAGCATTACTTTTTAATGTTATAAAATGATGGTTAAAACACTGCAGAATTTTCTCAAGACAGATAAGCAGGTGTTCAAGAGAGCAGAGCTATTTAAATTTCATTGATTTATGGTCTATCTTATAGTGAAGACAAAAATTTTTTATTAAATTCCCACAGTAGATACTCTGAACTTCATTTTCCAAAATAGTAGGACTATTTCTGGGGTCCCTACATACATTAACTTCTTCATTTTAACATTTACACTCCTTTATTTTTAAGGTTGCTAGGCATAGCGAAACAGAAGCCACAGTCAAAATTGTCAGTCACTCTGTTTTCTTTTTATTGGTGGACTTTTGAAGTACTTCGTGGGTAATAAAATTCAGTGCATTGTCCCACAATCAGATAATCTGGGGGAACATTTCTCTTATTAATCATCCAACTATGTTGTATTTCTGCAACTCTTTGGAGTTTGAATATGGCATGATTTTCCATTTCCGTGTGAAAGAATATAAGATCTTGTCATAACATAGGCCCTCTCAAGTTGCTCTTTCAACTCATTTCAAACTCAATATCTCTAATCTTTAGGCTGCCTGACTGGAAGTAACGTGGGCATCTGAAAAAGCAAAACAATAAACTATTGAATATGTTATATGATCATTTATCAGTTTCTGGTTGTTTACATAAAAAATAGTTGTGACTGAAAGACATAACCCTAGTGACTCCATGGGACTGATATTCACTGCATTTACTGATAATGATAGAAATATCATTATCTCACCATACCATATGACAGGGACAAGTGGAAGCAAAATTCTTATGATTCTTTCATACCTCAGGGGATAGCTTAATTACAAAAGTCATGGGTGTGCAACTAAGGTGGCCATAGAAGGCATTTTTCAAGAGGTTTGAAGTGCACTGGTCTAAGACTGTACTCCCTTAATACAAATGAGCAATACGGTATATGTTCTTGAAGATCTTCCATATTAGACGCATGAGTTAATAGGGCCACATCTCTCTTATTCTATAACTGTAGCCACCACATTATTTTAATGCAACAGGACTGTTTAAAAGATGTCATCAAGAGCCACTCTGTCTCTTTCTACATCAACAAAGGGCAGATTTGCTCTTGCACCCACGTTGGTGAGTCAATTTTATTGTAATTGATATAGTAGGTGCACATACTTATGGAGAACTATGTGAGGCTTAACAACTAGTATTTACCCACCAGAGGATCTGATATCTGCATTTATCTTTAGCTTTGACTGTAGTAGCAGCAGCCTTCTCTTCTGAGAGGAGTGTAAGCCCTGTATGCACAGACTCACAGCATTTTCCTCTCCACATCCCTAGGCTGGGAAACAAAATGAGTCAAACCTGGAAAAAGAAAGCATTAGGCCTGTAGCCAGGATAACCTAGGAACACGTGAGCAAAACCAGAGAAGAACCTTCGAGCTCGGCGCAGCCAACACAGCTCTATGCCTCTACACAGGAGGACAGATGACTTTGTTAAAACCGCAGAGCGCTGTCAGAGACGGAACTCTTACTCTCCCATCTGCTTTGCTGAGTTTACAACGTGCTTATAGCATAGAGTGCAGAAACCTGAAATAAGGGAAAGTGAGGCCTCAGCCAAGATCAAGCAATCCCTCTACTGACTCGCCTCCTTCTACCCAAGGACACCAAAAGACTCAGAAAGAAGGAAGCAAGTCGCATCCTGGCTGCCAGTGTTTTCTGCCACGCCCTCCACCATTCACCACAGTCCACAGGGAGCATCAGAGAGAGCAGTCCTGAGACCCTGCTTTCCCTCCATGGCCCTTCCTTTCCTGAATGTAGTCTTAATTTCTTCTCTTTGCATCTTGTAGGGGTTGGGGGTGAGGTAGGGGGGGTTACACATGCCACACTACACATGTGGAGATCAGAGAATAACCTTGTATATGGAATCGAAGAAGAGGAAAAAACATTAATGCTATTTCAAAATGAGTCCCCTACATTAATGTATTCAAGAAGGTAAGGTTCTTTTTTAGAACTTTAATGTGTGTGAAGTGATGGAGGGTCAGAAGTTCACAGCTAGCCTCACCTTAACAGTGACTTTGGGGCTAGCCTGGGCTACATGGAACTCCCTGTCCAAAAAACAGTGGTTTTTTTTCCCCTTGTGTTTTTCACAAGCAACATAATTTCAGTGTTGTAACTAAAATTCTCACACTCTGGTGAAGTAGAAAGGTGCCTGTGACTATATCTTAGTTTAAAGTGTATTTCCTTGTCTAAAATGTCACCTCTTCTATATCCAACATGTGACAGCACTTGGTGTTTGCTGGAAGACCACTCTTTTATGCCAGAGGCATAGTGACCTTAGAAGGGTACCCTGAGCTAGCAGGGGTGGGCCAGAAAGGAACTAAAGTGGCCTCTTTTCAGGCACATTTTAAGTAGGACCCTGCTTCCAGAAATAGCTAGGGGACCTGTCTCAGACACATATATCTGGCATTAACTGGGGGGAAGATTGGAGACCCTACAGTCAGGGTTGTAGCCCAGGGCTCTCTCCTCATAGCTTACAAAGTCCCTCACATCTAATGCTCCATGCCCTGCCTCCACCCAATGGAGGCTAGTTCTTTGCTAGTTCTTTCTAAAGGCACTGTGCTGTTTGATGTTTTATGACTTATCCTCATCTTTATGCATGGTACCTTGGATAAATGCTTGGTAAGGTGAACAAATAAACAAAGGGATGACTACCGACTTCGATTTACCAAGACTTGTTTGTAATTCTCCACACTCATGACCCTCCTAGATATCTAATAAGAAAAAAACAATTTCATCATTATGAAGTATTTCAGTACGTGAAACATTTGTTTCCATGTTATGAATGAAAACTTACTTAAGTGATACTTAACACATATAATACAATACTGGAAATGTATGTGATGTACATTTTGAATCTTGGGATATTTTCTAGTCATAGACATAACATTAACATTTACACAAGTATCTAGATATTTATGTACTCATTTCTTAATTATTAACTTCCTAAATTAATTTATTTTTACCAAATACACAATTCTAATAAGGAAGAAATCCACATGCCTTTTAAAATGTGGAGACAGGGAAAACAGCTACTCCTCAAAAGCTGTACCTCTCAGTCTGCTAGCACGCAATTCAGTGGACTCATTCTCAAGTGTTCACTACAGACTAACATGTAGAAATTGAAAGGAAATACTTTGTGAGACAATTACAAACAACACAGCCAACATTTTGAATAAAAAATATACTCAGGAGATTCCTTAGAAATCACTGTTCAACTATAATTGCTAATCCCTATGGGTATGGAAATATAGTCTCTCTATCTATCTATCTATCTATCTATCTATCTATCTCACATACACACACACACATACATGTACAGAAACATGAATATACATGCACATATATATGTACCCACACACATTTTATGAGTCTGTACTTTAAATTTTGCTTAGAGACTTCCAAAGAATGCTTGCATAGTCAATGAGGTGATAAGGTAAATCTAGGGAAGATGATTATCAGTAAAATTTACAATTTATAGCTGATGTTTTGCCTGCTACATCAGAGATCCTCCCTTATTCACTAGACTTTGGCAAACTATCAAATACCCAAGTCTTAGTTCCAGGGCAGAAAGATGATTTTATCCAATTGTTATTCAAGAAAAAGAAAAGGGGTTTGCTTTGACCTTGTAAGGGGGTTGGGGGGAGATCCTGTGGGTCATGACCCCGTTGGAGAATCACACAGTAGATATCTTGTATATCAGATATTTACATTACAATTCATAACAGTAGCAAAATTACAGTTATGAAGTAGCAATGAAAATGATTTTATGGTTGAGGAAGTGTATTAAAGGGTCACAGTATTAGGAAGGCTGAGAACTGCTGAGCTAGAGAAACAGAACCCAGAGGATTTTATATATATATATGACATATATGTATACATATATATCCTATATGTGATAATATGTGTGTACGATTTATAGGTAATATAGCAACAGCCACTAATTCACACCTGAGAGCTGAGCTGAGAACCTGGTAGTTACTTGGTCCTTGAAGCAAATGCGTCAATACTCGGGTAATTCCACGACATGTCTCTCACGGGGGCAACAACCAAGTGGTAGAGACGCAGTCTGAAGGTAGGGTGCTTCAGCAGTCCTTCTCCCACACCAGAAGCCCAGACGTTTCCTGTAGAACCACTGGTCTCTGTCCCACAATGGAAGACAGAAAAGCCAGTTCTACTGTAGACGGAGGAGTCAGCAGCAGCAACAACAGGGCAAATCCACTCAGCAGCAAGAGGGAAAACCAAGTGAGAGAGTGAAGGAGAAAAAAAAAGTCCTTCAGAAACAGGGTTTTCATCTGAGCAGGCACCAGAACCTTCCCACATCAATTAAGGCAATCATCAGAACAGTTCTCCAGGTGAAGGTCCCTGCTCAGGTGACTCTAATTTACAGCAAGGTGACCTTAAAACCAAGCATAATAATAATAATAAATAATAGGAAAGCTTTCCTAACTTAACACATAAGTACAATACTTAGAAAAATAACCTTACGTGAACATATAAGCTTATATATTAAATATATGAATAAATTAATAAATATTTAAAGTGATTAAAATACAGACAGTCAAGACTACACACAGAAGCCATATCTCAAAAAAACTAAATAAATAAATAAATAGCAAATTTAAAAATAAAGTAATTAAAATAAAACTTAAAACCATAATTATGTCCTCTAAGTCTCATGTTTATTTTATACTAGAAATATAATTCACTAAAAAGTTCCTCAAATCCTTAAAAATGCCAATACTTCAAAATCTTAAATATCATAATTGTAAGATTATATTAATATAAAAACCAAGTTGCATAATTCAACATACGCCAATTTTATGGAGGCATTTTCTCAATTGAGAGTCTCTCCTCCTAAATTATTCTAGCTTGTGTCAAGTTGATATAAAATCAAGCAACACACAACTGTACTAGAAACAATATTTTGATACTTTATGTAGTCTTGAAACATGTGACAAAGTGATTTTTTTTAAGTCTTCTAGTATGATATTTCTTAGTTTCGGAGGTCACGTTGGTCATCTTGCTGTTGGCATTCAGATTACTGACTACGTGTGATGGCTAATAGCTAACAATCAGGATCACCAGTGACAACTTCAAAGTAATTTAGATGCCTTGACATCCCTGACATGTAAGACTACCAATCCATTGAAGTCTAGTGTCACTAAGTAACATTATGTAATTTAGGCTTATCTCAAACTTGTAGTGATCCTCCTGCCTCAGCATAGTGAGGCTATCCTTTTGATCAGTATCTTAACCAAAGTTCTATTGCTGTAAAGATATTCTATGACAGTGGCAACTCTTATAAAAGAAACATTTGATTTGTGCTGGCTTACAGTTTGGAGATTCAGTTCTTCTTCTTCTTCTTCTTCTTCTTCTTCTTCTTCTTCTTCTTCTTCTTCTTCTTCTTCATCATCATCATCATCATCGTGGGACTCATGGTGGCATGCAGGCAGACATGGGGCTGGAGGAGCTGAGAGCTGAGAGCTCTTCATCCAAATCCAAAGTCAGCAGGAAGAGAGAGACACTGGGCCTAGCCTGAACTTCTGAAAACCTCAAATCCCACCCCCTGTGACACACTGCCTCCAACAAGGCCACACCTCCCACGGTGCTACTCCCTGTGAGTTCATGGGAGACATTTTAATTCAAACCACCACAATCAGTAAAATTACATAGCTCTTTCCTAACTTGTTCATAAAGGCATTCTCTTAGATATATAAAGAATTACCAAGGGATATTATAAAAAAGGATTAATAGAGTATAAGCACGCTCTTTTGCACTACATAAATAAATGCCTAGCCATTACTGAAAGAAATAAGCTATGTTTCCCACTTTCTTTGAATAGCTATAAAAGAAGCTGTTTCTTCAGAGAAATGAATCCAGCCCAGAGGAAAAGGCATTTCCCAATAAGTATGTGTGTCAGGAGAGAGAGAGAGAGAGAGAGAGAGAGAGAGAGAGAGAGAGAAATGAAAGAGAGAGTATTCAAATGACCTAGAGCTTAAACATAAAAATGAAATAAGCCAAATCCTAACATGCAGATATCTGAAAGTAAGAACATTAATTCCTATTAAAAATATATTCTGTTTGAATCAGGAACATTGTTGTAACTTCTGCTCATTTTTTTCTGAAAACTAATTTTAAAAGCTGGGCCTTGGAAGTCTTAGTGGGTCCCTGGAAGTCTTAGCGTTATTTCTTTTTACTCCAACCTCCCATTTGGAAGCAACCCATCAGACAAGTTTGAGTGACTAATGAAGACAGATTCCCAACGGCTGTCACTCACTGACGGTCTGAGAACACTAACGGTGTACAGGGATGGGAGACTAAAAGGAAGATAAGGTAACCCACTACAGTCCTGGCGGAGAAGCCTTGGTTCAATAGGGCAGTCAGCTCTTCATAAACACTGGTGTGTTGTTTCTCTGCCTTTGTAAACAGATATGCCATTAAGCATACAAAAGGAACCACACCAAGTAACCGGATGTCAATCATGTCAACATTATGCTCTGCTTATTTCTCAGCCGTCGGCTGGAATTCAGCTAACCTAAACTTTGCTGGATGTTAATATAACAACTGGCAACATGATTTTTTTTTAAAAAGAGTCCGAGAGTCATGAAAATGAAAATACAGCACATGACACTGATGTCGGTTTTAACAGACGTTTTTGGTCAGCATAATGTATGAGCTCAGAAATGAAGCCCCAGCCACGTACCTTTCAGAAGTGACTTCCCTGTAAATAAAGCTGTTACACAAACGACTAGCATCATCGCACCCTAAGCATTTTTGGCCAATAATAAATGGAACATTAATGGAAACTGACCATTTCCAACATGTCCTCATGAATTAATAGACCAAACATCCAAGGCATCTGGAATTCCTTGCTGGGCTATGGGCTGTCATACAGTTCATCAGCCTGGGGCCTATCTGACGCGGCCGGTGCTCAGAAAAGCCCCAGCAATTCCGCCGCTGCACTGAATTCCATTTTGAGTGAGCAGTCGCATTTGTTGATCACCCAGACAGGAGCGAACAGAGGGCGCTTGAAGAGAGCAGCTTATCACGCTCAAATAATGCGCCCAGCGGAGAAGAATAGAAGCAGTGCGTTCCTTTGAAATTGTGTCTGGCCAGCACATCAGTATTGATTGAGGGATCCAGCAGCCCCGGGAATCATGCCTGCATTCAGCACTGAAGAGGCAGTTAGCCACTCGCTTGTCATCCAGTTAGATCACTCTCTCTGATTTAGGGCAACAGCCATCAGGTTCCGAGCACCTTCTGGGACCTCTAAGGAAGCCATGCCTTCCATCGCCCAAATAAACCCACCCTCCAATAAACTCAGAAGAAGATTGTCCCTGCCTTCCATGTGGAACGGCAATTTGATAATGAAAATATTTGCTCTTAAGGGAGAGTACGTGTGGTCCTGCATCGGCCACTTGCTGCTGAATATCAACCGGCCTGTTCTGGATGAGACTGCGCTGGGGTTGGACAAAGTGCACAGCTAGGAAAGTGGGCATGTTAGTGCGTGAGGGGAGGCTGCTCTCTCTGTCAGAAGATGGACGTTTATCTTCCAGTGGAAGGCTTTGATGTTATTCATATGCTAACAGTATCACCACTTCCTTCCAGCCCTCAATGCAAAGGGAATAAAAGGCGTCATTTGCTGACACAGGGCCCAGCGCTCTCCGTCCAGCATGCTGATCACCAAGCAGCCTTCTGCCTCACAGCTAAGCTACTGTGCAGCCTTTAAATTGTTCCTTTAACACTTCGGGATCCCGGTCAAAATAATTTACCATTTTATAGAATAAAACGATGAGACAAAGAGCTCTAACTGCACTCTGCTTCCACTCCTGAAGTGTAGCCTCAGTGCCCTGGGGGCTCCTTTCATCTCCTCTAAGTGTTGGCATATGATGTGATTGTTAGCATAGCTGGCCACCAGATGAAGCAAATTATCTGAACTGCCAAGCTTCCCACTTTCTTTCCAATTTAAACATCAGTTTAACACAGAAACTGAAGGGTATTATGAAAACCTTAATATGAACCATTTCAGACATGAGAAAAAAATATTGGAAGGTTTTTTTTTTTCAAATAGTCAAACAAATAAGCATTTTAACCACCCCTGCCCTGCAAAAAAAGAGTAAGAGACGCAAGTATCAGCTAAGCACATACAGCACGCTCCAACCCACAGCAAGAGAGAAGGGCCTCTTTGTCTCCAGCAAGCATGCTTTCCTGAGCAGGGGAGGATTTTTCTAGAGAAAGTAACCTAGACAAACTGGTTAGGTCATTGGCTAAAGACAAACGCCCTTCTGCCAAGAGCAGACCTCTCATCCAAAGCATTACAGAACACATGGCATCCAGAGGACAGTCTGGAGTGAGCGTGAGCAGCATCGTCCTGCCGCAATGATGAAGGTCCTTTGCCTTATATGGCTTTCTGTGTCCATAGAAATGTCCCCCCCCCCCCCCGTTTGGACCGCTAGCTGTTAGCAGAATGTGCAAGCATATGTCCTGTGTATCTCTTTGAAAATGAGATACTCCCTGGCTGATTCATAACAATAAAGACCCGATAGCCTCTTACTCAAGGCAGAGCGTGGACTAATACATTCCACCTCAATTACACCAAAGAGAGTGGAGCCAGCAGGATGTGGATTATTAACAAACAGAAACTTTAATCTTTTTTAAGTCTTTATGATATGGTGCTATCAATATGCAAAGTAAGTATTTACAATTAAAATGTGCCCTTGTCAAAACTAGACGTTTGAAATGTAAAGTATTCGAAATTATACTTAACTGAGTTTTTAAAATATGAGTTATATGTGTGTATATATACATATATATGCATATATGTAACTATTCCTGAAAGTTAACAATATTACAGATTTTCCCCTGAAAAATAATCTTATTCAGATTCTATTAAGTATTTATAGAAAGACAGGATGCAGAGAGACAGAGACAGAGATGAGAGAGAGCGAGGGGTGGTTTAAAAACGACTTTTTTGCCATATAGAACAGCTCCAAACACTATTTCCTTTTTTATGGAAATAATGCAGGAAAGTAGAAAACTATGAAATACATATGCATCAATTGTACAAATCAAAAAATGACATTACCAAGAGTAAAAGGGATACTACCATATAAGGGCTGTAATGCTGTTCCCATATGGAATGCACAGGGAATGTTACTGACAGAGCCAGAGCAGCCATATGCAATGTTCAATGGCACTTCCAAATATAAAATATAAATACAATATGTAATGCACCACAGCATGCTGCATACCAAATGATCAAGCAATTTACTGAGGATTAGCATTTAAGAAACACATACTACCCCAAATCCCATATGCATCTATCAGTGATTACATTTTTACATCGTTGCTTTTTATCAGATCGTTGTTATGTTTTAAACAAATTTTCAGAGAATTTTCTGGCTCATTTTCTGGAAATTAGAGAACCATCCTGCTAAAAGGGACATTAAGGATCATGTGGTACCATTTTCTTTAATGTAAGAACTGAAGTCCAGAAATGTTGAGTTGTTCTCCCATGATTGAGACATTAGCAGCAGAGTTCAGATGTCCTGACTCTCAGGCCAGGCTCCCAGGGAAAACTCAATTCCTTCTCAAAACACACATGCGTGTATTTTTAATTCTCACCAGCTCCTCTGTTGCCCAGTACAACAGTCATCTGTAGAAACAGCCTGCCCTGGGTCTGACAGTATAACAACACCATTCTATTCTCAGTGTGGTTTCATGGAGTCTGACTCACACCTCCCTTGAATCCACTGGGGAGCAGGGTGGTGGTGGGGGGGGGGGGACGGGGAGATGTTGACCTTGATAGAAAAACAGACATGGCTTCATTAAAGTCATCACAGAGTTGGAAGTGTTTAATCCTGAAATAGACTCCACAGAGGAAGCCTTTGAAGATGTTTTGTTTTGCCTCCAGAGTGCTTTGAGAAACACATGAATGTGTGCCAAAGCAGCCTTTCCCCTGCCACCAGCAGAAACTGAAGAGCAAGAGCCGGAAGCCTGACAAAGAATGTATTGGCTTTCCACCCCACACCTCAACATTCTGCCGGCCTCCTCCGTCACCTCCCCAGTATTGCAGAGGGGTGCCTCTCTCACCCCCATCACCCTGGAAGTGTTACATCATCCGGTGGGAGTTCCAGATCTATACCTAAAAATACCAGCTCTAAGGAAGCTGGCAAATTACTCAAGGCGCACTTCTTTCCCCCAAAAGAACCCTGGGAGCTTTGGGGGTTGAAATGTCGACCATCTAGATAGATTCTTAATAGAGAAAATCAGTGTGGCAGCTGTTTCACCCTAAATAGCTTCTCTTTCATTTCAAGAGAGTCAGAGAGCCAACTAGGAACATTCTTTCAGAAATGGTATTAGAAGAATTCAGAGGATCTGCTTGTTCCAACATTAACACTAACGCCAAAAAGCCTCCAGCTTAGGCTTGGAGATTGGAAAAGATACTCTTTTAAAATGCTATCAAAACAGACAGTGTTTATATCAGTCATGGAAATGTTTGGTCTTCTATGGAGTGCTGAAGTTGGGGGTCCTTTAAAAGACTTAGAAGAGTGTGTTCATTACATTTTAAAACTATTTCTCCACCATCCCATTTAATAACTCCCCGTGCAGCATTGCACATTGGGTTCTGAGTGCTGCCATTATCCAGAGACATAAAGGGACTCTGGCCCCAGATTGACCACCCCAGTTTCTTTCCAGCTCAATGAGCCCCCACATGCCCATTGATCCAATTACAGTGAAAATTGGCCTATGTTCTCTGAACTACCAACACGATACTTCTAAACAGATTAAATGTAGCGCATAGAAACAGCTATGATCCAAGTCATTTACCAGCTTTTTTTTTTGTCAGCTTCCTAAAACACAAAAATCAATAACCTGCAGGTGTCACAATTACATGACTAAAGCATGCACCCATCTTATCACAGATGCATTGTGATGGCTCCATAAGCCAATTTTCGTGGTGTTGAGCAGCAGTGAGACACTGGTCACTGTCGTAAGGGCAGAAATGCAAAGACACTGACACCTGGGTCTGCGCTTTCACTGAATGACAGCTGTCATCCTTCTGCTCACATGGTATGTGCTCAGCCACACTTTGGATTCTTTGCCTCAAAGTCCATGAAATAACAGGGAGATTCTGAGTCTAGATTTAGCCTTTCCAGATTCTGGAAGTCGTGCAAACCATCTACTGATGGAGCTAGAAGTTGACTTCTGACACCCTGAGCTGCTTTGTCTCCACTGAAAGTCACTTACAAATGTCCCCGGGGTGCATTCTTCAAGTGTAGGTTGGTATTTACTGAGTTCATCCTTTACAAAGCATTGATCAACAATTTAGAACTATCTTACTCCTCTAAAATGAGACCCCGGAAGATACATGTTATATTTGAATATTAATTCTGGCTAGTGTCAAGTTTATCTGTATTAGAGTTTGATTTGCATTAAGACTGAGGCCACTGATTCTAAACATTAGTATAATAATTGACTATTTTTGGTGACTATAGTGAAATAAAATCATTAGTTTGAAAAAAAAAGACAGCAAATTGTCTAAGAAAAGAATCTGCATTCACTCTAAGCCAGTGGTTCAACCCTTGAGTCTCAACGCCTCTAGGGGGTCACATATCAGATAACCTGTATATCAGATACTTACATTATGATTCATAACAGCAAAAGTACAGCTATAACTTTATTGTTGGGGTTCACCACAATATAAAGAACTGTATAAAAGAGTCACAGCATCAGGAAGGTTGAGAGCCACTGCTCTATGTGGTCATCTAGCAATTCCCTGTGTAAAGTGAAGCCCAGGGATGAGCACTACAACCACCCCCTGGTAAAGTGTTGGAAATGCAGACTCACATGAGCCAATAGACCCCACAGGTAGTCTGTATGGATGACACGTGTGAGAAACACTAATGCATTGTGTTTTAATGCTGTTGGAATCAAGCAGAAAAATCAGACCTTCTACAAGATCTATATTATTTCCTATGGCCAAAGAAAACATAAACTTCCTCTTGGCATATATTTAATTAGGTCTCACGGATGAACAAGTAAAAGCCATCTCCTTGACACCACTTGGGAAATCTGTTTTCTTACATCACCAGCTCATTAAGTATTTTAGAATAGAAAAAAAGACAGAACCTTTAACAAGTGGTTCTGGTCAAACTGGATGGCTGCACATAGAAGAATCCAGATAGATCCATACTTATCACAAAACTCAAATCCAAATGGGTCAAGGACCTCAACATAATGCCAGTTATAATTAATCTGATAGAAGAGTAGATGGGAAGTAGGCTTGAATTCTTGGCACAGGAAATGACCTTCTGGACAGAACCCTGATGGCACAGGCACTAAGAAAAAAATTAATAAATGGAAACTTATAAAACTGAAAAGCTTCTATATGGCAAAGGACACCATCATTTGGACCACAAACAGACTTTTACCAACTACACATCCAATAAATGGCTAATATCTAAAATATATAAAGAACTTATAAATTGGACATCAAAAAACAAATAAAACAATTAAAAACTGGGGTAGAGATCTAAACAAACAGTTCTCAAAAGATAAAAGACTAATGGTTGTGAAAACTTAAAAGAAGTGTTCAATATCCTTAGCCACCAGAGAAATGTAAGCCAAACATTGAGACGTCATCCTACACCAGTCAGAATGGCCAAAATCAATAAAACAAATGGCATCTCATGCTGGTGAAGATCTAGAGTAAGGGAAACGGTCACCTAGTCCTGGTGGGTGTGAAAACCTGTATAGCCACTATGGAAATCAGTGTCATGGCTCTTCAGGAAGCTGGAAATTGATCTATTTCAAGACACAGATATACCAGTTGGGAATAGAGCCAACGCACTCCTACAGCCTACTACAGAGACACTTGTGCTACTATGTCCATTGCCACTCTATTCATAACAGCCTCAAAATAGAAACAGCCTAGAGAGAGGTTCACCAATGAACGGTGAATAAACAAAGTGTAGTACATGTATGCATAGAATATTACTCATCCATTAAACAAAGATGTTATGAAAGCCACAGGTAGATAAAAGGAGTTAGAAAGAAATTATTCTGCGTGAAGTAATCCTGATCAAAAAAGACAAATATGACATATATTTGCTCATAGGTTATATGTTGTATGTTAACTTTTAAGCCTTTGATAAGCATTCCACAAATGATATAACCACAGAAGTTAGGTGTAGAATATAGGGCTGGAGTAAGAGGCAGGAAGGATCCCCCTAGGAGTGGTAACAGAACAGACAGAAGCAGGTGGATGGAGAAGGTGGTCTAGAACAGGAAAACCAAATGGGAAACGTGGAGCAAAGAGGGAAGTAAAGGAGAGAATAAGGGGACTGACAGCTAAACAAAGAGTCATTTAAGAGGTTCTATGGAAACATAACGCGATAAAAGTTTCTTAAAATCTATACATATATGAAATAAATCTAAGTGGAATCACCAAATAATGAAGGAGACAAAGCCCCAACCTAATATCAAATGGGATCCCCAAGTGCTGGGAATGAGTTATATCTAATTGAGTTGTCGGTCAAAGGGGCCCCATGAAAACCTCTAAACAACCTAGACTATTTACAAGGCTATTTGTTCCCCCCACAAACTGATGGTAATGCCATACTGCTGAAGGCAATACCGACACAACCTCTTGAACATGGAGAAGTGAAGCTGGTACCTACCTAGAGCCATCATCCCTACTAACATGAGTTCAGGTACTGTAAGGTATTCTGCACACTATCAAAGGAGAAAGAACCTAAACACCAACCCAGCCACAAACCCTTCAATCTACTGGTGACCTATCTTCATGATACATTGGTGCAATAATAACACAAAACTTGTGGGAGAAACCAACCACTATCTGACTGGATTAAAGACCTACTCCATGAAAAGGAACTTATGCCTGGTACTGTTCAGGTAGCCAAGAATCTGGGATTAGATAAGCTATGGACTAGAGAAAAACAACTACTACTAGTTTGCTCAAAGAAAATTGCAATATGTCTCCTAACAACATTCTGCTATACTCATAGGTCATTGTCTTGCTCAGAGAAACTTCCCCCTGCAGCAAATAGAAAAAAATTACAGACATACCCAGCTGGACAATGTGTAAAGGCTGAGATACCCTGGGATACTCACTCCTCAATAGGACGTCTCCATCAACTCCCTCCCCTAGAGACTCAGAGCACTCTGTGGACGAGGGGGCAGAATGATTGTAAGAGCCCGTGGGAAGAGGAGATACCGTGGAGCATGAACTTCTAGGCAAAACAGAACTGATGTCCATACGAACTCATAGAGACTGTGACAGGATACACAGGGGCCCCAGGGTTGATACAGGAAGCAGACACAAGCTCCAATCCCCAACCCCGAAGCTATCTCTAATTGACAACCACTTGCAAAGGAAAAATTAGTTTTCTTCAATGGCCTCCCTGAGTAAGCCATTCTCAAGGACAGGCCCCATGCCCCGCAGCAGGTGGCTAACACAAAATGAACTCAGTGGTAATTCTGGAGGGTTTTGTCTCATAATGCTTTGTGTTTCCCTCCCTTTCCCCTTCTTAAAAAAGTCTTACAGGTCTCTTGCTTACATACTATGGTTTGAAATTTTATGATTTTAATGAGATTTCCATATATGTGAATGTGTGTCTCTGTGTCTTTAGTGTGTTTTTTCTTTGCCTCTTTGTTCTGTTGTTGTTGTTGTTGTTGTTCTTGGTTTTTTTGTCCTATTCTAGTTTGTTTGTTTTTATTTTATACATTCATCTTATTCTAATGTTTTTAGGTGCTTGTTTTTTAATAAGAAAGAGAGAAATGGTGTGGATTGATGGGTAAGGAGGTGGGGAGGATCTGGGAGAGGTGGGGAATAGGGGAAACTGTTATCAGAATATACTGTATATTTTAAAAAACTAGCTCTTTTTGTCTAGTATTTTTTGTGTCCTTTAATACACCAGTCTACCTCTTCAGAACTCTACTGTATTTGATGCTGTTTTGGTTCTTTGGAATTCAATACAGGACAAAACAGACATAATCTTTTAAGTTTAGCTTCTTATTTACACATTTGAAGCAAAAAATTAGCAGATGTATAAGGAAATACAAGTGAAAAACAGATACAGTTCAGGCTGGGTGTGGTGGCACAAGCCTTTCATCCCAGCACTCGGGAGGCAGAGAAAGATTTGACATAATAAGTCAGAGATGGGTCTGTCCAACTGTCATAAGAACAGACAGGAAGGAGTAGCTACTTAAGAGCAGCGCAGAGAGGGGGAGCAGAGAGAGCAGAAGAGTTTGTGGAGACAGTACAGTATAATTCAGGAGTATAGCACAGTTCAGTACAATTCAGTTGAGTACAGTTGAGTTTGATTCATGCAATTCACTTTGTGGAATTCAGGAGCAATTTTTCCAAGCAGAGCAATTCACTGAGAAACAGAGAGAAGCCAGTTTGAATCAGTCAGTTTGGAGAGGAGTTTTGAACCAGAACAGCTGAGTTGAACCAGCCTGCCAGAGGTCAGAAAGAACTAGAAAAGGTGAGCTTATTCAACAGTAAGTCTCAGAGGCTAAAAACATTCTAGGCCTAGGTTAACAGACAGAGGCTAGAAGCTAAAGCCTTTAAGGTCCAGGCTTGCAGAAGATTAGATTGTGTGGAGGTCAGAAGCATCCAGGTCTATGCCATCTCCATGCATGGTCCTTGCTTGGTGCATCAGTCTCCACTGGGACCCCTGAGCCCAGATTTGTTGGCTTTGTTGGTCTTCTTGTAGAGCTCCTGTCCCCTCTGGGTCCTTCTATCCCCCAATTCATCCATAGACCTCCCTGCACTCTGCCCAAAGTTTGACTGTGAGACTAGGCCCCCCACTCAGATGTAGCTGATAGGCAGCTCAGTCCCCATATGGGTCCCCTATTAAGGGAAGCAAGGGCTGTCCCTGCTGTGGACTCTGTTGTGGGCACTTTCATCACTTCCTCCTGACAGAGTACCTTACAATGCCACAGAGGCAGAGGATGCAGGCAGTCCTGATGAGACTTAATGATCTTGGGTCAGTTAATAGAAGAGAAGGGCTCCTCTTCTCTGAGGACTACAGGAGGGAAACAGGGGGGAGGAAAGAGGGAGGATGAGACCAGGAAGAAATGAGAGAGGGGGCTATGATTGGAACGTAAAGGGAATAATTTTTTAAAATAAATATAAATTTTAAAAAAAGAAAGAAAAGAAATGATCTGGGCTTAGCCCAAGCCATGTATTCATAAACTTTGGGTATGGCTCTCACCTCATCCCCTCCTCATCTGAGGAAATAAAAGCAACATTTACACATCCACTTATAACTCTAGGCCCAGAGGATTCAAAGTGCTCTTTTGACTTGACTTGCACTCAAGTACACATACCTACACAGGGACACACAGACATAGAGTTAAAAATGTGCAACTGAATCTTTTTTAAAAGGTCCTAAATTTGTAGAAGTGATGTTCATATAATTGCAAGAAAGCAATTATAGATGCAAGAAAGCAAGAGAGGAAAGAGGGAGAGGGAGAAAGAGTAAAAGACAGGAGAGAACTAAAAGGAGGGAGAGGAAGGAAGGGAGGGAGGGAGGGAGGGAGGGAGGGAGGAAGGGAGGGAGGGAAAAAGTTTCTAGTAGGGCAACTGACCAGCCTGGGTAGCCTATAGCCATAGTGGGATTGAGGAAGTTGGAGGAAGAGATAGTGAGCCCCACTTTGAGCACAGAGTTTGAGCAGCAGGAGGATGGTAAAACGATGATACTAATAGACACATCAAAATGAAGATCTCTCCCTCAGATGTGAGGACAGCTGAGGGACACACTAGTAAACCCCTAGGATTTACATGGAATGTGCTGACATCATGTAGGATGCATACAGAGGAAGGAGGGCTTGTGATGACGGTCTATGAGCACAGGCACTTCAGAGAGGTCATTGCAAGTGCAATGGGCCAAGATTATTTTAACTGTAAGTATGAACTTTTAAGACAGAGGAAACAGAAGTGATGAAATCAAAAGTAGAGAAATGGCAGCAGCAGGGAGCAGTTACTCTACTGACTGACACAAAGACATGTTCCATAGACATAGAGGGGCTTGTAGAAAGTTCTCCTGGGTCTAGACTCTGGTTGATAATGACCATCATCCATCATCTCTAAACTTATGGGGCTGATGATTACAATGTGTCTTATCTCTACAGCTGGGTGAAGTCAAATTACCTTACATTTTCTTCTTCTGTTATCCCAGCACTCAGGAGACAGAGGCAGGCAGACCACTGTGAGTTCCAGGCCAGTCCAGGACAGCTAACACAGAGAAACCTTGTCTGAAAAAACTAAAAAAAAAAAAAAAAAAAAAAAGTAACAAAATATGTTTACAATTCCCAGTGCCCCAGTTCTCTATAAAGACCTTGTTAAGCTTTGGGTATGAAATGTCTACAAGGCTCATATGTTGGGGGTTTGATCCCCATATGGAAGCATTATTTGGAAAGATTCTGAAAACTTCAAGAAGTGGGTCACTTGGACCTTGTGACTATCTTGCCTTAACGCTCTTACTGTTCTTCTCTATCTCAGATAGGATTTCTATTGCTGTGAAGAGACACCATGACCATGGCAACTCTTATAAAGAAACACATTTCATTGGAGTTCAGAGGTTTAGTCCATTATCATCATGACTGGGAACATAAGAGTGCACAGGCAGACATGGTGCTGGATAAGGAGCTGAGAGTTCTACATCTGGATCCAGAGGCAGGAATGAAGAGAGAGACACTGAGCCTGGCTTGAGCTTCTGAATCCTTAAATCCAAGCCCCTGTGACATACCTCTTCCAACAAAGCCACACCTCCTCCAACAAAGCCACACCTCCTAAAGATGCCACTCTCTATGAGCCTATGGGGGCCGTTTTCATTCAAACCACCATACTCTCCTTCTGCTTCCAGTCCATCATAAAGTAAGGAAGGCACTCTGCCACCCACTTCCAAGACCGTGGTGTTCTGCTCCAGCACACGGACCAACTGGTCATCAACTGAGCCCTCTGATATCGATCCTAGTGGCAAAAAACTAAAATAGTTCCCTTCTTGTCCATTAGCGCGTCTCACTATGCTAACACATATACATATTTCTGGATATCAATACACAAGGACCTGACCAAATATGAGTATAGAAAATGGAAAATGAAACAGCCTAAGTGTCCCTCAGTAGAAGAATGGATAAAGAAACTGTGGTACATATACACTATGGAATACTATTCAGCTATTAAAAACAAGGAATTCCCAAAATTTGTGGATAAATGGATTGAGCTAGAAATGATCATAATGAGTGAGTTAACTCAGAAGCAGAAAGACTCAAATGGTATATACTCACTTATATCTGCATATTAGCCCAACGGGCATGTCCCACGAAAGCCTTCACTTACCAGGAAACAGAGACAGAGGAGAGGACATTCTAGTGGGACTCTAGATGTGAGATTCATGAGAGAAAGGCAAAGTAGAAGGACCCAGAGGGTCCTAGGAGCCTACAAGTAGAACATTATGATAGGCAGATTTGGGCACAGGGGTCCCACTCAAACTAGGCACCAGACAAGGACAATACAGGCGGTAAACCTTAAACCCCTACCCAGATCTAGACAATGGACAGAACACTCTCCACAGTAAAGTGGAGAGTGGGATATTACGTTCTCACACACTCTGGTGCCACACCTCTGACCATGTCCCCTGGATGGGGAGACCTGATGGCACTCAGAGGAAGGACAGCAGGTTACCAAGAAGAGACTTGATACCCTATGATCATATAGAGGGGGAGGTAATCCCCCTCAGGAACTGTCATAGGGGAGGGGAATAAGGGGAAAATGGGAGGGAGGGAAGAATGGGAGGATACAAGGGACGGGATAACCATTGAGATGTAACAAGAATAAATTAATAAAAAAAAAAAAAAAAAAAAAGAAAATGGAAAATGAGATGAACACCTGTTGTAATTTCTGACAAAGAAATAAATTTCTCCTTCACTATGTAGCTGGGACAGGGAGTAAAATATCAGGTCTGTTTGGTTTACACATGCAACTGTCAACCCAGTTTGGATAATATAATGGTCTTTAGTATGCTAATTGCCTCTCTATAACAGGTAAGAGAATCATACAAGACTTGAGCTGATGGGGCACTGACTGCAGAATTTTATTTAAAATTAATACTATAATAAACTGTTTGGTTTTGTCAGTCAACTACCTAACAGGAGCAACTGCATTGCTTGGCTGTCAGAGAGTAAGGCACCCCTCTGAGACATCAAATATGGACTTCAAAGATATGGGTGCAAAGGGATTATGTACAAGAAAGAAAATCTGCCAAGGTTTTCTCTTGTTACCAGAATTCAGTGCTTGCTGGAGTCCTGGGTCAGAAATGGATGTTTTGGTACCTATCACAAAAGCCTATTGGAGGCATTAAGGATGTGCTGGTGGGTGGTCTAAAGAGAGAACTGAGCAGCCTCTGGCTCTCTCCAACATGAGCATGTGAACTCGCACACAGAGACTATAAAGAGGACTCGGAACACAGGAAATTCTGAGTGCTCTATGTGAGTCAGAGGGAGGTAGCCACTCTCCCCTTTGTTCCCAGGAAGCAGCCTAGACCACAAAGAAGAAAAGACAAACACGGTGAAAGGTAACAGTACAGTAAGGGCAACTGGGGCAAAACAAGAGGAATGTCACCATATCAGCAACCTGAACCAGCAGCGGATTTGGAATCAAAGCAGCATTATGGATCCACGTGAAAAAGGAACTCATTCAGATATAACTGGATAAATGAGAAGCCAAGTGTCAAAGTCAGCAGCAAAACTAACAGAAATCAACTGACATAAAGCGAAGCAGAGACATCAAAAGATCCCTTTCCAAGCTGGGGACATGGTTTTGTGTATAAAGTGTTTGCCGTGCAGGCAGAAGGACCCACGTAAACAGCAGGATGTAGGGACACACGCCTGCAATCCCAGTGCTAATAGGGTGGGGAACCCCTGAAGCTAGCCAGCCAGTCTAGCAAAATCATTAACCTTCAGGATTAGTGAGAAATCTTGACCTAAAAAATAAGGAGGGGCCAGAGAGATGGGTTGGTGGCCCAGGACACTTGCTCTGCAGCCAGGAGTATGAGGATTCAGATACCAGTGCCAATGAGACAGTGTGGTCCTATGAAGATCTGTAACCCCAGCACTGAAGGAGCCAAGATAGAAGGATCCCTGGGCCTTGCTGGCTACCATCATAACTCAAAACCACAAGCTCCTGTGCAGAGAGATCCTGCCTCAAAGGAGTAAGGGAGAGAGTGAGCCAGAGGAAGGCACCCCGCACCTGCCTGTGACCTCCATGGAAACACGTGTACACACTCACACCTGTGCACATAAACCACACATATATACACCAAATAATCAATTGAATAAAAAATTAATGTCTTTAAAAAATAAGATGGAGTGATGGACAAATGAACAGGATCTCAACACATGTGTGAGCAAATAAGCAAACACACGCACATACACACACGTATACACACAGGTAAACACATACACACACACACACACACAATTTTAAAAAGAGCTCTTCTCCTTCCCTTTGTCTTTCAGAAACACTGCAGCACTGGCCTGCTTCCAAAGGAGACCTCCAGGGAGAAGATGGGCTGAAACCATGTCGGTGCTGTGCTGGACTTAGAATCCCATTCAGTTGCCGACTAACATACACATCATGGGCAATTATCTTAACACTTGACCTCACTTCTTACATCTCCAAACAGTGTGATCATCAAATATTTGTTATTATATTTTATAAGAAATAATTCAGTCATCCACTCCTGCCAGTAACAGATTACCTACCCAATAGCTAAGATACAGATCAGCAACTTGTAGAGATTACCTGGTGTGTTAATTTTCTACTTGCTGTGAGCAAATACATGACAACAAACAGCTTAAGAAAAGGTATATATGGGCTTACAGTTTGGGGACGCAGCCTATCATGACAGGTAGTCATGGTAACAGAAGGATTATGCAGCTGGTCACATGGCAGCCACAGTCTGGAAGCAGAGAGAGATGGGTGCTTGTGCTCAGGTCACTATCTCTCTCTCTCTCTCTCTCTCTCTCTCTCTCTCTCTCTCTCTGTGTGTGTGTGTGTGTGTGTGTGTGTGTGTGTGTGTCTCTCTCTCTCTCTCTCTCTCTCTCTCTCTCTCTCTGTCTCTCTCTCTCTCTCTCTCTCTCTCTCTCTCTGTCTCTCTCTCTCTCTCTCTCTCTCTCTCTCTCAACTCAGTCTGGAACGCTACCCCATGGGATAATTCTAAAAACATGCAAAGTGTGTCTTCCCTCCTCACTTCAACCTCTGTAGTAATGCCCTCAAAGAGATCTGGAGATGTGTTTGCAGGCTGACTCTAAATTCTATCAAGTTGACAGTAAAGATCAGCCATCACAATTGGGATATTCAAATATTGATAGCTTTTGAACTTCTTTCCTCTTTATAATTGTCATTTCATAAACAAGGTTCCCCAGGCACCTTAAGGCAGCTTAAGTAATTTACCAAGGACTTCAACCTTTTGCAGATTTTGTGCACTAACATCGACACCACATTACCAGAAGGTTCTTTGAAACCAATCTGTACAATTTTACATTTTACAAAAGAGAAAGCTGGGGCTCACAATGGCGGCAGCATCGATCTGCCCATGGCCAGGACAGTCATCCCACTGTGGAAATTGGAAGCACTCCCCAACTGGAACCACTCTCCAGCCACAAATTCATAAGCTTATGTCTGCCCTCAAGGCTTAAAACAATGGCCATATTTTACTCAGTCACTTGTAGCTATAGAAAATAAAATGAAATATGTTATCTATTCATACCAGATCCATAGTGGCAATGGCATCTTTATAACAAACCTTGATAAATCTGCAACTTGCAATATTTGTTTTTACGATAAATGTGTGAGACCGGGAAGGAGAGCAGCCAGCATTTATTAAATAACCACTATGCTATATACAACAGAAACTGACAAGTAACAGCAGATATAAGATAGGTCCTGTCCCAGGTGGGTCTAATTAGAACTAATAAAGAATAATGTTCTTCTTTTGGAGGCTGTAAATAAAACATAAGCAACTGCATTGTTCAGTAACATTTAATTGGCCAGGGGAGTTTGGACATTCATTTATACTGAAGTAGAAATCTGATTATCACAGCTTCTGGAATCCACTCAAAATTTGTTACATATTCATTGATCTGGTAGGTGATGAATAGCAAGTACTCTTGGTAGGTGGGCCAATTTCAGACCAAGCAAGCTGCCCCAAGCTATAGACAATGTACCTCAAACAGGCATCTCTCACCAGGGAGCTTTTACACTAGAATTTGCCTCAGGTCACAAAGTATGTAGAAGTGGGAGGAAGAAATAACTTCATCCAGAGAGTTGCTTGTCCCAAAACCACAACTGCACAAACAACTCTAAATAAAGAACTGTCTGTCCCCGCCAGGCTCATCTTCTCTGGCTTTGATGCAGATCAAAGCTTGGTATAACACTAATAGTGAACTCCCAAGACGAGACTAGTGATGCCGTACAGCAGATGCTAAAATTCAACTTCAGACCCTCGAGAGATTCTTCCTAACGCTCAGACTCCAGTGTCCACACTGAATCTTGCACTGGTGTCTTCACACTGCTGCCTAGCTCAAGCCATCCATCCAGGTTAAGCCTCTGTGGCCCTGTTTCCTGGTGCTCTGCTGATGGATGCATTCACCTCCAGCAGACACATTTTCCTCCAGTGGACCAGCTGCTAGAGCTCCTCCAAGACGCTCTGAGGATCAGTGAGGACATGGCTGAAGCAGAACGGTAAGAAGATACTCATCACCTCCTTGGGCATTTACTGAGGTCACCAGGATGAGCCAGCCCTGCAAGGAAGCCTGCTGGACCTGAGAAGACCGAGGACATGCTGCTGCTCCTGCTCCAGTGACCTGTATCTCCCCATCCAAGACGGCTCTAATTCCAACTGCTGACTCTGCTGAAGCTGAAGGAATCAGTGGGGCAAGTGTTACAGAGGGTGATTGATTGAAATTCAGAGCACTTTGCAGAATGATTTGTTTGACATTCCCAGTAGGAAACTCTTGTTTGTTGAACTTATTATTCATTCATGTATTCATGAAAAAAATACAATAAATGCATAATCTCTGCATAGTGCCTCAATGATCACATTGAAATGAACCCAGAGCTTTGCAGTGCTAAGCAAGGTCTTTAGTCTGCAACAGAACAGTTTTACATTGCAATATCATTAACTGTGTCTAGAGTTTACATTACGGGTATAAATCAGCAAGGGAAATTTAACCTGCATTGTAATTTAAGGTTATACAGAGAATCAGGCATTAAAAATGCATGTGCATAATATTAACTTCTTGTGTGATTTTTTTTTTTGTTTTCTCCTAAATGCTTTAGCAATTATCATGTTAAGATGTAACTGAGTCTGTTCAGTTAGTGTTTGTGTTTTGACTTTTTGACAACTAGAATACAAGCTGGGGGGAAACTCAGACATTATTTCCAACATCCGTGGGGAACATGGGAAGAGAGCTCCATAAAGAAGCTGTGGGAGTAGGGGGAAGCATGCTACATTATTGGGCCAACAACTGCTGTGAGACACTGTGTTTTAATACAACAGCTATTACTGGGATTAGAACAGCGGGGCCAAAGTGTCCTGATGGCCCAACCCTAGACTATACCCATGTGCTTCTGTGTGCAGCCGCGGTGGTGATGGCTAGCCTCTGGCCTTCCTGGTGAGAGCCAGTGTGGAGAGTAAGCCTGGACCATCAGCGCAACCATCTCTTTTCAAAACTAAAGACCCCTCTGGTTATTGGAAGAAAAAAAATGGAATCGCACAACCTTGTCTTCTTCTCCCTAAACTCTGGATTCTCCCAATCCGTCACTCTGATCCTTGCACAAGCCTTAACAGAGGCTTCGAAGTCTCTTAGCATAGTCCATAAAAGAAGATATTGTTCTTTATTCTGCTCACTCAGTCAAAGCAAACACCACCTTACCTTTTAAACAAGAAATACTAAATGTTTCTTGCAGACACTTATAGAAAACATAAGAGGAAGTGACATTCCAGCTCCCTTCCTAATCCAGCAATATTCTGTTACTAAACCCAGAAGACATTAATGGACAACAGCAGAGCATTACAAACATTCTTCCATATATATGATATCATACGATATGTATTATTTTTAATTATAGTGTCCATGTTGGGGTATGTGCCCATGTGTACAGGTGCCCAGGGAGACAAGAAGAGGGTGTTGGAGTCTCTGGAGCTGGAGTTGCACATGTTTGTGGAATGTCTGACATGGGTATTGGGAACCAAACCTGGATTCCTCAAAACAAGTGCATGAGTTCTTTTCCAAGGAGGCATCTCTCCAGGCCCCAGGGTTATGTTAACGTGTAAAATACTTTTAAGACAAAATAAATCTATTAGATTTATTACTTTTATATAATGAATGTTTTGCCTGAATGTATGTATATATGCATGCATGAACGCGTGTAATGTATGTATGTATGTATGTATGTATGTATACCATGTATGGGCTTCATGCTTGCAGAGGTCAGAAGACAGCATTGGATCCCCTGGAACTGGAGTCATGGATGCTTGTGAACCACCATATGGCTTCTGGGAATTGAACCTGAGTCCTCTGAAAGAGCCGCCAGGGTTTTTAACCTCTCCAGCCCCCTTCACTTGAAATTTAAACAATTCAAATACACTGTGAACTAGCATTCTTTATTATACTGGGAAATAATATAGCATGCTTATATGCTATATGCTAAAAGTGTGTGGGTAAAATCACAAAATACATGAAGACTACAACTACAACATTTTATGACAGAACATAAGGTGGAAACTGAATGCTTTGGTAACTACACTTTAGATTTCCAGTCTTATCATTACAATGGAGCTGACAAATGAGATTAGTCATCCAAACAGCAGAGTCGCAAGTGAGAGCGGGCCCGTGCACGTGCAGTGTCTATCAGAAAGGATCCTAAGGCGTGAGGCTGATGGCTCTGCTTCCCATGTTCTTCCCATAGTGCAGCTTACTACTGTTCTGCCCCAATTTGTATCTGTTTTATAAGTGGAAAACCATGCTGACTTTTCTTAGTGTTTCTGATAGAGTCTACAATCAGCCCCTGTAGGAGTTCTCTAATCTACATATCTCAGTACTCATAAAAGAAATTGCTATAGCACTTAGCTGAACCAAAGTTATAAAAGCATCAATGGGCCATTCTGCAGACTAACTTTCCATTGGATTTTCACATACTGATTTTACTTACTCTAAAATGGAACTCACGTTAAGGCTGTGAACAAATTTAAGTCAACTTTCAAGAACCATGTTATAGTTGAATCCAAAATAAACACTTGAAGAAGTTTACAAAGAAAAACCTAAATAAAACTTCCACTGACTTGTTACTTGTGTCAGTGTCACAGGATACCAATTTGATACCAAGTTGTAAGAGAAGTAAATATGACACATCTGACCAACTGTGGCATTGGTTTCTATTATCTAGAAAATATTGATTAAAGACTAAAATAATAAGCCGTGGTGAAATTTTAGGTATATGTACACAAATTTCTAATCTCCCTTTTTCTACCTGGTGACCCTAGGTACAGGTCAAAGGTTTCTTTGAGATATTGAATTCCCAGGAAATGTGCTGAAAATGTTGGGGTGAGTGCAGCCATAAACATTTGGAAATGACAAAGTACCAAATGATTCCCCAACCCTCCCCGCAAAAGAAAACAAATTCATGGACGACAATCCTCACGCTTCCCTTTAAAGCATCCTGTGTCTTCTGCTACGTCACATTACACTATTAGATTACACCAAGACACATTTCTTAAAGGTTAACTTAGAGTTGTTCCCAGCCTAAAGTGAAGAAAGTAGGTCTAAACATGAGTTTAACACACTGAATGTGGAGACATCCGATGTAAACCAGAGTCCTACTGGGATGATTCATACCTGTTGACCCCAAGCTGAACATGGAAATCAAATCATTTGCCTCTCATTGTCTCCAGGCTGTGTCCAGATTTTGATGTCCTTATTTACAGTCTGCAAGGCTGTTCAGATTCTGAGATTTGGATTAGAGAATTGGGGAAAACAATATATTTAGAAAAACAAAGTAGGGTTTCTTTCTTTTTCTTCCTCTTCTTCTTCTTCTTCTTCTTCTTCTTCTTCTTCTTCTTCTTCTTCTTCTTTTTCTTCTTCTTTAATTTTAAGCTACCATTGAGAGCTGGAGTTGTAGCTCAGCAGTACAGTACCTGCCTAATACAGGAAAGGCCCTGGCCTCAGTTCTGGGTACCACACAATCAATAAATAAAAAGTTAACATCTGAAAGTTATACATTTTAAAAGCTCGTTTTAACTTCCAGCCAAAACTAATCATCCTTATTTAAGGCTTGCATTAAAAATGAATGCGTTGCAGCTGCCAGCAGGGTGAGCTCCACTCATCCAGCTCAGAAGGCAAAATAGACGCAGCTCTCTCCATTGGAGCAAACATGCTTCATATTCTTTCCTGTAAGAAACAACAAAAATATCCCTGAGCATCTGCCACTTACTCACTGCCCTTTGGTAGGCAGTCCCTGCTCCTGAGCCAATATGCCTTTGTGCATTGTCTGCCTCCTTTCTGAAGGTCGCTGGCTGCAGGACTGTGAAAGCCGGAAGAGAACGGATGGAGTTCGCCACGTCATCTAATAGCCACAGCCCCCGTTCTACCTGTGATGCTCGCCACCCAAGGTCAGCTCACAGAACAGGTGAGTCGTTTTAATAGGAGTTGCTGATAACCACATGGGACGGAGGAATCACACCCAAAGCAAGGACCAGACTATTTCACAGGCTGTCCGGGCTAGTGCTTCCCTACCAAATTAAAAGGGCAGAATGATCAGACTTGAGATGCGTTCTGCCTTGTGGGGGATGTTCAGATTATTTGGAACACCTGAGGTTGAGCTGAGCGTTGGTTTTTTTGTTTGTTTATTTGTTTGTTTGTTTTTTCTTTCTTTCTTTCTTTTTTTCTTAACCTAGAAAATTCAAAGTAACAGTGGAGACACTGACGCTTTCAACTTACTGGAAAGGTAATGAATCTGAGACATACATTCTTAGGTAATATAGCCTAGGAGACATTTCTAAAACCGTCTTCCTCCTTTTTGTCCTGGCTGAACTCTCCAGTCAAGTCCTGAGGACTGTGGAAAAGTATCTGTCATGTTACCAGAAATGAATTCAGAAAGGCAAGGCAGTGAGACCTGCACAGGAGGGCTGCCTCACCTTAGGAAACTGATTCGGAAAGCTGCAGTTAGCAAAAGATGAGGGCTTTGGTCTGAGAAAAGTGTAGATTGGGGCTATTTGCTTTTCATCTTTCTATTCTTCAGCCAAGCAGTTAGATGTATTCCCTCATGTCTAAAATGGTGGTCCTGGTACCTTGCTCACAGTATGTGGGAGAAAATGCAATGTCTGCAAAGGCAAGGTGCACATCCAGCAATGTACATAGAGTAACTCAGAGGGCCTCCTTTGCTCCTCCTGCACGGCTGTGTCTCCCCACAGCATGGCAAAGTCTCCTCATAGCAAGGGTACTTAAGGATGTTTGCTCAGTGTGGAAAGCTCCACCAGTATTAAGCCACGTCCAAGTTACTAAATGCACAAACTAGGCTGAATTACCAACTAGTGTATGAAACTATTTTTATTTAGTAAGGACTCACATCTCCTTGAAATTTAATTAACACTTATCTGTTCAAACTGAATAACTATCTGGGCAGAGTGTCAAGAGTGTTTTTAAAAAGGTATTCGGGGACAAGAGAGATGATTTATCAGTTAAGCTCATGCACTGCATACTAGGTGACCCACAACAACCTGCAACTCCAGCTCCAAGGAATCTGATGTCCCTGGGCTCTGAGGTCACCCACACTACAGTGCACAAAGTCACATCCTGAGAGATAATTGGAAATAAATATTTTAAAAAGGAATTAGTGTTGAGCAAATATGATTTTTCTCAACTGAGCTAAAATCCTATAACTTTACTGAGTTATATGCAGAGTATTAAGTTTATTCATATCAGCAAATTAATGCTATGCTTATTTACATATCAGTTTAGAGTGTTTTCAGTATTTGTTCACAACATTCTAATATGAGCTTGTTACTTAGAACAAAATATCAAAATGACAGTTTTGAGATATTGAAACTGTCCATCTATTGGGAAAATAATAAATACCCCCAATGTGTTCATAAATAATACAGACCAGCAAACATTTCTGTAGGTTTCTTCCTCTCTCCATACAAACTGTCAGCTTCCTTCCCTGAGGCATTTGAAAGAGTGACCAGAACATTAAAAATGATGGTGTAGCAAGGTAAGCAAAAACCAAGAAGCGCTTGCCCTCGAAAAAGAAAGAGTCAGCACTGACTTAGAGCACACAGGAAGGCTGACTTTTCTAAGGCTCTTAACTCTATAAATTAGGAGGGAAGGAGAGGAACCATGAGACAAGTGTTCACAGCCTTCCTTCAAAGTAAAACGGCTTATGTTAGATGAACTATTGGGGGGAAAAAGGAAGAAGAAAAAAAGGAAGGAAGGAAGGAAGGAAGGAAGGAAGGAGGAAAGAACAAAGAAATCTTGTCAGGCCCAACACCTAAAGTCCATCTGACTGAATGGGTAGTGAGGGAGCCCATAACATGACACTAAAAACTATGTGTGTCCTGTCTAGCAAATTGTTCAGGTGATAGGAGCTGGCCGAGTGAGCAGGAGTGTGGTGAAGCCTCTGAAGGCTGCTGTATTTGGTAATTGTTTGGGACTAGGTCTCTGGACTGGCTACATAATTTCTCACAGGGATGCCATATTTTCTGAGGGCTTCCAGTTCCATTCACCTGGAAAATGTAATCTATGGTGGGGGTGGGGGTGTAATAGCCATGGCCATGATGTCTCTACAAGGCAAAAATGCCTGCAGTAAAGAACGGCATGCTGATTTAAGTGCTGCTGTCAACATTTGCTTCCTGTAGGCTCCAAGGACCAATCCACTCTTGCAGAGAAGCAAATGTGCATCTTATAGACAGACAAAGCTCCCAGAACTGATCACTCAGTCAGTCCCCAGGAGCTCTTAACACATTTCATATTTTTCAAATTGAAAGAACATGCTACTTATCTCAAAACCTTCTTTCTCCCAGAAATATAATCCATCAAAGAAAATATCACATCAGCAAAGTGGGGGGGGGGGGAAGAAAAATTAAATGTCCTGTTTACAGTTCCCTTTTTGGCATTTTATACATTGACGGATGTCTAATAACTAACTGCTCATCTTTTCAAAAGAAATCATTACTTGGAGGCAATGTCACACCTCATAGTAAAGGCTCAGTGTAATGTTGCTGAGTTCTCACACTGCTCTCTCCACCTGCCACTCCAGCCCCAGACACATTCTGATAACCTGGTCATAGAACCTAACCGTGATATTGATCCTACCTCAATGTACCAATGTGCCTTCACCATGCCCTCCTACCTCAATGTACCAATGTGCCTTCACCATGCCTTCTGAGTTATCACTTAGAACCTAGCACTTGCTTAAAGTTATAAATTGTCCTGACACTCTGAGCCAATGACTCAGACCAGGCAAGGGCCTAGAAGGAGCCTTAAATAAATTGTCATTCTTTAAAAGTGACATTTATGCCTAGTCTACCAGTTTCTATAAACATTTGAAATTTTGGAGACACATAAAAACAAACAAGAATGAAAGAGTCCATGTACAAACCGAAATGAAAGGAAACATTCATCACAGACTGCTGTGTGGATGACAGGAAAGCTGATGTTGTGCTACCAGCGATCAGTAGACCACACCATGCTTCTGCCTCACTCTACTTGACACACTCTGCTCCCTTTGGCTCGGGGCACTGTCCTAGGCTCACAGTTGTCAGGCCAAAGGAAGCTAAATTTGGACTATCAAAGACATCTCTGTCAGTTAAATGAGAAAACCATAAAGCTTTATGAAACTTGCCATGTGTGTGCTTAGGTAGGAGGGGCTGAGGAGTTGGGAAAGACTTGAGAGTGGGGAATGAGGGAAATCTCATTCATCCACCATAGGAAGTGAGAAAGGAGCGAAGAATTAAGACAGCCTCATAGCAGAGGAACTCAATACCTTTCCTGCCAGAGAGTAAACAAAGATCCCAGCCATGGCAAATTGGATGACATCCTTTCCATGAATGGATGGACACATTTTAGGCAGAAGGTTCTATGTGTGGGTCAGTGTCCCCCTCTGTAAAGATATGTTAATTCATAGCATGGCTGTTCTGGCAAGAGATCACATCCAAAAATCTTCTAGGTCTGTGTGATCCAGCTGGAATACAAACACACCTTTAATTCAGGAGACAGAGGCAAGCAGATCTGAGTTCAAGGCCAGCCTGGTATAGAGCAAGTATTGGGGAAAGAAAAGCGTAGACCTAGGCATGGTGATGCATGCCTTTAATCCCAAACAAAGATAAAGTTAGTTTGTATAAGGAAGCACCCATGTTTGAAAGTGATGTTTAATTGGGTAGCAAAAAAAGGTAATGAATAAGAGAAGATTAGACAGAATAGGATATGTCCAACTCTCATGAGAAGAGAGAGGAAAGGGAAGCTACTTAAGACGCAGTTTTACAGAGAGAACAGGCAGTTTTACCAGGACAGTAATAGAGAGATAGGTTGCAGAGAGAGAACTCAGATGAAGACAGAATGAGCCAGAAAATGAGAAGCCAGAAGATTGGAGCAGATTGCTGAGTTAGTTTGAGGCCAAGCAGAGAAATTCTGGGCCAAGACAGGAGCCAGATTAAATTAATCAGCTGAGAGAAGAGTTTGTGCCAGAACAGCTGAGTTGAACCAGCCAGCCCAGAAAGAAGAAGTAAGGGTAAGATTTTTAAGCAGTAAATCTCAGAGGCTGAAAACATTCTAGGCCTAGGTAAGATTGTAGGGAGGCTAGAAGCTTCCAGCACTAGGCCTGGGTTAGCAGAAAGAGGCAGTAAGCCTCTCAGACAATGATCGAGCCAGGAGATTGTTACTTTTACACCCCTCCCAACGATGGGAGTCCCACCTGGAGACAAGAGGTGCCAACTTTATGCTCCTTAACACTCATTGCTTGGAGTCTCATCTAGGATCACCCTCATAGATTCCCAGGAGCCTTCCCTGTCCTAGAGATGCCCCCCAATTTCTGTTCTCTCAGCCAGTTCTCCTAACCCACCCTCCTCCTCTCTGTTCCCCACCTGAACCCCACTCCTGTTATCCTCTCTACCCTATCTCTCCCTCCATCTACTTTTCATGTCTATTGCATTTCTTGTTCTAAGTGAGAATCAAGCATCTTCCCCTGGGCTCTCCTTGGCTTCTTTGGGTCTGTGAATTGTAATGTGGTTATCCTGTCCTATGTGGTTAATATCAGCTTATAAGTGAGTACATATCAAGTGTGTCTTTCTGGGTCTGAGTTATCTGACTCAGGACGATCTTTTCTAGTTCCATCCATTTGTCTACAAATTTCCTGATGTTCTTGTTTTTAATAGTAGAGTATAAACATACCACAGTTTCTTTATCCATTCTTCAGTTGAGAGCCATCTAAGTTGCTTCCAGTTTCTGGCTATTACAAATAAAGCTACAATGAACATAGTTGAGCAACTGTCCTTGTTGTATAATGGAGCATCTTTCAGGTATATACCCAGGAGTGGTATAGCTGGGTCTTGAGGTAGTACTATTTCCAATTTTCTGAGAAACCTCCAAATTGATTTGTACAAGTGTGCACCCCCACCAGCAGTTGAGGAGTGTTCCCCTTGCTCCATATCCTCACCAGCATGTGCTATAACTTGAGTTTTTTATTTTATCCATCTGACAGGTGTGAGATGGAATCTCAAGGTCATTTTGATTTGCATTTTTCTGATGACTCAGGATGTTGAGTATTTCTTTAAATGCCATTTGAGATTCCTCTGTTGTAAATTCTTTGTTTAGCTATGTTCCCCCATTTTAAAAATTGGATTATTTAGCTTGCAGGTGTATGATTTCTTGAGTTCTTTATATATTTTGGATATTAGCCCTCTGTCAGATGTGGTGAAGATCTTTTCCCAATCTGTAGGCTGATGTTTTGCTCTATTGACACAAAAATAAACACATAGACAAATGAAACAAAATTGAAGACCCAAATATGAGGTCATATAACTTCAGCCATTTAATATTTGATAAAGATGCCAAAAACATATGATGGCTGAAAGCACCATCTTCAACAAATGGTGCTAGGAAAACTAGGTGTCCATATGCAGAAAAATAAAATTAGACCTTACACAAAAACTAAACCCAAATGAATCAACGACCTAAACATGAAACTTTGAGTATTGAAACTCCTTGAAAAAAAATAAAAACGTAGGAAGTACCCTACTTCCTACATAGGTGTAGGAAAAGACTTTCTGAATAGAACTCCATTTGTCCAAGAATTAAGACCAACAATTTGTCAATTTTGGTGGGACTTCATAAAACTAAAAATATTCTCCACAGCTAAAATGGACGATCAACCATGTAAAGAGGAAGCCTACAGTGTGGGAGAAAATCTTTGCTAGCTAAACATCTGACAGGAGTAATATCCTGACTATATGAAAAACATAAAAAACAAAGAGTAAAAAGAATCAAAAGACACATTTTTAAAAATGGTCTATGGATCTAAACAAAGAGTCCTCACTAGAAGAAATAAAAATGGCAGAGAAATATCTCAAAAAATTTTGTTATCCCTAGAAATTAGATAAATGTAAATCAAAACAACTTTGAGATTTCATCTTACCTCATTCAGAACAGCAAAAAAAACCAAAAGAACAAATCCTAGAAAAGACATCAGGGAAAGGGAACACTTATTCACTGTTGGTAAAACTGAAAACTGCTCCAGCCACTCTGAAAATCAGTGTGCGAACCTTTAAAAAGCTAAAAATAAATCTACCCTATGACCCAGATCTCCCACTCCTTCAGATATGCCCAAATGATTCAACATCATACTCTACAGATAGTTGATCATCCATATTCATTACTAAGATTTTCATAATAGCTAGAAAATGGAAAAAAAAACTTAAATGTCCTTCCGCTAATGAATAGATAATAAAAATGGGGCACATATACACTATGAAATACTGTACAGCTCTAAAAATGAAATCAAGAAATTTGCAGGTAGATATATAGATCTAGAAAAGATAATATTGAGCAATGCAACCTATACCCAGAAAGAAAACTCCCATGTCCTCTCTTATCTGTGGCTCCTAACTCCAAATCTGCAGATATGAATATATGAATTGGATTAACCACAAAAACCAGGAAAGTACAAAGAGGAAGATATATTGATTTGAAGGGATAAATATGAAAAACAATAAAGAGACTTTAATTAAGGAGAAAGTAGGAACAATTTCCACCTAACCCTAACCCTAACCCCAAATATGAGCCATAAGAAATCCCAAATATGAGCCATAAGAAATCTCTTTTGGGTTGTTGGTCAGAACAGAGCACGTGACTCCTAAAACACTGTGGGTGGTTGCTGTTACTCTTAGTTGCCTCCTGGAAGAAAGACAAGTCCTCATTGCTGAAGATACCAGCACTTCGGACACAGGACCTGGAAGATTAAAGCTGGACTGACCCAAAAGCATCCTCCCTGAGCACTAGATTTTATGGTGCTAGAAGGTGCCGTGCAAGCTGCCAAGGGAGGAGAACAAGCACCAGCCCTACCCAGCTGTGACAGCTTTGAACTATGGCAATGGCCAGCATAGCATGGTAGTCTTAGCACTGCAAAAGTGGCACGCACATCCTGACGGTAACCAACCCTTGTCTAACTGGACTTACAGCCCACTCAACAAGAGCGAAATCTTCCTAGTACTGGAAACCTAGCCAGCAAGCCAGGGCTAGTAGGGTCATGAATCTCGGAGAAGAGCCTACAACTGCAGCTTTAATAAACAAGAATAATTCCTAACTTCATACTAATTACCTTTATACCCACAGATAAGCGTAGCTCTCACCCCTTGCTAAAGAAGCTTGTCTTTGCATCAGACAGAAACCATTACAGAAAACCACAACTGATCAAAACGCAGAGAATAAGTGATCATGTGGTGCCAAGCCTCACCTCATCAATCCACAACACAACTCCGACACGCATGGCTCAGGCAACAGTACAGAATGGGGGCAGAACGATGTAAGAGGAAAAAGAACAAGAGGTCTTCCGGGAAAGCCAATCTCCTGAGAAACACAGCCTCCTAGGCACGCCAGGGATACGTCAGGGATGCTACACACCCCATGGAGTTTCAGCAATGCAACTTGGATGCCTCAACAAGACCTGACCAAGGACAACACCTAACAGACAGGCTAACATGAAAGGGGGAAACCTCACAAGGCCCTAACCATAGACAAAGAACTGCAGGCAATTAGTGAGTGCTGAGAGCAGGAAAAAACAGTCTTCCTCAAAGAAAAGTCTCTCAATTGGCTCTCCAATACCAAGCGGTCAGGCCTGAAAGTGTATGCGTGTGTGTGTGTGTGTGTGTGTGTGTGTGTGTGTAGTTATGTATTATGTGTATATTTATTTTTATATTTTTATTATGTGTATAGCCACATACATGTAACATTGTATAGATTGAGAAGAATGAAGAATGTATTTATATATTTAGAAATACACATACACACTTTTAGGGGAAAAAAAGGCCATAATTTTGGGAGAGTTTGGAGGGAGAAACAAGAAGAAAGAAAATGATGTAATTGCATGTTAATTTCAAAACCTAAAATATACATATTAATTTTTTTTAATCTAAGTGTAGTGGAGCCCACCTATAACCCTAGGCCTGGCTGGAGGAGAGGTAGAGAAGGCAGTTCCTTGGATCCTTGTGGACCAGCTATCCTGGCCTATGTGGCCAAATTCTAGGCTAATCAGAGATCCTATATCAGCAAAGGGTGAAAGGTACCTGAATTTGGATACCCAAGGTTGTCTTCTGGTCCCTCCATATGCAGTGAGTATGCACACACACACACACACACACACACACACACACACACACACACACACACACACACACATTTTTAAAGTAAAAGGAAGCAAAAAGGAAAGAAAGGGGAAAGGGTGAAATATACTTGGCACACCTGACCAAGTTCATCCTTTAGCCTCTCTCTTGTAGAACTGGATATTATTGCAAAGGCCTACGTAATGGATTCTACAATAGCTATTAATTAAATAAAGCAGTTTTTTTTTCTTGTCACTAGACCAGATGGCGTTTCTGTGGCTATTGCTCTCAGGTGAAGTAGTCTGCAGTATCTGTGACCCTTCAGAGACCTGACTGCACCTGAGAATAGAGGAAAAACACCGAGCACCTAAAAATGCCCTAGAAGCCATGCTTGCTTATGCTCTATGGCAAGGATGCCATCCACATTTTCCTTCACTCACTAGTAAATGTTAACAGCTTCTGGGTCTAGGTATTGCCTCCGGTGCATGGCACGTGTACGTGACCAAAACAGAGCAAGATCCTTGTCATTACACATCACAGTCTAGCACAGTCACACTAGGCTGAAGACAAGACACATTACGAGAGGAAAAGACGAACCAGTCAATAAATGGATCCAGACGCCGTTCATGAATTTGAGATAAGAGAAAATTAGCTCTTTACCTCACACTAAAAATAAAAATCAGTAACAGGTCGAATAATGAAGCAGAGAAGATTGCCTGTAGGAGGTTAAAGAGGAAAAGAATTTCTTAAACAGTATACAACCCTAAATCTGTATTGCTATTTTTACTACAGAATAATTAAAAGCTTCTGCAAACACAACCATAATCAAGTTGCAAAATTGGGGGATGGCACATGCTCAGTAAAGAATTCGTATTCGAGAGACGTAGACCATTCCCATAAACAGACGAGAGGAGCAAATTTTCCAAAAAAGGAGCAAAGAATGAAAAAGCAAGAGAAAATGTGGGTAACCAGCAAGGTTCTAAGAATGAGCTTATCCCCAAAGCTAGAAGCAAATGCAAATTAAAACAGCAGCAAGATATAATTTTATATCCATTAGATTGCAAGCATTTTGAAGTCAGACAACCCCAAAGATTGATGATAATGTGGAATAATTAGATTTAGACACTGTCTAGATGGGAGATTTGATACCAACATATAATAAAAAAAAGTGGGCAATACTTGATGTATTCAGCTTTTAAATGTCAGATTTATACTATCTAGTCCTCTGCAGACAATTGCTCACAGGCCCCAGGAAACCTATATAAAAATATCCCTAGCAGTATTACTTGTAGGAGCAAAGGCTTGAAAATAAGTAAATGCTCATTAATCAAGGACTGAATATGACATATTCTATAATGAAAATTAATAAATTGGATCCATGTTATCATAGAACCTTAAAATTGAGTGAAACACTTATACCCAGTATAGTGCCATACACTTTCAAATTCTACAAAAATATTGTATATTTATACAAAAATTAATTTAGACTGAATTGTTGTTGTTGTTGTTATCATTATTAATTTGCTTTTTCAAGACAGGGTTTCTCTATGTAGCCTTGGCTGTCCTGGAACTCACTCTGTAGACCAGGCTGGCCTTGAACTCAGATCAGAAATCTTCCTGCCTCTGCCTCCCAAGTGCTGGGAATAAAGGCATACACAATCACTCCCCAGCCTGAAATTATTTTTAAATCATTATAATGAAAGACATTAATTTGTAATGGTGAATATTTCTGTATTTGAGGCAAATGAATAGGATTAAGAAAGAAATGCAGCTATCAAAACATAAAAAATAAATTTCACTTAAGGATTTGATTGCAGCCAGGCATGGTGGTGCACGTCTGTAATCCCATTGCTCTGGGAGGCGGAGGCATGTGGATCTCTGAGTTTGAGGCCAGCCTGGGCTATAGAGCAAGTCCAGGACAGCCAAAGCTACACAGAGAAAATCTGGTTGGTTTTCATTTACAAAATAGACTGTCACTTGTGCTGTGGCTAATTTATCAGAATGGCCTAGTAATGTATGGTATTAGCCTAATAATTATTATTACTGCAGTATTTTCTAACCTGCTGGCAATCAATCAAGACACAGAGACCTGTTATATCTTAAAATAGCCTTAGTTAACCTGGAGCAGGGCAGATATTAATCCTCTGAACTACCTCCCATATTGGGGCAGGTATCCCATACCGAGCCCCAATCCCATGTCATCTACTTCTAATAATTTCTATCAAGCTACCTCCAATCCATAATCCCAAATACTTGCTAAAGCTCTTCATCTGGGCCAAACCCTCCATCCATGCTGGCATGTGCTTTTTCCTTCCTAACCCATGATGTAGCCTCCTTCTTCCTGCTCTTCTCCAATCTCTTTCTCTTTCCCAAGATTCTCTGTCTTCCAAAGACCAGACCCTTGGCCACACCTAATCCATTTGCCCCGGCCAGTTGTGTTGGCCCTTTATTAGTCAAGCAGGAAGTTTGTTAGGCAAGATTATATAGCAGTCTTGGGACACAGAGACAGCAAGCAGTAATTAACATCAAAATACATCAGGCTCATGAATCTGAGTTAGTCCAGTTCCCATTGTCAATGGGTAAGGGCCCACCAGGCTGTGGTTACCTGGCCCACACTTCCGGGTCTATCTAGCTCCCAGTGCTTACCAGGAAGGAATCTCCAACTGCAAACCTCCTGCCCACACCTCCACGACTTCCTTAGATCCTGGCATTGAGAGGTAAGCAGTCTCCAGAGCACCAGCCCCAGGCCCATGCTCCCACTCAACCCACTAACTCCAAGTGTGAAAATCTAGACACAAAACCTGATAATTCAAGACAACATGTCTCACCTAAAAATTACTAATCCCAAAGGAACAGAAGAATGCCTTGAAAAGGCTCTCAAAGAACTTTCCAACAAAGAACTCAAGAAAATGTAATAACTTTGCCCAAACAACTCAAAGAAGACAAAAAGATGAATGAATTAAGCAAGTCAATACAAGGTGTGAAAAATAGAATTTAATAAAGAGAATTATTAAGGAAAAGCCTGAAATGATGCTAAAAAATTTAAAACTCTATAAGCCAAATAAAACTTCGGCCAAAAACTTTATCAATAGAATGGATCATGTGGGAAAACAGAGTATCAGAGCTAGAAGGCAAGGTAGAAAAATTACACCACAAAAGCTTTGGGACACTATGTAAAGGCCTTATATTGTGAGCATAGAAAGAGAAATACCATATCAAAGACATATAATATACTTCAAGTAAAATCATAGAAGAAAAATTTTCAGAGCCTAGGGAAGTAGATGCCCATCCAGGTGTGAGAAACATAGAGGAACTCCAAATGGAACAGACCAAAAAAGAAACTCTTTATTACATATTAAACTAAAAACATTAAGAACTCAGAATCAAGAAAGGATATTAAAAGCTGCAAGAAAAAGAAGACCAAATCATTCACAAGGTCAAGGTCATCAGACTAATATCTGATTATCTGACAGGAACTTTTCAATCTTGAATGGGATGGAAGGGTATATTCCAAGTTCTGAAAAAGCACATGTCTCAAGCTAGACTATTATACCCAGAAAAACTACCTAGTAAATCTGAAAGATAAATTAAAAACTCCTTTGATAAAAACAGAACAAAGGAACTTATAAGCACTAAGCTAGCTTCACAGAGAATACTGGAAGGACTCCTATAGTCTGCTGCATAAACACAGCCAAGGTGTCATGGAGAAAAAAAAATGAACAATACCAAGACAGTCAATCAAGAGAGGTCAAAGAGATGTCACAAAATCAATATGGCAACAAGTAACACACATATTACAATAATAATTTGACTATTAATAGTTTCAATTGTTCAATAAAAAGAGGAGGGTTAAGCGAGATGGGAAGGCAGGACAACAGTGTAGAGGAAGGAATAACTGATACTAACGACCTTGAAAACGCCATATGGAAAGCCACTGCTGTAGACACTCCCTACCATATATACACAAAAATATGTATGTATGAAAAGAGTTTAAATGAAGTTAACCCATAACAGAGCATAGCACCTCCTCCAGCCTCAATAGGCTATTAAGTAAAAAGCCCAGCTATAGGTATAGGTTGCCTATTTTTTAACTGTTTGTCCGTGGGTTCCCACAGACCCCCACAAATAACATACTATGGCCATTGCTCATGGTTACCTTCCAGAATTTGATGGTAACATCCTTTTGCTGAACACACCACATACCTGAGTCATAGGACATGACGAAATCAAGACGACACTGATCTCAATGCTTCATCCCTACTGGCTAGCTCTCATAGTGCAGGGAGGTGCTATGCATGCTGCTGAAGGGAAAAAATAATCAACAACCTGAGCTACAATTCTGACTGGCTAACAAGATATGCCCACTGTGCAATGGTGTCAGAAATGTTATGGGTGTGACCAAATATTTTTCGATTGGATTTAAGGACTGTACCACAAGAAAGAACTCACGTTTTTACTATTGGTTGGGCAGAACACTCTTGTCTGACCATAGGGCCAGGTCATAGGCCCTAGGGAAGAACCAAATGCTTATCATTTTATTAAGTGCAAATAGTATTACAATGACTCCTAATGACTTGTTCTTATACTCATAGATAAGCAGATCTCTCCGTGCTCAACAGAGAAATTTGTTTCACAGTAGTTGTCAATTATCACAGAGACCCACAACTGGTCACAGCGCAGAGAATATGAGACAGTGGGGTGTTCAGCTATAAATGGGACATCTATATCATACCCTCTCCCCCAAGGCTCATGTATCACTGTGGAAGAGAGGGGTGGCGGACTTCCACAGTAAAGTGGTATTTGTTTGACATGACAGCCCTTATTGTACACATGAACTCATAGAGTCTAGGCCTGCAGACAGAAGATGTGGCTAAGATCAAACCAGCCAAAATCTCAGCATGGGTTGGGGGAAAGGCTGAGGAAGCCCTGTACCTGGCTCAGACGCTGTGACAACCAATGGCTTCTGAGGAAGGAGAATCAGTATTCAGGAGGAGCGGTTGCCCATGCTCCATTAGATGGCACTACACCTACGCACGTATTATCTGCACTAAGTGGGCTTGGTGGGATTAAAGAAAATTAAGAAATAAAAAAGCATGTGGATGTGGAGCGGAAAGTTGTGGAGAGGCTATAGGAGGAACTGGAGAAGAGGGAAAGGGGGTGGATTTGATAAAAATGCAGTGCATGCTTGAAAGAAATCCTTAAGTGTGTGTGTGTGTGTGTGTGTGTGTGTGTGTGTGTGTGTATGTGTGTAATTTTAGACAGTATGGGTTCCAATGACCTGAGCCAAGGAGCTTGTCATAAACAGAAAGGGCTGAAGAAAGTAGAAACAGAAACAAAACCACAGATGGGTAGTATCAAGGTTATTTTCCTTATAGGGTTAAAACAGAGTGGACTCGGGTTAGCTATAGTCTCCCTTTTTTGGAACGCTGGCCCATTCCAAACTTACATCTCATTACATGGCACTGGCACAAGAACTCCATTCTGGTTCAGTCTGGCCTTCTGAGGCCTCTTCTATATGCTATTTTGAAACAATTCCCCTTTGAGTAATTGACTCCTTGAGTAGGTAATGTACACCATATATAAACCTCAACATACACTGTGGGCTGTAAGTGATAATGACGCACCATTATTGGTTCACTGAGCTCTAACAATTATACCATACTGTATAGCATGCTGATGGTCAAGGAGAGTGTGTAAAAAGGGTGATATGGTATAAGAGAATTCTCTGTGGTTTCTGCTCAGTTTTACTATGAACCAAAAATCCAAGAAAACAAAGTAGCTATATCTACTACTACTACTACTACACACAAATACACATGCACACACACACACACATACACACCCTGGCCTACTCAATAAGCTGAGGGAGAACTGCAGTATTAAAGCTTGACTAGTGTAGAGAGAAGGTTGAAGCAACCTGGAAAACAGAAAGACATAATCCCAAAAAACTAACTTAAAAAGGAAGCTGAGGACAAAGCTCAGAGGCAGTGGCTTTGCACACTGGAGGCTCTAGGATCAGTCCATGATCCTGAAAAAAAATTAATTAAAATTAAATTAGTTATTAAAGAGATAAAAGGAACACATTGATCTTAGGGTGTAGCTCAATGGGTAATGTGTTTGACTAGTATACATGAGGGCCTGCCTGGATTTGATTATGAGCATAAAAGAGGAGAAAGGGGAGGAGGAGGAGAAAGGGAAGAGGAAGAAGGAAGAAAGGGGATGGAAAGCAAAACGACAATATTATCAGCAAATATCAGCAACGATTAGCTGTTAAGAAGATCTAATAAAACACATATTCTATTATTGACGTAAGTAGAAATAAAAGCTTCAGTAGGTTGGCTTCACAGCACATTGTGGCTGACAAGAAGACAGAATCAGCAAACCTTACAATATTTCATGTGAGGGATGGATTTGAACCAATGATGTAACACTTGCTTGGCATGCACAAGGCTAGGTTCAGTGCCCAGCGAAGGAAAATTAAAAGGGCATGTTGGTTGGATTAAAAGAATATCTAGTCTGAAGAACAGGAGAAAAAGAAGGAATACTTAATGGATTGTCACACACCTTTGGGGAAACCCCCCAAACAAACCAGCATATGCCTAACTAGTCACAGAGACAGAATACAGAGGGGGTCAGAAAACATCTGGAAAGAAATAATGGCTGAAAACTTCCCAGTTTTAATGAGAAATATTGAAATATTAATATATACCCCAAGGGGGTCAAAATTTTTCAAGTAAATTAACTCAAGGATATTAACATCTCAATATATCATAGTCAAACTCTTAAAGACAAACACCAAGGAAAAATCTTGAAGATAGAAAAAAAAAGGCTCATGATAGACAAGGGGTTCCCAATAAGAATAACAGCATATTTCCCATCAGAAACCTGGAAACCTCGAGCTATTGGACCAACATAATGGACATACTGAAGGGAATAAGGGATATTGTTTGTTTTACTTTGTTAGATCACCTCATTGCTGTATCCCTAGAAGTCCTCTAGGTTGATATAAAGTTGAGGTTAGCCTTAAACTCTTGATCCTCCTGCCTTTGCCTCCCAGGCACAGTCCATCTTGGAACCCTATAGGAAATGGTGGAAGATTTTTTTTAACTAGATGAAAAAAACACAGGAGCGAAATTTAAATCCATACAAAGAAAAGAAAGGAGCTCTGGAAAAGATGATTACACAGGTAAATCTCAGACAATAAAAATAAATTTTTTATAACCTTTTTCTTCCTCTATCTGATTTATATGACAACTGTACAAAGCAATGATTGTGAAACTATCTTCATGGACTTAGATTATGCAAAGGTATATTTTGTTGTACAATGATTACACACAGAAGCGTGCAAAGAATGGACTTAGAGTTGTACAAAGACTACATACCATTAAAATTAGTTTGGCATTAATGCAAAGTGGATTTGTTTTGTTTAAGCTATTCATTTTAACCAGGAGTGAAAACACTACAAAATATATATATATATATGGAAATTATAAGCAAAATCTGCCCCTGGATGGATCATACTCATGGTCTCAGCTGATCACTACAGATGAGGAGAAGGAATTTGGAAGTTTTAAGATGATATTGTCTAAATGAGATGTGGGACTTAGACTTTGTGTGATTAGTGCCTTGGGAGTCCTGGAGTAGTGGGGATGAGGTCATGGTATTTTAACTTCTGCCATGCTTCATGGATTCAGGGATCCATAGGAAAGTTACAGTGGCCAGAATGGTAACCCTAAATGTTTGTGGCCGGGCCTTAATCCTCAGAAACTGCATGTTACCCCATTTGGAAAAATGATTTTTGAAAACTAAGTAAAGATCTTGAGGTCAAATAAGGCTAATAAAATCCTTTGCTAAAGTCCCTACAGATAAAAAGGAGGGGAGAATGTGGTGTCCACTGGAGAACAAACTGGAGGATGAAACCATATGGTTACTAAACTAGGAATGATGATGCTCCTCAGTTGAGAGAAACAAAGAATGCGTTGTTCCCCCTACAGCCAGCGAGATTTCAGATTTCTTGGTTTCATGTTACAATGGAATAAACTTTTTGTTTTGAGCCACCAAGTTGCATACTTGCATACAGAAACTATATGAAACTATTAATGCTCTAGTCCGGGGAGCACATATTGGTAGAATGGAATTTTAGGAACACAGGGGCTGAGGAAGTGGCTCAGTAGGTAGAACACTCGCTATACAAGCACGAAAACCTGCATTCGTATCCCCAGTGCCCATGTGAACACGTGCCTGGGCACAGGTCTGTAGCCCAGCCCTGGGGAGAGGGAGACAGAGAGACCCAGAAGCTCGCTGACCAGCCAGTGCAGACAAAACTGTGAGCTTCAGGTTCACTGTGAGAGCCTTTCTCAGAAAGTAAAAAGGGGAGTGAAAAGGGAAGCAAGACACCCAGTGTCCACTGCTGACCTCCACATGCACGTCATACACACCACAAATATACATGCACCACATCTAGATACATAAAAAAGAAATAGTACTCAACTGTGTAAAACACTTGAGAATAAAATAAAACTGTTGAAAAGAACAGGATGAGAAATAGTACCACACAAACCCAGATGCCAAAAGAAAGCTAGGGTGGCTTTTCTCTCTTTTTTTTTAAATTAATTTTTAAAATATTTTACAAATACATTTATATTATTATACCTGTATAAAATAAACTACATACTATGGTGGCTTTTCTAACATCAAACAAATGTTTTAAAACAAATATTTTTTCATTTGAACAAAGACATTTTATAATGATAAGATGATTCATATATCAGTAAGTCAAAATTATGAAGACATTTCTACCTTACTACACAAACCCAAAGTATGTTTTTAAAAACTGACATAATTGAAGGGAAGCATTTAAAAATGGGTCTCTGGAGACTTCCATGACACACTTTCAATAATGGATAGAACAAGCAGACAGATCAACTGCATGGTGAAGCAGCTAGCTTTAACAGATATCCACAGAACACAGAACCCAACAAAAGAACACAGATTTATATCAAGAACACACAGATGACTTTATCCTGGATACACTATAATCTTGATCACACAGGGAAAAAAAGCTTAAATAAATTTAAAAGACTTGAAATTAACATGCATTCTTCGGCCAAAATGGAACTAAAAATAATTCTAAACAACTACATTCAACTATAGCTGACAAATACTGAATGGCTTTTTTTTTCCCTCCTTTGACACAGATTCTCATATCCCAGGCTGGCTTCAAACTCACAATGTAGCTGGTGATGACCTTGAACTTCCAATCCTCCTGCTAGCTCTCAAGCATGTGCCACCAGGTTGAGTTTTATGCCATGCTAAGTATTGAACTCGGGGCTTCCTGAATGCTAGGCAAGCACTATCAGGTGAGTTATGTCTCTGCCCCAAAATAGCTTTTGAAATTAGTTTCATTAAAAATTCAGCAGTTTCTAGCCTAAAATCTTTCTGTCGGATTTCTAAGTCTGCCTATTGCAGTGCAGATGGTATTGGATCAATTCTCTTCCTCCAAGCAATTATTGAGGCTGGACACCATTGGAAACTATTTAGAGACCCTGAAGAGAGCCAATGACAGGGCATTTCAGGGGAATGGGGAGCAACTATGTGACAGCAAATAAAGTCTCCAGACATCGTGGCTTTTTTTTCTTACTAAGAACATTTCCTATGCTGCAGAGATGAGGGATAAATGAAGCTTTAAAAAAAAAAAGAAAGAAAGAAAGAAAGAAAGAAAAAGCAGTGGGCCTAATAGAGCAATACAGCAGAGATCCGCGTCTTGGCAGCCAAAAGGCTGAAATGTAAAGGCAAAATCTCAAAGAGCAGGGCACGATAGCGGAAAGAGCCTGAGATCTGTAAACAGATCTTTCTTCTGACAGCTGTCTGTGTACAGGAAAGTATTACAGAAGGCACAGCTGGCAACAGCAGCTGGGAGGCTAAAAAGCTGAGCACCAAGGATCTGAAGTTCAATAACCCAGTCAAGTCAGAGGGGCTAGAGTCTCTTCACACCCAGCGTCATGCTGGAGATGTGAAGATTGTATCACAGGACCCAACAACAAATGTGAGGCCTGAAGGCTGGGGAGACAGATCAGCCAGTCAAAGACTTAACACAGGAGAATGGGTTACAGGAATTCAATTTCCAGCACCCAAGTGAAAAGGCCAGACAATGTGACACATACATTGTATAAACCAGGCCCTAGGGAGAAAGCGACAGACAGACAGATCCCTCAGGCTTGCCAACCAGGTAGCCTAACCTTCATGGCAAGTTCCAGATACAGTGAAAGACTGTATCTCAAGAAGAAGAAGAAGAACAAGAAGAAGAAGAAGAAGAAGAAGAAGAAGAAGAAGAAGAAGAAGAAGAAGAAGAAGAAGAAGAAGAGAAGAAGAAGAAGAAGAAGAAGAAGAAGAAGAAGAGGAGGAGGAGGAGGAGAAGGAGGAGGAGGAGGAAGAGGAAGAGGAGGAGGAGGAAGAGGAGGAGGAGGAAGAGAAAGAGGAAGAGGAGGAGGAGGAGGAGGAGAAAGAAAAAAATGAATGCCATCAATGTTATCCTCTAGCCTTTGCACACGCTCACGCACACACACACACACACACACACACACACACACACACACACACACACACACACACACCTACAAAGAAATATGGACCATAACAAATGGCCAACTTACAAGGTCAAAATATTATGCTGTTCTTATTTCCCTGCCAAGAACATCAACCCTCCATGGTGTGTCTTTAGCCCATCAGACAGTCTATTTCAGTACAGACTATTGCAGCTATGCAGTGACAAGTGTCACAAACACTCTCTACGTGGAGAAATCCTAGTGTTTGGGCAGCAGCTTTTGCTTACTTCTATGGTATAGACATGACCTCCGACATGATCAGCTCCAAATGACTGACAGAGCTGGGTAGAAAACTTTAATACGATGTCCACTGATCGTGTAAGAGGGTTCCAAAGCACCTCTACACTCATGCAGCCTGCACCTTGTATTTCACATCTCTAAACTCAGAGGAAGGAGGGAGTAACAAGGGGCAGAGGGGATGGCTCAAAACAAAGCGCATGTGTTATCTTTGCAGATGACCTAAGCATGACTTCCAGCACCCACTGCAGCAGCTCAGATACAGCACCTGTATCTCCAGCTCCAGGGAATCCAACATGTTCTTACTACTCTCCATCCACGGCCACCCAAAAGCTTACTATATAAATCCAAGTATGGACTATGATTTCAATAATTAATATTTTAAAAAACTAACTATAGAAGTCCAAGTACAGATTACGATTTTATCGCCTCTTTTAATACTTAGAAGTACTGAGTTATTTGAATACAACCTCTTTTCAGAGATGCTTTTTTAAAAAGTGAGACCCACAAGATGTTGTCATTGCTAAATACAGTTTCTTCTTTAGACTACAGCATGACTCACTCTCATTCAAAGTCAAATGAAAGAAATGTCTTGGACACCAGTGAATAATGTTTTCCATTTATTTGCCTTAAACAGATGTTGATTAAACACCGTTCAGTTCAACAAATATTTATGGAATGTGTGCTTTATTTATGGAACTCTGCAAGGTAATGAAGGGTTTCCCACATCTTCAATTATTCTTATCAAAGCAAACATTCTACAACCCAAAAGAAAACTTGTAAGGAAATATTTATTTCTCAAGATTGCAGAAAGGGGGTGGGCAGTACCCAAAGCACAGATCAGAGATCGACTAGCATCCATGATGAGGGTGGAAAACTGGAAAAAGAAATGCTGAAGTTCTCAGTCAGCTTCTGCAGCTCTTAGTGATGTGAGTTCTTTGGGACTGCTCCAGCCAATGACCCAAAACAGAAGGAGAACACAGCTTTCAGGCTGATTCATGAATTTTCATTCTTGCTGCATTTTTAGGACTTTCTATGTGAAGAAAGAATAAGTGAGTTCTCCGGCCTCTTCCTCTGTGACAGACTTATTTATTTATTTATTTATTTATTTATTTATTTATTTATTGTCATTAGGACTAAACATCTGACTAAACATAATAATTTAAGGGAAACAAAGGGACTTATTTGGGCTCACAGTTTCACAGGTGTCAGTGTGTGGTTACTCGGCCCCATGTGCTTGCATGGGGACCTCATGGCAGTGTGAGCATGTGTTACACAAGTCTTCACTGTGTGCTGGCCTAAAATCAGAGAGAAAGGGAATGCAGCAAGACATCAGGGCCACCAATCTCCAGTGACCTGCTCCTTTTACCTAGCGCTTGCCTCCTCCCTTTCCTCACCTCCCACTAATGCTGTCATGTTGCAGATCCCCCAAAGGATAAATGAATTCATTACATCAGCTCACTTACAGCTGACACCCTCTCATGGACACTACCAGCGCTGTGCTTCATAAGACATGTGGAAAATCCTGTTTTTAAATCATATGTATATATCTATATTTGTGTGTGGATATGCTCAGGTGCCCAAAGAGGCCAAATCCCATGAATGTGGAGCTACGGACAGTTGTGAGCCTTCCAGCATGGGTGTTGGGTATCAGACTGAAATCTTCTGCAAGAGCAGAGAGCACCCTTAACCTCAGAGCCATTTCTCCAGCATTTACCTAAGCATGTCTTAATTCAATTAAATGGGCAATTAAACTTAATCACACCATGTATGTCTAGATCACCTTTTCCTTAGAACTTATGACAAACATGCCCCCCCACCCCGAAACCTTATAACAAACACATTTACTCTATAACATATTCTCTCTGAGAAGCAAGAGCCCCGTTTCTAGGTGTGACAGCTTGAGTTCCCTTTGCCCCTTGATGAGACGAGGCATGGACTCTAATACTAAATTATCTCACCTGCTAAAGTCGCCTTGGCTTGTGTGACTCATTTGTAATAACTTCCACCTAGTTCTATCCCACTCAATGTGTCTCCCCTGGACAAAAGGGAAGCATATTAGCTGCCTACTCTAATAACAAAGACCTAATGTTTGGTGCATGCACATCTCCATGTGAGGGTACGTGCTGTGTGAGTACACATGCATGTGTGTGGAAGTCAGAGGTGAGGCTTAGGTATCTTCCTTGATTGCTTGCCATCTTATTTGTTGACACATGCTAACCCACTGAATTGGAACACATCAATTCAACAGAGCAGGCTAACTGGTAAGTTCCAGGGACACCTGTGTCTCCACCCGCCAGCACTGGCTTTTGGTATGGATGCTGGCAATTCAAAATGAGGGATCAATCAAATGAGCCATCTCCCCAGCTCCTACTTCTACTTTTTTTTTTTAATTCAAGCCATAGACAATACTAAATTCTGGTAAATGATAGGTGTGCTGGTGCTTTGGAAGAAGGTTACACTGTGATCTGTAATTTATCTTGAAATGTGTTTTTAAAAAAATAAACTACAGGTTGATGGATTAACAGAAGAATGAATAGGTGATAAAGCACTGAATATGTATGTTTATCTTCAAGTATGTTCAATTTTGTAGCTGTGTCTTATAAATAGGTGTCAAGACTACAGGTTATGAAATTTAGATGTATGAGAAAGAGTAAGTCTCTGATGAGGTGTAGGAGAAAATAATAAAGAATATTCCTAGAAGTGTATATAGTCCTGGTACCAATCTACACATAGTGAAATCTCAGGAGAAATTTGTTTGGGAGCTCAACAAAATTAAAACTGAATTTGGTTAGAAGGATGAGTAGGTGACAGTATTTAAGAATTAAAAAAAAATAAGAGTAATAAGAAGGAACTTATGAAGGCCTGGCACAGTGGTGCATGCCTGTAATCCCAACATTCAAGAGGCAGAGGGGGCAGATCTCTGTGAGTTCAAGGCCAGCCTGTTCTACAAAGCGAGTACAGGACAGGTAAGGATACACAGAGAAATCCTGTCCAAAAAAAAAAAGAAAAAAAAAGAAAAGAAAAAAGAGGAACTTATTAATTAACTATTAGGATGAAATACAAGAATAATGAGAAATAATTTATTATAATTGAAATACAACTTTTTCTGGGATTATTATATATGTGATGTATTTTAAATTCCTGGACACACTCGATGGAATGTAACTAAACCCTTATTAGAGCCTTAACTGAGATGTGATAGAAGTCTCAAAAATTCAGAACCTCAGACTCCAGCTCAGAGGCACTTGCAAACTAGCCCTCACTTGGAGAGATACACTCTGTTGTGATAGAGTATGGAACCAGGGTTCCTAAGTCATTATGGTTTGCTTGGTCATTAAAATGATTATTGATCATGAGACACACATACATACACACACACATTTTTTTATATTTTACACATGTCAAAAGTGCTAAAAATTAAATATACTTATATAGTTAGAGAGTCACTTTAGGACTTTATGTGTGCATGCACATATGTGTACATGTGTATATTCTAATATGGATTATTTATTTGCACATGGTCTCTCTCACCCACCTTCTCTACTTTGGAGGTCTAGTCTGCATGCGTATATGATAAAATCACATGCCTATCTACTTCCTGATTAATGGCTAAATGTTAATTCATTTCTTGAGTTTCTATTTTTATGAAAACTTCCAATTCTCATCCTGAGAAGATATTTTATTGCAGAAAGTGGAGAGTATAAAGGCAGTTGCTAAGGTAGCCACAGGCAGATTGGTGGGGAAGGCAGAGTTGGAAGGTCAGAAGTCCTGAGGCCCCTGGATAGCATCTATCCCTCTCCTGGGAACCTGAAGCCACCAATAAAGGAAGAATTAATGTGGAAAATCCACTTGAACCCAGACTCCCAGGTTTCCTTTCCAGATCACACTGACTTTTGTATCAGTCTTGCCCATTTCTTACCTTCAGCTCTAACACTGTAAGTTTCTCCCTTTGTGGAACTGCTATGACCAGTGAGTCTGAGCTCAGGAGCCCTACCAACAAGAAAACTACACTTTATAATTGATGATAGTTTAGAAAGTTGAAGCTATCTTATTGTGAGTAGTATTATACAGGGGTTACAGGAGGATCTAAAAGATGCTCCTATAAAAAGTACGAAGTGTTATTGTTAGTTATTGATCAGATTTTTGCTATATCTGATTCTTGTCTATAATACACATTATGAATTTAGGTTAGTAAAACATCACTTAAGGACCAATCCTCAGACCACTCATCATGTAAAACACAAACAAAAAATAAAATAAAATAAAATAAAATAAAACCTGTGTCTTCTGAACAGGAAAACTAAGGCTCTGAGTATTAAAGTTGAGTTGGAGCATTGGATCTATAGTTAAAAGCACAATTCGACCTTCCAGGGGACCCAGTTCAGGTCTTGAAAGCCCCATTCAACTCACGATCATCTATAACTCCAGTTCAGGAACCCAGAGTCCTCTTCTAGAGTCCACAGGCACCAGGCACATGTGTGGAGGTTCATCTGGTACTATGGATTCTGATGCTAATTACTGGCCCCCTGCTCCCGAGATGTAGCTGCTGCCCTCATGAGCAGTCTCACCTACACCTGTCCTTCAGTAAAACTTGCTCTACCTATTTAAAGCTGATTGGTTAATAAAAAATGCCTACACCTGGACAAGGCAGAAATGAGATAGGTTCTCGGGTTTGGGGGAGAGAAGGATCTTGGGAATAAGGAGAGAGACCAGGAAGGATAAAGAAAGTATAGAGGTCACTATGGGTTAGTGTGGAGAGGAGCACGTGGCAGGATGGATGTGGATGGAGGAAAGCACCCCAGATGAAGAATATTAGCAAGTATTTTGGGATTATGGATAAGACGTGGCCCAGACAGGAATGATTAAAACGTGGTCTATAATGGGGGATGGGAAATGATAAGGGTAGTTTAGAGGGTTAATATCTGCCCAGTCCCAGGTTAAATGAGGCTATTCTAAAATATAACAGGTATATGTATCTTTATTAATTGTGGTGGTGGATTGGCTAGTACCACTGTAATAATTATAGGCTAATTTTATAATAAGCATTATTAGACCATACTTTTGAATTATCAACAACACACACATATGGTATAATACATGCAGGTAAAACACCATATTCATAAAATAATAAATTGTGAAAATTAAAAATAAATTAACCAAAATAATTAAATATGTTAAAAATATCTAGATTTCATTTAAATACATTAAGGTGCAGAAATCTGAGTTCACACATATGCTAAATGGATCTACTTAGAGACCAGTAGCTACACTGGATTCTGATTATATAGGTGATGGTCTGCCATGCTAGCCCTCAGTATCCAATACCTCATTTCACTCTCTGTGTCGACATTTCATTTATTACGTGTTTCTAGGGTTTGTTTGGTTTTTTTTTACAATGCTAGAAAGTTAAAGTAAACACAGGTTAGCTCTTACAATGGAGATCCTTAAGCAAAATAGGCTAACAGCAACACACATGGCTAACCACAATAATCATCTATCCCTAACCCAATCATTAGGAGGTAAATGCAAGCCTGGCCTGGGCACATGCTTACAATCCTGACCATTCAAGCAGCCAGCCTGAACAATAAAAGCCCCTGTCTCAAAACAAAACCGAAAAGCTCTGGGCAGTAACCAGTGGGCAGAGCGCTTGCCTAGCATATGCAAGTCCCTGGGTTCGGTCCGTAGAACTTGAAATGGGGACAGGTAAAACACACTTTCTGCTGCCTGAGCCATCACAATAATTAATCGAGTTATTTACTGGTCTTTGCTGTGCCAGATTTGCTCAAAACCTGTATGTCACTGATGTCAAATGAAACACAACAACCTAAAGCGAAATTCAAGCTTCAGGAAAACGGCATCGAAAGCAATGAGGCCAAAGAGGTATGTTTTTGTCTTGTCTTACTTATGTCATACACTCTCACGGTGTCTAAGATGCATCTAAGTAACAGGTTAAGAAACCAAACCATCTTCTTTATACAGCAAAACTTTGTCCTCTGGGAATTTGCAGATACCAAAATAATTCAGGTGACAAATTAAGGCAATCGAAGCAGATTGCAAAGTCATCACAGGATAGGCTAGAGAGCACCAGCTGTTACCAGTGCCCTTAAGATGCACAGGGTCTTGAGACATATTTCTGCTGTTTAGCACTGTACTCTGTACCTAACAAACTGTGTAAATCAACCATTTTGCACTCTTCACTTTGAGAACTGACTCATGGTGTCAATAAGCCACCCCTCCCCCACAGGAAAGCAGACTTTTCAAAGGGTATCCATGGACAAAGAGCATGGCCTCTGTCATGGAAGAGGAAGAACTATTCATGGAAATTTTTATTTCCTCTGAAGCCCATGGGTTTTTGGTTTTTTGAATAGACTTGTGAGTTTGGTCTGTACAATCTTTGGTTCTTCACCTACTGAACAGCTCTCCTGCCCACACAGCCGTGACGACCCAGTACAGGAAGCACATACTAACCAGAGAGAGATTTGATGGGTCCAGGAAATTCGGTACATGTGTTAACTCACATTAGAATACGCACCTCAGCTTGCTGCGTGACAAGATGCCACACATAGCCAACCTACTTTGTTCATTGAATCCAACACACATCCTCGTCCTGCGTGGTGGAGTAAATGCTATAGGTAAGGCCAGGGTTTCTGACAGAAGAAGAGATGCTTCTCCTGAGTGCCAGAAAACAAAGTGATATGGTTGTGTGTGAAGAGTCAAGTGGACATGGCTGGCTCTCCTGGCGGAGGTGAGTCATAAATAGGCAAGAAAATCCCAACTTCATATAAGTCAGATGGCAGAGAGTGGACGAAGTTTCCGGTCAGCTGTGGGAAATGGTGTGGATAATCTGAAGAGCTAGTAGGATGGAGCTTGTAGCACAACAAGTGTGGGGATGGAAAACGGAACCCCAGCGTCACGTGCTCACAGCGCAGTGGGCCTTCCTGTCAGTTCTCACAAGCATGCTGTTCGCTGGGGGCATTGTTTTTATGCTCCTTCCTAGACGTTTTGTAAATAATACATTTCTTTCTCTTAAGTTTCTTAGCTAGTATAGAGTCTCATGACTTGGTAAGTACAGTGGAACGCACATAAACCCTCTTGCTATTAACCAAAATGTCTTACCACAGTACATAGACCCTAAACGCTCATGGAATGAAATGACAATTAGTCAACATCTGAGGCTTAAATAAAAGGAAAAGCTACTCGCCAGAGACCAGGTGACCACAGCTGTTTGACTTCGAGTGAGATTTGCTCCTGATGGTAATCCAAAAGCTTATACTCATGAACATTTATGCAAGTGCTACCTTTCAGGGAAATAAAATCTGAAATAAACCTAAGTGGCAAATGTTTTCAAAACATCAACTTCAAACACGAGTTCTGCCTGCCTCCCTTCCTGCTCACAGAGACATCTGATCTTTCCTCCTGTGGTAACGTTTTTCAGTTCCCTCCCATCTCCAGCCAGACCCTGTGAAATACACCTCACAGTAAAGGCTGACAGCTCACGACTCTGCTCTAGCATCCAGTACAGCACAAGCTCTACCCACCAAGCTAGTCTCTGCCAAGCTTGTACCATCTCCTGTGATATAGGAAGGATATGTGTGTTGTGTGACAGCATTGTTGGGGAAACGGGAATGAATATCTACCCACCTCGGGTAGGGCACTGACAAGAGACCAAAATAACAATACCACCAAAATTCAACTTCGGACACCAGTGAGTTTCTTGGAGCTAATTACAGAAGCTCAGATGACTCAAAGTCCCATGTGTCACCAAAAGCCCATCCCAGGAAAGATGGTGACTTACAGAGCTGGAACTCTGGAGCTCTCTGCAGGACTTCCAGGTGACTCAACGGGTAAGAGTCTTCTCTCTTCCACTTAGGGAGAGGCCGGTCTTGTGAATCTGGTACGGAATCCCCTAGGACGTGTGAATTTTTAACTCCCCGAGTACAAATGAATTTCCCTTTATAACTTCCTGGGTGCTGGTTGCTTCCCTCCCAGATGGAATGTTTCAATTCAGAGGACATTGCTGCCCAGTAATAGGAAACCAGGTCGTGGCTTGTGTTGCTTTGTCATGAGGCTGCCCTCAACTCTGAAAAGTTCAACTGTTTCTGCTATAGAAATGAAGGGTACAATGTCTGTTCTTTAGCACATGAATGCCAAGAAGCAAGGCCCAGCACATTCAGGGTTCATAGAATGGGCCTGCTCATGTCTACAGCAAACATATACTGGAGGGTGAGGTCTGCATGGTAAACACACCAGTAACCCCAGCTTTGACTTGATCTTTTGATTATAGCACTAATTACTATATACTGCATAATTAGTATATGAATTTCTGAATGACTTTTTCTTCACAGATTTTTTCCTTTTTTGTTTCTTTGTTTGTTTGTTTACAATAGACAGGCAAGAGAAAGGAATTTTTTGGAGACATTTAAAGCTTTAGATAGACTACCTAAGCATGAACAACTGCCATAGAATTTTTACAGTGATCCATAGAACAAAACGTGTTGGGTGACATAAAGAAGTGCCTGCCGCACAGGGCACAATAAACCTTCCTTTGCGTCAGGGCAAGAGGACTGAGCAGAAAGATAAAGAAAACTGTTCAGACTTGAGGTTCCTGACTCACAGTTCAGAAGGAAAAACAAAAGCCTGTGAAGTGAGGGAGAATCTAAACAGTTCAGACTTGCACTGGTAAATAGAAAGTGCAGTATTCTTCTCCCCTCACACAGATAGGAAGCCTCCTACAAAACCTCGCATTTAGCATGATGATATGTGCACCAGGAAGTAGAGTTGAAACAGCTGCCTACAGGGGGTTGTCGGAGCAGCCATGGAACTTAGGAAGAACCATCAAGAATTTCCTTCTTCACCGCTGGTGAGAATATAAACTATGGTGGTCACTGTTGAAACCAGTGCTGGGTCCCTCAGAAAACTAAAAACAGAAGTTCTATATGGCACAGTGATATCATTGTTGGGCACCTCAAGGACTCTAAGTTAACATACCATGGAGATATTTGCATACCCATGCATATAGCTGCTCTATTCACAATAACCAGGAAATAGAACCAGCCTACACGTCGATCAACAAATGAATGGATAAAGAAATGGTGCATGTACACAGTGGGATCTTGTCCTGGTTTGAATAGGAATGTCCCCCATAGGCTCACGCATTTAAATGCTTAGTCATCAGGAAGTGGCACACTGTTTGAGAAGAATTGGGAGGTAAGGCCTTATTGGATAGGTGTGGCCTTGTTGAAGGAAGCGTGTCACTGGGGGGTCAGCCTTGAGGTTTCAAAAGCCTAAGCCAGTCATGAAGACTCTCTCCTAGTGCTTCCTGTAGATGTAGAACTCTCAGCTCCTTCTCCGGCACCATGTCTGCCTGTGCGACGCCATGCTTCCCACCGTAATGATAATAGGCTAATCCTCTGAACTGTAAGCCAGCCCCAATTAAATGCTTTCTCTCATAAGAATTACCATAGACATGTTGTCTTTTCACAGGATAGAACACTGAGATAAAATTCAAACAAGTTGAAAGAAAAATGAAATAATGACATTTGCAGAAAAAAATGAAACTGGAAGTCATTATGTGAAACAGAAACAAACCAGACTCAGAAAGACAAACACAGCATGCTTTCTGTCATATGTGAACCTGAATTAAAAGATTTAAAGTGTGTCTGTGCATGTGCGTGTGTGTGCATGTGTGTGTTTGTGCACGCATTTGTGTACATTTGTAAGAATAATCACTTAAAAAGAGGATGTCACAAAATTGAGAGGGTGTGGGTGACACTGGAGAAGTCAAAGGGGGAGTAGAAGAAATGGAAATGAAGTAAATACAATAATGAGGTATGAAACAAAAAATTAATTTAAAAAAACTTTAATTATTAAAAAAAAAAAAAAGATTTTGCCCAGGGCCCTTCCTTTGTCAGCATCCCTAGAGGGCAGGCTTAGACACAGCTTTAAACAGTGGGAATACACCAAATCATCTCCCTTGTTCCCCACACCTGAAGCCTCTCCTGCAGCGCTATCATCAGACAGCACAGGCTCACAGCAGGACAGACTCCACAACTCTCAGACAGTAACATGAGTACAGCTGTCGACTCCGAGAACAGGAACCGGAGTTAGGCCAGGCCTGATTGGAAACCCAGAAAACGTGTCCCCCATCACTCAGCAAGCCTGGCTCGTGCCTGATTGTTTCTGATACGTTCAGGCCATCACCTCTGTGTGGGTGTGTGTTGGTTTCCTCTGTGACTTGTGCTGCCGTTGTCCAGCTGCTGGGCAGCTGGGACTTTTCCCAGGGGACCAGAAGCATATTTCACTCAAACTTCAGCTTCTATGTCTCTTGTTCATTCAAAATCAGCAATGCCTTAGCCTGTCCTGTTTGCTTTCTGTACTCCATACACCAAACCCTAATATGTGTCCATCAGTGAGTAAGTAAAATAGGCTTATTGCAAATCACAGACATCCATGTAATAGATTCAGTTTTGAAAGAGCTTTGCTCTTCCCTCGACCCCACTATGTGAATCCCAGGAAATGGTTCTCACTGCTCCCTAGATGAGGTATGTAAGAGTCACCTGAGGATTGCCAGAATGCAAGCTTTAATTCAGCGGATGGCTAGGCCTGAGGTTCTGCCTGTGTTTACAACTCCCAAATGATGCTGTTGGCTGACATCACATTGTGAACGGCAAAGTCCTGCTCGCCTCTGACATCTGCTTTCCCTTTTCATTACAGTTTCAGTGAATGGAGATGGAGAGACCACTCATTGCCAAGGGTGCACGCTGCTCGGGCAGTGGCCTCCAATTGGGTTTCCAGCACTCATGCCCCGCGGCTCTCAACTATAACCACCCCATTCCCAAGGGATCCAACACTCTCTTCTGGCTTCCACAGATACCGACGCATGTGCACATACCCTCATACAGACACACCTAATTAAAACTAAAAATAAAACTTAAAAGAATATTGGCGAAGTTCTCAAGTCCTCAAAACTTACCCACTGATAATAAAATCCTATTTGTGTCAGCGCATGACAAATAAACAATAAGCAGATATCATACTTGATATCATACAAAATGGCTAAATAAACATTAAAATGGGATTTTAAGCAAGAAGGGAATGAACTTGATTTGCATAAATCAATAAAAGGCTGTCTCCTTTTTTTTAATGTCAGAACGGACCTTGGCAGGGTCCATGAAAGCCACTGCAGTATGACTTGGAGTCACCAACTAAGTCTTCAGTTATAAAGAGTATTCAGACCACAGCACAATTCTTCAAACTTTTCTACTAACTTTTTTCTCAACAAAAATGAGGGGAAATAGTTTCAACACAGTCACTAGACTGTATAATAGCAACTGGCTTTATGTTTTAATTTATCTGACCCAGAAGACTCCCAGGTGTCTGACTAAGTACTTTCTTAGCATGTATAGATCAAGTGATTCTAGAAAAAGCCCAATGTTGAACTGGCAGACTGAAGGAAGAAGGCTTGCCCCTGTGTGGTGACCATTACCCAGTCTACTATGGTTGGCGACCTACTCTCTCTGCCGGAAACTGAGGTCAGACAAGACATCATCCTGCTCTTGGTTCTCAGATCTTCAGGTTGAGGCTCAGTCTACACCTCTGGCTCTCAATCTTCCAGTCTACCTAGGTGTTCATCTGGCAGGTAGAAAACCCTGAGACTTCTCAGTACCATAACCCTGTGAACTCATACCATTATCATTTTAAATTCTATTTTGTAAAATGTATCAAATATGTCCTCTTGTTTTTAACCTATGTCAGGATACTCTCAGACAGACCAAAAAGGTTTTTAATGTTTCTTTTTTTTTCTTTCTTTTTTTCTTTTCTTTCTTTTTTTTTTTTTTTTGGTTGTTAATAAAGAGTAAATGAATGAAGAGTAAAAATGAAAACTAAATAAACAGAATAAAACTGAAGTTGCTTGTAGTTTTCCAGAAACCAAAGCCTTGAAACCAGAACAAATAACAAGGATTGCTGGGGCAGGAAGCATAGGAATAGCTTAGCATCCTGGGACTATACTTGGTATGCATACCCCTTTTCTATTAGTGCACTTGGAAGCTTGAGGCCTTTACCTGAATATACTACACACACACACACACACACACACACACACACACACACACACACACAAACACACACACACACACACACACACACACACACCCTCCGAACAATGCTCCTAGCGTTGTTAGCAATCTAGAACACATACATGTACATGCATGTAAGCTTACAGGCATGGAGCTTTATGCACACCCATTTTAAAGACTGGAAATAGCTTAGTCTCCTAAGCAACCCTTCGATAATACCCCCATTTCTATTCAGATGCACCCCAAATAACATTGAGGAATGGTAGGCAATATGCCAGTCCAGTCTAGACTGGTTTGGGGTTCATGCACAATAAAGGAAAATGTGGCCCCAAAATAAGCTTTTATGGGGTATATCACATTTACTATTTTAATGCTGTGCGTAACTGGGTGTGCATATGACTGAAATCAGATGCATTATGGGAAAAGCATGCACATAGAGAACTAGTTATATATCATCTCTCAGTCAAATAGAGAGTCATTTACACTGTGTTCCTTGGCAATCAGACTATCCCTCATGAACCCCCATGAAAGAAAGCCCCAAACAAACATCATGGCTTTTGAATACAGTCATTCATGTGCCTGCCATCATTCTTAACAGCCTAGGGTTTTTTTGGTCTATGCTAACTCTTTGCTTTGAATAAAACTATTTTGCTACTGTGCAATCTGTATAAGGCTTTATTTCAAGTCTTTGAGTAAGAGGCCAAGAACATGGGAAACCTCAGCCCAGACACCAACCCCCAGTAACATTGCCACAGATAATTTCAAAATGTGATTTGGAAGAAGATATTCATTTGTTTCCAGTAGTTCTAGGGCTGATTCTTCAGTGATTTTGACTAATTAAATAATTATATAGAAGTCTCTCATTTATTTGAACTGCTATTCATGTTTAACTAGAATCCAGCATACAAGTTAGAATCACTAGAACTCTGCTAATATTTTTTAATTTTTTTACTTTCTATTGTTTGATTTTATTATTTTAATGTTTATTTATTTTTACTCTGATTCTTTTACTGGACTTGGGTAATAAACGTATAGCCTAAAATACAGAGTATTGAATTGGCCGTACTCTAGAGTTCATGATAAAGTCCCACTTATTTGTCATGTAGCTCTTCCCCTCTAAATAGAGACACTCCTTCCTCAAGGAAGGAGAGAAGCACATAAGACTCAGGAAGTAACCAAAAGTTACGAGGCTGTATTCCTTTACGATGGAAATCTACGTTAGCCTCTACACCTAGCTGCACAAATAGCACTTAATCAAATATTCCTACCCATACCCCATTACGAGCCCTAACACAGGTCCATAAGAAAGTGATGGGTGGCTCTAAGGACCTACACCTATTAAATTCAACTAGATCACTCTCAGATTGACTGTTTTGATACATTGAGTCTACATATCTGCTTTCACCATGTCTTTCTTGCCTCCCTGTGTTTCTCTAAGGGTTATTATTATATTAGTAATATATATGCAATGTAATCTTATTATATTCTAAACATTGGTCCTTTGTCAGTTTTTCTATTTCTCAAATAACTTATCCCAATCTATTATCTGATAGCTTATTCACTGATGCTACTTTTCATTGAATAGAATTTAAAATCTCCTACAATCAAATTCATTATTTTATATTTTGTCTTATACATTGGCATCTCAGTAATTCCTCAGCAATTCAAATCATAGAGATGTTTTCTGATATGTTTTAATTTTCCTAAAGGTTTTAATTTTTGTCATCAAAGCTGTGTACTTAAGAACTAACATTATGAAAGGGGGAATATAACAACAGACACTGAGGAAATCCAAGGAATCATTAGGTCTTACTTCAAAAGCCTATATGCCATAAAAATTGAAAATCTAAATGAAATGCACATTTTCCTTGATAGATACTACTTACTGAAGTTAAACCAAAATCAAGTAAGCAAAGTAAATAGTCGTATATCCCTTAAGGAAATAGCAGCAGTCACCAAAAGTCACCCAACCAAACAAACGCAGGGACAGATGGTTTTAGTGCATAATTCTACCAGACTTTCAAAGAAGACCTAGTCCTAATACTCTTCCAATTATTCTCCAAAATAGAAACAGAAGGAACATTACCAAACTCGTTCTAGAAGGCCATAGTCACCTTGATACCTAAACCACACAAAGACCCAACAAAGAAAAGAATTTAAGACAGACAAATTTCCCTTATGAATATTGGTGCAAAAGCACTCAGTAAAATACTCACAAACTGAATCCAAGAACACATTGAAAACATCATCCACCATGACCAAGTAGGCTTCATTCCAGGCATGCAGGAGTGGTTCAATATATGGAAATCCATTAATGTAATCCACCATATAAGCAAACTGAAAGAAAAAAGCCACATGATCATCTCATTAGATGATGAAAAAACTTTTTACAAAATTCAGTACACCTTCATGTTAAAAGTCCTGGAAAGATCAGGATATAAGGCACATACCTAAACATAGTAAAGGCAATATACAACAAGTCTATAGCCAACACAAAATTGGAGAGAAACTTAAAGCAATCCCACTAAAATCAAGGACAAGAAAAGGCTGCCCACTCTCACTGTAGCTCTTCAATATAGTACTTGACATCCTAGCCAGAGCAATAAAATATCTAAAGAAGATTAAGGGGATACAAATTGGAAAGGAAAAAAAAATCAAAGTATCACTATTCACAGATGATATGATAGTATACATAAGTGACCTCAAAATTCCATCTGAGAAATCCTATAGCCAATAAACACCTCAGCAAATTGACTAGATAAAAAATTAATTTTAAAAAAATCAGTAGCCCTCCTGTTTACAAATAAAAAAATGGGCTGAGAAAGAAATTAGGGAAATCGCACTCAACAATAACCACAAACAATATAAAACATCTTGTTGTAACTCTAACTAAGCAAGTCAAAACACTGTATAAGAAGAACTTCAACTCTCTGAAGAAAGAAGTTGAAAAAGATATCAGAAGATAGTTCCATGCTCATGGATCAGTAAGATTAACATAGTAAATATGGCTATTTTACCAGAGCAATTTACAGATTCAATAGAATTCCCATCGAAATACCAACACAATTCTTTATAGACCTTGACAGAACAATTCTGAACTTCATATGGAAAAACAAAAAACCCAGAATACCTAAGACAATCCTATATAATAGGTTTGTCCTATTGTCTGGAGGTATCTCCATCCCTGACTTCAAGCTATATTCCAGAGCAATAGTAATAAAAACTTCATGGTACTGGCATAAACATGGACTGATTAATCAATGAAATCTAATTGAAGACTCAGAAACATACCTACACACCTCAGGATACTTGATTTTTGACAAAGGAGTCAAAACAATAGAATAGAAAAAAAAAGAGAAAGTATCTTCAACAAATGGTACTGGCCTAACTGGATGTCTACATGTAGAAAAATGCAAATAGATCCATAATTATCATCATGCACAAAACTCAATCCAAGTGGATCAAAGATCTCAACATAAAACTAGATATACTAAAGCTATTAGAAGAGAAAGTGGGGAATAGACTCATTGGCACACAAGACAATATCCTGAACAGAACACCAATAGCTCAGGCTCTAAGATCAGCAATTAATAAATGGGACCTCTTGAAGCTGAAAAGCTTCTGTTAGGCAAAGGACATTGTCAATAGAACAGAACAGCAGTCTACAAATTGAAAAAAGATTTTCACCAATCCTACATCCTTTATAGAGCCAAAATATATAAATAACTAAAAAATCTAAACACCTACAAACCAAATAATCCAACTTATTTTTTAAAAAACGGAATACAGAGTGAAACAGAATTCTCAACAGAGGACTATCAAGAAGCACTTAAAGAAATGCTCAAAGTCCTTAGTCATCAGAGAAATGCAGATCAAAACATCTCTGAGATTCCATCTTATACCTATCAGAATGGCTAAAATAAAAATCTGAAGAAACAGCACATGCCGGCGAGGATACAGAGAAAGGGGAACACTCCTCCCTTGCTGGTGGGAGTGGAAACTTGCACAACCACTTTGGAAATCAATCTGGTGCTTTCTCAGAAAATTGAAAATTGCTCTCTTCAAGATCCAGCTGTACCACTCCCAGCATATACTCAAAAGATGCTCCACCATACAGCAAGGACACTTGTTCAATTATGTTCCTAGCAGGTTTATTCATAATAGTCAGAATCTGGAAACAACCTAGATGCCTCTCAACTGAAGAATGGATTTAAAAAAAAAAACGGTGGTACATTTACACAATGGAATATTACTTAGCTGTTAAAAACAAGGAAATCTTGAAATTTGCAGGCAAATGGATGTAACTAGGAAATATTCTGAGGGAGGTAACCCAGACCCAGAAAGACACACACGGTATGTACTCCTAAGTGGATTTCAGCCATATAGTACAGTTTAACCGTACTACAATTTGCAAACCCAAAGACAGTAAGTAACAAGGAAAACCCAAGGGAGGGATAGTTAAATCTCACTCAGAAGGGGAAATAGAACAGACAGCAGCAGCAGTTGAAGAGGGGGAACAGGGTAGAAGAAAAAGCACAGAGAGAAATAAGGGTGCAGATCAGACCTGGGGAGATCAGGCATGAGAGGACAGAGGGCCTGCAGAAAGAGGAGAAACCACAGGCAGATGCATCTCTGTGACAAGCTATCGACCTAAGACAGGATCAGCTTCTGGGAGGATATGGGGGTGACTCTAGCTGAGACTCCTAGTAGCAGGGATCATGGAGACTGAAGAGGACACCCTCTAACTAGACAGGCTTTCTAGTGAAGGAGGGGGACCACCAACTTTGACCCAAAATTTACCCTGTCTACAAGATATCCAGGGAGAGAGATGGAGCAGAGATTGATGGAGTGTCCAACCAATGCCTGGCCCAACCTGAGACCCAGCCATGGGAGAGAGCCAACCCCTGACACTATTGACGATACTCTTCTATGCTCTCAGACAGGAACCAAACAGAGCTGTCCTCTGAGAGGCTCCACCCAGCAGCGCCTTGAAAATACACATGTTGAGACTCACAGCCAAACACTGGGCAAAGTATGGGGAGTCTTGTGGAAAAGTTGGGAGTGGGGGAAATGAAAGAACCTGGAGGTGACAGGAGCTCCACAAGAAGACCAAGAGAGCCAACCAGGGCCCAGAGGGGCTTGTGGAGACAAAGCACCAACCAAGGACCATTCATAGACTGGTCCCCCCAACACAGATGTAGCAGATGTGGGTCTCCTAGTAAGGGGAGCAGGGGATGTCTCCGACATGAACTCTGTTACTGGGTTTTCTATTATTTCTCCCTGGCAGAGCTGCCTCGCCAGGCCACGGGGGAAGAGGCCATCCATGCTCAGTTCAGATGCCACTTGATGAGCTGAGGTAGGTTGGTTAGGGGGTTCCCCTTCTCTGAGGAAGAGGGGATGTGGATAGGAGAAAAAGGGGTGAGAGTAGGACTGGGAAGAGAGAAGGGAGGCGGCTAGGATCAGGATGTAAAGTGAATTAATTAATTACTTAATTAATTATTTTAAAGAATTAACCTTACTTGTCTCTATAAACTGGCTTGCTTTCCCAATATCATCTCACACACACAAGGAAAACTTTTCTTAGGATGAGTGTGATTAAGCCCATGTCTATGAAATGTCAGGATCCTATGCACACGTAGACTTGGTTCTGGGCAGCCAATTCTCCATTTTTGTGGCTTTGTATTTCAAGCATGGTCTCAATTTCTGACGGACACTTTTCAGATAACCTGCACCATGTTTTTTGCTATTGTTGCTGCTGGGTTTAGCTTCCTAACATATAATGCTTTTGTATCTATATTTGTGACAGTCTAGTCGTGTCTTATTAAAACTGTTCATAGTTTTGATCACTTCCCTGATTTCACTGGCCAATGGAACACAAACTGTGTAGCAAGTATGAACTTGGTGTTTTCTGGGGAAAGTGGTTCCCAAGCCACAAACCTCAAGAGTTGAATTGGGATTAGTCTAACCAGGTCATGTGCAGTCTACCCTCTTCTCCTAGTGCTTGTTCTGGGATTCCGGGTGTAACCCGGTTCTGACCAAAGGAAGACAATAGACAACTGGGCTTTGGATCTTAATGTCCTCTTCCTTTAGAAATAAATAATCTCAAAAAGGACAAAAGGCTTATATCTCTTTCTTCCTTTCCTAGATGAAACTGGGCCTATTCTAGGAACGCAAGGCCGATTTAACAGTTGAAAATCAATGTAATTGACTATGCAAAAAGATTAAACTAAAAAAAAAAAACCCATATGATCACTTTGGTAGACTCAAGAAAATGATTTTATTAAATTAAGTGTTTATTCATAATAAAAAATATAGCAACACTAGAAATAGATAAGGACAACTTGTTGTATTTTAGAAAGGTGCCCATGACTCCTGCCAATACTATGACTAATGGTAAAACACTGAAAGTTTTTATTTTAACAACAGAGGACTATCACCACTAGTGATTACAATAGTCCTGGCAAGGGCAAGATGAAAATAAAAGTTTAAAAGAAAAAAATCATAAAACTGTCCATTTGACAGCAGTCAACAAATAGAATTAAATTTTTCAAAATTTAAGAATTATTAAAAAATATCAAGCCTGAGAATGCAGCCCAGCTGTGCCTGCCTTGCATGCATAAAGCCCCTGTACCACACAAACTAGGCACGACAGCACACACCCATAATCCCACACTTGGAAAGTCGAGGCAGGAGAACCAGAAGGGTGTTTTTTGGCTACAAAGCAAGTTCAGGGCCAGCCTAGGATACATGAGCCCCTGCCTGAAAACATACTATTTTTCAAATTTAAAAGTTTTGAGTGAAAAAAAAACTAATAAAAACAAAAACAGCCACAAATTATCACTTAAAGGAAAAATTTTAAACTCAAAGAGAGTATGGAGAGATTCAGTAAGATTACTATTCTGAAAATGTGTGTTTCCGTGATAGATTTATAGATTTAGTCATATTGCATGCAAAGCCCCAACAAACCAGGCTGGGGATAGCTCACTTGGTAAATCACTTGCTGTGCAAGCATGAAGAGCTGAGTTAGGATCCCCAGCGCCCACACAACGTCTGCCATAGCACTGTGAATCTATGACCCCAGTGCTTGTGGAGCAGGAGACAGGCAGATCCCAGGAGGCTCATTGGTCAACTGATCTAGCCAGTAAGATGCAGGTTCAGTAAGATACCTGTGGCAAGTGATAGACAGGGACATTTCCAAGGTCAACCTTGGCCTCCCTGCACAGCCGCATAGACAAGCACTCGTAATACACATGCACATGCATGCTCACATATACCACACACATACGTATAAGTCCCAGAAAATAGGGGAGGGGAATAAGGGGAAAATGGGAGGGAGGGAAGAATGGGAGGATACAAGGGATGGGATAACTCTTACATTGAGATGTAACAAGAATAAATTAATAAAGGGGAAAAAAGCCCACTAACTTAAATTATATATGGAAATAAAAGAATCCATAGTAACTAAAAGACACACACACACACATACATGCACATGCACACACACACACGCATGTACACACATATGCACACATGCACGCGCGCATACACACACACACACACACACACACTCACACACACAAAGAACAGGAAAAGTCAAGCAACTGATATAGAGCAGAATTAATTAAAATAGTGAGACACTGGATAAAACCAGACAAATCAATGGGCAAGCCATAACAAGATAGATGACTAGGGAGCTATAATAACCAAAACAGTATTAAATTAAAAAAAACAAAACAAAACAGCAAAAGGACTAGAGAGCCTAAAGGTAAGCCCATGCATCCACAGCCTAGGAAACATGCACCCGGAACATGTGTGTTCTCAGCATACACATAGAGAAAAAGGAAGCAGCCTCATTAAATAGTGCTGGGACACAGGTTGCACATGAAGAAGGAGGAAAGACAAGCTCTGCCTTTCACTGTATACAAAACTCAACTGAAAGCAAAAGCTCCAGTGCAAAGCCATGCACTCTTTGGAGGAGCCAAGAGGCATCCCACACCTCTGTTCCCAATACGATATTTTATAAAACTATAGTACAATATCACAGCATTGACTCAGCTACATTGTGACTTGTTGCACCATAAGTGTCTCTCGTGTCATCTTTTACAGCAGCAACTGCCTCCACTCTGTGGCTAACCCTCAGCTCATAGCCACAATTTTGTCATTTCCGTGAGGCACATATCAACGGGTCCATGTCACCTGTCACCTGTCACCTGTTGGCAAGGGTTTCTCCTGCAGCACCACTCTCTGGAAACACTGCCAGGTTACGGTGGAAGATCCTCCCTCAGCGCACACTACTTTGTGCCATGGCTGTACTGAGCGCTGTGTTTTCTAAGTCAGTCACGTGGTTCATTTCCAGTTTATGACCTTTCAGTATAAATAGTCACAAGCCAAGCTGTTTCCTGTGAACTTGTCTTCATTTTTCTGGTTGAAATTTCCAAAAGCGTCATTGCTGTGCTGTTTGCACTTTTAATTCCTTAAATAAACTGTCAAAGTATTTTCCAGAAGGATTCTAACATTTCACATTCTCAGCCGCAGCGGAGAAGGCCTTAGTTCTCTGCCTTCCCAGCTGTCATGTTTAAGCATTCTGAAACCCGAGCAGTGAGCACCGTGGCAGCTTTTGTTTTAATTTTTTTCTGTTGGCTACTAATACAGGCTAAGTTTTTCACATGCTTGTTTTCCATCTTTTTTTTTTTTTTTTGGTAAAATATCTATTTACAGTTTCCCCCCACGACGTGAAATGAATTGTGAGTTCTTTTACAGTGAATTTTGAGAATTCTTCATATATTCTAAATACTACTAATATGTCTGTGTGTGTATTGCTAGTCTTGCTCTGTAGCCTGTCCTGTGTCAACTATGTGTGGTGTTTTGGGTTCTTTCTCACTCTGTAGCCTACCTGCATCTCTGAGTCTCTCTCTCTCATAGAGCAAAGGCATTTTATAGTGATAAAACCCCATCCACCCGTTCTTCCTTTTGTGTGGTGTACTTCAGTGAAAAGCCTAACAGTGTTTGCTCAGTCCCAGATCCTAAAGATTTTCTCGCATTTTCTTCTAAAAGTTTTAGAGTTTTGTGCCTTGCACTTAACCCTGAGATTCATTTTCTCTTTTCTTGGGCACGAGGACTAGGCTGAGTGGGTTGCGTTTTTATTTCAACCTATAGATGAGAAATTGTACCTGAACCATTGTTGAAAACTCTACATTAGTTAACTGCCTCAGACACTTTGTCAGAATTCAGCCAAGCCTTTTTATGTCGGTGTGTTTCTCAGTTCTCTGCTTTATTCACCCATTTGCTCCTGTGTGAATAAATACCACACAGTGTGAGGTATTAGGAGAATATCACTCTTGCATTGGGAAAATTACTCCTACTTTGTCGTTGTATTTCCAAAATTACTATTACTATCATATATCCTCTTTTCTGCATAAAATTTAAAATTATCTTATCTGTATCTGCAGAAATATATTCCTGGATTTTTATAGCACTTGCATTAAATCTGTTGATCAAGTCCAAGAGAATTGACATTCTCATAATGTTTTTAAGATTTAGAATTCATATCCACACATCTCCACTTATGAAGACCTTTTATTTTGAGAATCACTGTTGTATACTTATCAGCATACAATCCTGGTACAAGATTTCTTAGATCTACATTGAAATGTTTCATTTTTTAAAGCAATTACAAACTGTAACAAAAATATCTATATTTGTGGACAGTGTGTGAAAATACAGTTAATTTTCTTTAATTGTGTATTTATCTTTTATCTTACAGCCTTGCTGGACTTAGTTATGAGTCCCAAGCTTGTTTTCTGCTTTGACCCATTTTATTTTTGTTATGTCATAGAGTTTCTGCATAGACAATTACATCCCCAAGAACCAGGAATAGTCTAGTGTCTTCTGTTCTGATCTGCATGCTTTTGATCTCCTAGGATTCCCTTACTCTGGTGGCTGAAACCTCAGTACACTTGCATTAACCATGAGATTTTGAGAGGATAAACCTAAATAGTTCAACATTAAGTATAATGTCAGTGACAGAGTTTTTATACATGCATGCTCATCAAATTGAGAATGGTCTATTTCATTTCTATTTTTCTAAGTTTTAATCATAAAAATTACTTTATGAAGTATTTTCTGCATGATTGATATAATCCCATGGGGTTTTTTTAATATGATAAAAAATGCTACACTGCAGATTTTGCTTTCAAATACTGAGCTAGCCTTGTTCCCAAAATACAGCCAAGGTGTTATGAGGTACGATCCCTTTTTACATTGCAGTATTATCATTTCTAATATTTTTGTTGAGTATTTTCACATCTATAGTTATGAGAGATATTGTCATGTGGTTTTCCTTTTCTATTGCCTCTGGTTTTGTAGTTTTATAAGATGAACTGGGACATGTTTGCACTTCTGCTGTTTTCTGTTGCAGATTATGTAGAATTCATTTTAATTATTTTCTAAATGTTTGGTAAAGTCACTAGTGAAAACATCTGGTCTTAGTGATTTAGAAGGGTACAATTATGAATTCAATTTCCTTAATAGTTACAGGACTGCTGAAATCATTTGTTTCACAAGGGGAGAGTCCTGGTTGCCAAAGAAGTGCTTCATGTCATCAATTTTGTCCAATTTGCACCAAGTTCTTCCTAAGATCCTTTTTGCCATCTTTTTAATGTCTATAGAGTTGACAGTGACATCTATCCATTTTTCATTCCTAATTATGACCACTTGTCTACACAAATGTTTGTTTGTTTTATCAATGTGGTGGTTAATGTTATGTGTCAACATTACTGACCCTCAATATCCCAAAATTCAGTGAAATGTTATTCTGGATGTTTCTGTGGTGGTATTTTGGGGTGGAAGTAGAATTTAAATGGGTGGACTTTGAATATATCAGATTGCAATAAAAAATAATCAAATTTGTCAACCAAGCAAAGGCCAAAGAGAATAAAAGATGACCCCTGGGGAATTCTGCAGATGGGTACTCTTCACACTTGAACTACAGCAGGCAACACTTCTATTAGTCTCAGCCTGCCAGCCTACTCAGCAGGTTTTACAGTCATTGTTTTCTATAACATGTAGTAAGTCAGTCCTCTTAAAATCAATTTCTTATTTTCCCTTCCTTAATATACATTTCAGTGGCTCTGTTTCTCTGGAAAACCATCACTAAAACAGTTGGCCTTGCTAAAAGTATCCCATTTTCTTGATCTTTCCAAAGAAGTAAGTCTCCATTTCATTGATTTTTCTCTATTATTTTTCTGCTGGCAGTATCATTGGTTTCTAGCCATATCTGCATCCTTCCTTCCTACTTGCGGTTGATCTCTCTTCTTCTTCTTCTTGCTTTTCATGTAAGAGCTTAGGTGACTCCTGTGACACTTGGCTTAGTGTGGTCAGTTTCACACTCATTTAACTGTGGACCCATTTGTGATACAGTATATGCCATATCCTTGCCCAGCTCCAGGGACTTTGACATGACAATGAAGGAGTGAAGAAAAGACACAGGCAGGAATCTGGAACCACGTGGTCTGGACTCTCAACCCGTAGGAAGCTTGGCATGTTTATCATATACAGCTAAACCAAGACATAGGGACACTGCACCCAGCTCAACAAGGAGGTAGGGTTACTATATACAGGTAAACAAAAAGGCAGGGCTTATGGTGTACAGCTGGCTCAGGACACAAGTTCAGCTAACCTCCATGGAAGAAGTCTCTGTAAGGGAGCTATCTTCAGGCTGTAAACACGCTGGGGAGTAGCTGTTGTATTTTCTGCACTCAAGGTCAACATCCTCACTTGGACCAGAAGGGAAGGCTTTGCCATTTCTGTCTGAGACTCATTCCTGGGTGGAAGGCTTTGTCATTCCTCCATGAGTCTGAGGCTCTGAGATCCTTGACATGGCATGCGAAAGTCAACAGCATACACTGACTCAAGACTTCACTCCTTCTCAATGTCCTCGTTTTCCTACAGCTGTTACTTTCTTTTCATTCATTTCCATGTGTTCTTTCTTGAGACTGCTCCATTGGGTCAAGGATTATTTAGGAAACACCTTTCAGTTTCTAAGTGTTTGAAAGAATTTTCTTTTTGACAAACTTATCTACACTTTAACCCATTGGGATTGGAGAACGCAATCTAGAAATTTTCAATTATTTAAATGCATTGGAATCTCTGCTTGGTATGGTAGGGTATGGTATATGCTGGTGTATGTTCTATCAGCACTTGGAAAAACTTTACATTTTCTGCTGCTGTTAGGCAAGTGTTGTCTATATATTGACCAAATAGTGTTATTTGCCATTCTTGTTTTAGTTTTTCTATAACCTTGGAGACACACACAGACACACACAGACACACACACACACACACACACAGAGAGAGAGAGAGAGAGAGAGAGAGAGAGAGAGAGAGAGAGAGAGAGAGAGAGAGAGACAGAGACAGAGACAGAGACAGAGACAGAGACAGACAGAGACAGAGACAGAGACAGACAGAGACAGAGACAGAGACAGAGACAGAGAGAGACAGAGACAGAGACAGAGACAGAGAGACAGAGAGAGACAGAGAGAGACAGAGACAGAGACAGAGACAGAGACAGAGACAGAGACAGAGACAGAGACAGAGACGGAGAGAATTAATTTCACCAGTTCACCTCACCTCATGTTACCTCCTTCTTACTTAGAACTTCCTAGGTGGTGTTATAGCTTGTCCTCCGTCACCATCAAGCATTACCTGAGAAACAAAGGATGGTAGCCTGATGCACACCCATATTCTTTCTTTCTTACTGATGCTCCAGAGCTCCTGGAGCTACTGTTTCCTTTCTTGGCTCACGTCAGGCCTCCAGGAACATAAACACTGAATCTTCCACCTGAGTCCCACAAATTGTTCTCAGCTTTCAAGGTTGCTTTGGCAGTTCAGAGCCACTTCCAATTGCGCATGAGTTTTAGTAGCAGCTAATCCACTTATTGCCCACCCCATGCTCAGCCACCGCTGCACATCAAAGCCTGCAGAAACACGGGCAGGCACTGGGTCCCTTCTATAGATCTCTTTGGAAGAGGTACTGTGCATCACAACACAGACTGCATACGCACAGACGGTTACTCCATTATATATGTTTTCAAAACTCATCACAGCTTTCCTCGTGTACATGTCACATGTTCATCTATCAAGTGCACAGAAGAGTCCTACTTCATTTATGGACTTCATGTGCTCAGCTGTAACTTTCAGCAGTTACAGACAGATGTTATTGCATAGTCATTTCTCAGGTTACCTCTTCTCTATTTCCCCTTCAACTTTTGCTACTTGTGTCATCCCAACATTGTTAAAGTGTGTGTGTGTGTGTGTGTGTGTGTGCGTGCGCGTATGTTTGTGTGTGTTGCTATGCTAGTCTACATATTTGTTTCTGCAACAGAATATATGTAATATGCATTGCAGCTATGTCTCAATTGGATAAGATATTTTCTTTCAAAGGCATACTCCCTTGAGCTTGTTAATGTTCCAAACTATTCATACACCAATATTTTGCAGAATAATATCTGCACTTATTCCATTCTGTTGCTGTGATAAAATACTCAGGAAAAAACAGCTTAAGGAAGAAAGGGTTTATTTTACCTCACAATTCCATACTACAGGCCATCACTGTGCAGGAACCTGACACAGTTGGTCACGTCCAGTCAAGAGCAGCAAGGAATGAATGTGCGCATGTGTACTCAGCTGGCTTCCTAGACCAGAACTGCAAACCAGGGAATGGTGCTGCCTGCTCTTAACCTGGGATTTCCCATAGCAGTTAGAGCAATGAAGACAACCCCGCAGACAGGTATACAGAGCAATGTTATCTAGGCAGTCCGTGTAGCGAGTCTCCTCTCTCCTCAGGGGATTCCATGTGGTGCTGAGCTAACAGGCACAATTTCTCTACATGAACTTCTGTTCTTCACTTTTCTGCTCTTAAAGCTGCTATTTTCTTTTTTAAACGATTATTTTTATTATTATTATTATTATTATTATTATTATTATTATTATTATTATTATTATTATTATTATTATTACAGTGTTTTGCCTGCATGTACACCTGAGGGCCAGAAGAGGGCATCAGGTCACATGATAGATGGTTGTGAACCACCATGTGGTTGCTGGGAATTGAACTCAGTACCTCTGGAAGAGCAGACAGTGCTCTTAACCTCTAAGCCATCTCTCCAGCCCAAAGCTGCTATTTTCAATGGTGCATGGAGTGGCATTCCCACATACAGATTGAACTATGCCGATTTTAGAAGTAAAACACACAAACTATAACCTTTTATTCTAAATGTTCATTATGTTAATGTTGCTTATCAAAGTGTAATTGCTTTTATATATCAGGCTACTTTCTATTTTTCATTTTATAATGTATATGTTATATAGTTTACATGCCATACAGTTTTATGATGTTTATATCTACCCATATTAAAATTACGATATTTGAGGCCACAAAAATATTTATTTTATCGTTTTAGCTCTCTTTGAACTCTCTAATTACATTTATTTTGTAGCTCTTAGTTCCTCTCTATTTTAGGTTCTATTTGTTTACATTGCATTGTGTTCTGGCTTACTTCTAATTTTCATAGCCCTCACAAGTCTTCTACAGTGATTCACTATTTTACACTCCTTCCAGCTGTCATAATTTAATGACTACATTCTTAATTTACAATGTACAGTTTGCTTAATCACTTCCTTTTTCTTCCCATTTTTCATACATTTAAGTTCTTAAGAATCTAAAGTATACTGTTTTATAAGTTAAGCCTCTTTAAAAAGCATATATGAATTTTTTAAGGGCTTTCATTATATTGACCACTGAATCTTACCTATGGTTAACTACTTCTACGTATGTTTCTACTTTCGAGGCTATACTCTCCTCTTTCCAAGATGTTTGAGTAGCTAGAATGCAATGTGCCTGGTCTGTGTGCTTATACTTTCCCACCAAGCATGGCAGATATATATTAGGGCTGATGTTTTTATGTCAATTACAAATGTATTTGTGTATTTGGGCATATTTATGGAAAAATGTCCCCCCCCCCCTGTGAAAAAGGTAATTTTGTTCTCTGCATTGGAGAAGCCTTGGGTATGCCATTTGAAGATTTGCTTTCACCATCTGTGCCCTCCAGTTGCTCATCTCACATGGTCTGTCATGTGTGGCCACCAGCACCAAATAGTTTAGATGCGGAGAACAGTGCCCATCTCTAGGTCAGCTACACGTGCAACCATGCTTGTTCTTTTGTCTTTCAACATCTTGGCTACTTCCAATCCAGGTCTCTACTGGTTTCCATTCAGTTTTTCAAAGCTTACTTATGCATAAATTAGATACATTATTTTCCAACGTATTTTGTCGTAGGATGGTTTTCACCATATTTTAGAGAGATGAAATGCTAGCTATTACTGGCTTTCTTAGGTTGCTAAGTTCTCTTAAATTATTTCACTTAGAATTTGTCATCTTCATCCTAAACAGGCTCATAATATACTTTCCATTTGGTTTAGAGTTTTTGCTTCTTTGTTTTAGTTTGTGTTTTGGTTTTGGTTTTGTTGTTGTTATTCCTTTCATTTGTTTCTGTTTCTGTTTTGAAATAGGGTTTCTCTGTGTAGCACTGGCTGTCCTAGATCAGGCTGGCCTTGAACTCACAGAGCTCCTCCTGGTTCTGCTTCCCAAGTACTAGGATTAAAGACATCTGTCACCACTGCTGGGCTCCATTTGGCTTTGAATTCATCAATTTGGTGACTCTCATACTTTTCTATTTTCTAGAACAAGCCACATAATACAGAGGTATTTCATTGTTCAAAATACTAATAGCAATATTCTGGATCTAAGGAGAGGATCTTTGGTCTTTGGTCTTCACTGGTGCTATCTTAAGGATTTTTTCTCTCTTAACACCAATTTTGACATTTTCAAAAATCAATTATCTCATCTATGTTTCCAATTACATGTATGCATTTCTTCATAATGATATTATTGTTTAAAGGATTTTTTAAAAAATTTTGTGTACCTATATGTGGGTTAGTGCACACTAGTGCAGTGTCTGCAGAACCCTGAAGGTGTTGGATCTCCTGAAACTGAAGTGGTGACTCACTCACTGTGACATGGATGCTGGGAACCAAACCCAGGACCTCTGTAAGAGCAGTATATATGCTTACTCCCAAAGCCATATCTCCAGCCCCATTACTACTGTTTTAAATCATGCAGTTTGTAATTACTTGCTCTCTGGAATATTTTCAAATCTACTCTTGCATTTGTTCTCTGGGGCTTTAGATATCAAATAACAACATCAACACCCTCTAGATACTTTGTTTAGAAAGATGTCTTCTACAGTGATAAAATTCAAAATCCAATAAAGCAAAGCAAGAATGTATGTTCACTGGAAGCCCCAGTGGATTATGGTCACTTTGCTATTATGATCATTGACTTCATTTATCTAATAACCTCACACGCCTACTTTGCTCGCTAGATGATGCCGTTTTTATCATCCCATGTTATAATAAACAAACCACTTGCTGCAGTTTGGGTGTGGGTCAAGCATGTCTCCAATGACTCCTCTCTTAGAGGCTTGGTCCCTACTGAAACAATCATGGTGACAACTTTAAAAGGCAAGTCCTCATGAGGCAATTAAGTCCTTAACACATCACCTCCAAAAGGAATTAATATAGTGCTCATGAAACCTCAGTTAGTTAGAATAGATCATTATAAAAAGAGTAGGTTTGGCCAGGAATATCTCTTACATTCTGTCTCATCATACTCACACATGTTCTCACCATTGTGGGCATTTTGTGGTAGCAACAGAAAGCAAACTATTATTCTTCTTGAACAGTTGAAATATCAAAGTTCCCAAAGCAGTATGTGTAGTGAAAAGTCACCACATCATGACAAAGAGCATTCTTTTCATTATAAGTCATACTCCCATGTCCCCTAAGAAAATGAAAACATTTCTATGCCTGTTGATAAAACACATTCTGTGGGAAAAATCTCTGTACTTAACAGGTGGAGTTTTTCTTACCATATTTTGAGAGAGAAGGAGGAAGGATGGGGGAGAAAGAGAGCTAAGGAGGCAGAAGAAGAGGAAGAGGGAGGGAGAGAAAGAGAAAAGGATCACTGAGCAAAATTTGTGAAATTCATTTGATAGAGACAATGAAAACTACGTGGAAACCCATAAGACTTAGTGTTAAAAGTCACTACAGAAACCAAGCCATTCAATTACTGTAATGTTGCAATTGAGGGATCTGTAGTCCAGAGCTTGCACGTGTGGGAGATGATGCAGCGAGTGCCGGAGCTCTCTCAGACTGCTGAGTGAGCCAATTCTGCATGTACTGTGGAAAGTTCACAAAGATAGAAAGAAAAAAAAAAAACATTTCCAACTAACTTGGGATAGCAACGATAAAGAGAATGAGGAAATCAAGAGAGAAGCGGAGTTTAGAGGCAGAATCTCACAGCACAAGCCGGATGAGAGAAACATGAATTTGAGAACACTGTCTAAACTGCCACATGTAAAATAAGTCATTCACGCGATTTTTGTGAATGGGAGCCAATGTCGGTCCCACTTGTGTGTTACCACTCACATTGGTGACTACAGCATTTCTGTTTGCATTGGTCATTCAAGCCTATTTTGGCAATTCTGGGTGACATGGTGCACAAACATAAGCAAGCAAAAATGGACATCCATTATTAATTAATTAATTAATTTGACTGATTAATGTTAACCTCATGTCAGTATTTTCTGTCCATCGTACCATCACATTTTCAGTCTTTTGGGAGGAGGAAGAGGATGGAGCACAATTTCACTTACACCTAGAGCCTAATCACCTGGCCTTGAAGGTCCAAAGCCAGCACTGCTCCCCATGTGTGAAATGCAATTATGGAATTTGATTTCCTATATGTTGTAGGCAATGCAACTGTTTTAATTGACACTGATAAATATTTGTAATAACTTCTGTATAAATTAAAAATCAATGTTGATTTCAGCTTTCTAGGTAATTTTTTATTGAACAAATAAAAAAATGTGACCGGGGATGGGCCTGTGCAGATAATAAAATGGCACATGGAACAGACAAAGGAAGCACAAATCTAGCACAGCTCTCAGTTGTTCCAAACACGGGGAGGTTCTGCAGGGTGCAGGATTTAATTGACCTTAAAGTTGCTTCAGAGTTTAGGGACAGTTCCAAAATATTATGCTAGGTACGAACCCCTTAATCATTTCAACATTTTTCTCTTTGCCTAACACCAGATCAAACCACTAACAAATCTTTGCTTCCTTCTCTTTTCTGAGACTTTTTTGTTCTGCCTTAAATGAGACCCAGATGAGCATAATGGAGTATGCTTTGCTACAGTAAGATGAGGTGCCCCACACCAGGAAGCCCAGTACATAGAATCAAGTTCCCAGAGCCAGGCTTTGACTGCACTGTGCTAATCAGAGACCCTGGGATTCATGAATGCCCATGGCTGTGCACACACGTGCACACACCCACGCACCCGAGTACCTGATGAAAGGGCCGTGTTGACTCTCCTGCTTTGCTTCTACTTTGCAGTTGCCATTTGTATAAATTCTTAGTTTCTTTCATTGCCAGTGAAGAAGCCTTTTCTGTAGGACTCTATATCCAGAGCACCAAGAACACTGAAAACAAAGCCCTCCACAAAGAGGCAGATCCTCTTCATGGTGTCCTTGTAAGCTTCCTTTCCTGTGCTGTTGACTTTAACAGAACTCCACAGACAGCCACTGCTCTAGATTGGAAGACCTGTCAAGGCTGTTATTTCCTTTTGCTTTTCCATATTGATTTCATCTGAGACTGAACATATCAACAATTATGCCTGTCAAGTCAAGATTTAAACTTCCTGTACAAGTTTGAAAATAGTCCCCTGTTGTCATCAGGCCATCTGGAGTCAGGTCCTCTGCATAAATTCCTGTATGTATACAATCAGGCCCAGTGGTTGGCTGTAGCAGCATCATTTTCAGGATTGTTTTCTAGGGGATCAAACCCAGATAATAGTCCACATAATAAAAGATATGAAAGTATGTTGCATTAGAAAAGAAATGTAAGTAGATGGTGTAGCGATAGAAATTGTGCTCACATGGATTGGGAACACTTATACAAAACTAATATGAAATCCAATGAATAAACATTTGTAATCATGGATAGATATTCACACACCCCTATACTGGAAACCTGTAAGACTCAAGCAACAGCACAATAACATATTAAGCTCTGGTATTTTTTTTATCCTGTATTCATATTCTCTAAGTTTTCTGTAGTAATCTTGAATTACCTTTGTTATAAAGACTTTTTTTAAAAACTAGCATGAGATGAGCTGTAGGAAGAATATGTGTGGAACATAAGTCTCCCTCACACAGGCCCAGAATACCCAAGAATATATAAACAGCAGGAAATGTACAATTGTGTGTAAGTAAATATATACAAGCTCAGGAAAAACAGAGTAGAGCCTGCAAAAACAGCAGCACCGGAATCTCCTCCCCCAGAATATTTATATACAGCCCGGAAGGTATTTATATAAGCTGGCTGTCTGAGGCTTCCCATGTTACTTTCCTGCCATTTATGCAGCCCTGGTGGCCTCAGCAGCGCTTCCTTTACAACCCCACTGTTGAGTATCTTCAGCTTGCTCTGACACATAAATTCAAATGGCAATGAATTATAATTATAGGAATCTTCCTCCCTAACAGCTTGAGAAACAGAAAGCCACCAAAGTTTTCCAAGCCCCATTATTTTTTAAGACAAATAGGGGCCAGGAGAGAAGAGGGGCTGGTTTAAAAAACAAACAAAACCCTATTCCCTTCTTCCAAGCCAAAAGCACTAAATGGTAACTGCCTTGTAAATCTCTCCCAATTTGCTCCATGTACATCTCAAATGGGGGTTCTAGTGACCCCTCCCTTAGAAGGCAGTTGCCAGCATGTTTATGGAATCCTCACTGGCAGGTTTTTCTCCACGGGAAACATCTCAGCTTCGGCTCCATTCTTTTGGGGGTACAAAAGGGTATTTCAAAAGGCAGAAGCTTTTTTATATTAAAAAATAAAAAGACTTTAGTTCAGATCATAATTATATTCTCACAAAGAAGTTGAGAAATGAGATTTTTTTTTCCTTTCTTTCTTTCTTTTTTATTTTTTTGGTAGATCAATGGCTTTATGCAAGCAACAGCTCATGAATAAATCTCTTTTTAAAGATCTAAAATATGTCACAAGCTCATTATTAAAAATATATTCAAATAACTGAGTATGTGGCTTTAAGGGGAAACATTGTGGTGCAGAAGTCTGAACTGGAGCAGCATTCTCGGTGATGGATCTCTTTATTTTTTTAATTATTGGGAAAGTACGTTTTGGTTAGATTAAAGTGAGATCTGTGAGATCACTTTTCCTGCAGATATTTCAACTGTAACGAAATAATGCAACACTAATCTGTAAGACTTTTTCAGTAATAGATGTTTTTCCTCAGTAAATCAATGCAAAGGCTAATTGGGGTGGAAGGTGACTATCTCTCGTGGTTATAAATACATTTGCATTGCTATCAATCTTTTCCACCACCAATGTTAAACGAGGCTGAACAACATAAAGGAAAGAAAAAGGAGGGGGGAAAAAAAAGAAAGAAAGAAAAAGTTCAATGCTAGCACATAGTACATGCTGCCATCAAGTGGTCAAGCCGAGAGTTGTCCTGACAAAAATAAAGCTATCAACTAAATTGCTAAGACCTTTAAATTTTACAATGAATATTATTTGTAGTTTCACATATTTTTAAATCATAAATGAGGACCAAACGCAGCCACTAGTCTTTTTTCATATGGCCTGCATGTTACTAAGTGACCCACAAAAGATTAAGTAAAACTAACAGTAATAAAACTCGGCAAACTGTTTAATAATAAATGCTGTTTGCATCTCAAGCTTGTCTATGACATGGTCATATGTTGCTGACATTGTTGAACTCTATTTTCTGATATTAAAAATAAATTTCTGTGACAGTCTCAGCACTGAATTTATACAAATTTGGTCTTTATCACTTTCACCATTCATTTCTCAGAACTCTGACGTATGGGTTATGTTTGAGTGAAAAACATTTCCCAGGATGCAGGTTTCCAGCTTACTAAACATAGGACTGTATGTCTTAAAGATTAATTATATTATTCACTTCTACTTTTCATAACAGGAAAGAAAAGTATGATACATAGGAAAAAGAATCACAAAAAGTAATACTTTGAAAAGGTGTATTTTATTTATATGAATGTTTGCCTGTATATGTGTGCCCAATGCCTGTAGAGGCCTGAAGGGAACTTCAGATCCCCTGGAACTTGAGTTACACACAGATGGTTGTAAGCTTCCCTGTGGATTGTGGGAACCCAGGTCCTTTGCAAAAGCAGCAACTGCTCTTAATCACCAAGCCATCTTCCCCAGACCCTATGCAATATTTCTTAGTCAATAGATTTTAATGGTGCTCTTGAAAAACTAGTGGTTTTTTTCATGTGCGTACGTGCGTGTGTGTGTGTGTGTGTGTGTGTGTGTGTGCGCGCGTGTGCGTGTGGGTGTGCGTGTGTGTGCGCGCGCGCGCGCGCACGCACCCTGGCCTCCTGGATCTTGCTTTGTAGACCAGGCTTGCCTCAAACTCACAGAGATCCACCTGCCTCTGTCTCCTGAGGGCTGGGATTAAAGGCGTACTAGAAGGCTTATTCTTAAGGACATTCTATATGATGCAGGTAATGAAACAGCTCATTGCTGCTCAATGAACACTTTAGATATACATTATCTATAGAATTTTAGGAAGTTGAGCAGGTTCTGAAGTTTCCCGATAGGACGTGTCAAAGTATAGTCAACAGGACACCCACAACAAGGTCCCTCAGAGTTAGATTCTCAAGTCCTTCTCTTGCCTGTATAAGAATTTATCAAGTTCTTGGTAAATTTACCAAAATTACCAGGAATGTAAATGTCTACAAAATCCCTTGAGAAACCTTCTCTCAGATTATCATTTAAGAACTACCTCAACTGAGTGAGAGTCTGGGGTGAGTACCATTTTTACTGTTCCAAAGCTAGGATCGAAACAAGTGAGCCTTCCTGGCCTCTAGTGCAACCTCCATCTTCTCATAGTATGCTAATGCTGTGGTTTCCTCTTTAAGGTCTCAGCGCCCTGACGCTGAGGCTGGAGCCATTTCCCACACTCAATAGAGTCACTACCTAGCTCTATGGGCTTTGAAACGTAAAAGGGAAGTGGTTCTGTGTTATTAATCAGCAGAGTTGCCTTCTGTGTGTGTCGCCAGTTAACCTCTTGTCGACGGCAGCAGAGTCAGTTTTCTTCTTTTCTTTACTGTAGACCAAATAAAACAAGTTCAAGAAACGTAAGTGATGAAGCAACGAGTGCTAGATGGTTAGCCGAAAGAAAGGCGCAATTCCTTCCGCTGCTGCTGGATGAACACATTCTGATGATGTGACTTTGCCATCCCTCGAATCTGACCTGCTCATCAGCCTTGCTTTGAACAGCAAAACGCAAAACTGATGCTGCATCCCTTGTGGCTTTTCACCCACTTGGAACGCTGACAGTTATCACTCCAGGGAGACATTCAGGATGAATGGCAACATAATCAAAGATGCCAGCACACACCTGTCTCAGCTTTCTCAGCTCACCACAGCCGTGTAACAACCCAAGGAGGCTAGCTGGGAGAACCGCCCATCCGCTCACCGATTCAAGGAAGTAGTAAGTTATGGCTAACTCAGCAGGTTGGGGAGGGGGGTGCTTTGCTACTTAACAATGTATAATTAACACGCTACAAGACAACCCCAACCCTAAACCACAACACATGAAAAACAACCACAACACTAAACCACATGTGACAAGTGAAGGGGAAATGGTACAAGGACAGGAGAGCTCTATGAGAGACATAGTCTCTGCAGGGCCTGAGCTGAGTGAGACATGCATCTCTGTGGGTAGGAAACATATGACAAAAATATCCACCCTTCACTTGAGTGCCCAGCTGGGTCTTAACACAGAAGCTGTGGAGCCCTCAGGCAGCCTCTCTATCCAGCAGAGCGGTAGGTGTTGCCAAGCACTGCTCCATGGCTTCAGTTTCACTTCCTGCCTCTAGGTTCCTACTTTGGGTCCCTGTCCTGAATGTCCTCAGAGATTGGGTATGACCTAAGAGTTGTAAACCGAAATAACCCCTTTCCTCCCTTAGTTGTTTTTCTTTGGCCATGTGTTTTAACATGGCAGTAGAAAAGTAGCTGAGACGCCTGTGATCCCAAGAATCCTTCAAAAGAACAAGTTAAAATTTCAGACTGGGGGGTGCTAGAGAGATGGCTCAGCAGTTAAGAGCACTGGCTGCTCTTCCAGAGGACCTGGGTTTAGTTTCTAGCACCCACATGGCAGCTCACAACTGTCTGTCCCTCCAGGAACTAAACACCCTCAGACACACATGCAGGCAAAACACCAATGCACGTAAAATAAAAATAAATAAATTATTTTTAAAAAATAATTCAGAGGGAGGAAAAGCTAGCATGGTCATAGAAGCACTGGCCATAATGTAGTGACATACACCGAAATGTCATCACCTTCCAGATGTGGAAGAAAGGAAGAGGAATATTCTCTCTTAGGCCCCCACAGTAGAAACCAGCCTGAACCTCCAGGACTGCAGCCTTGCAAAGCTGACTTCAGATGTCAGAGTTCTAATCCACTGTAATCAGAAAGAATAAATCCTACAGCTAGCCAGACTTAAACTGGTCTAACCTTTGTTACCTTTCCTACTCAGATTCTAGAATCCACACAATAGAAGGCAACACACAACAAGCAAGCAAAACACTATGTGGATGGCCTCAGTGTGCTTTTCATGCTCCAAGCGCTCACATGCATGACCCAGGGAAACTCTTTCCATGAGCCCAAAGAACAGGTGATAGTTTCCTATCTTTTGCGAAATTAAAAACAGGCCCAGAGATTGGCAAGCACCCCTCCTCAAACTGTAGGTCCTCCTAAAACCTTCCTCCAAGTTCTGCCTTAAGTTAAAGCTCTTTTGTGGAATCAATTCAAAGTGTCGGGTGACAGAGTTTTAAAAAATAAACATTTCTGGATCTTTTCTAAGTTAACTTATGTACCACACAATATCCTTGGTGTTTAAGGAAAAACATCTTTGCTAAAAATTACCTTCGGTATTTTTTGACAACCTATCTTGTTGATGATGTTTTTAGTCATTCATTTCACTTTCAGGAAAGGGGAAATCAGGCATTTATCATGGTCCTACAGAAGTCATCCACATTTCTGCTGAATCAAGCATGAAATACTGCTGCATGTTGCATTCAACCAAAACCCATCACCTCGGCTACCATACGTCACTATTAAGACAAAATGAGAATTGGTTTTTCAACCTAATAGTCTACCTGAAAGTGTCTCTTAGGCGGATTTGACCTTTACATTATGAGTCCCATTTTGCTGTAAGTGCTCATGTTGCTGTTACTCGTTAACACAGACTCTTCCTGGACAATCTCTTAACTATATTTATTCAAGGCGAGTACTTGCTTAACTGCTAGTCACAAATGCAGTAAGCCAAGGTAGTAACACGTCCTGTTATGTCAGAATTGTGAAGGTCAGACCAGCTTCATGCAAAAAGAAATGAAATGTTTTGTGTCTTCAGGCCATCCAGTGTAATTTAAACATGCTCCTGGCCGATTGTGTTGGCGCCTTTCCCTATTTGTCATTTTTCTGTTTTTCAACTTGTTCTCCCTACCCTCTCATCTGTGTCATTTAAACTGACTGATATTATTTCTCATGCTCTACAACTTATAAAAATTTGTAATGTGTACAGCCATTTAAATTTTAATTCCAAAGTAGCCTTTTAAAAACCATTAAGAAAGTCATATTAATAAAGTGGTTATGCCGGGCGGTAGTGGTGTTCAACTTTAATCCCAGCACTTAGGAAGCAGAGGCAGGCGGATCTTTGAGTTTGAGGCTACCCTGGTCTATACAGTGAGTTCCAGGACAAGCATAAAACATGTCTCAGAAAAAAAGACTGTGTATGTTTCTTTAATCAAGAAATTAATCTCTTGGGTAAAATAACTTTTTTCATACTCTATGTTATTTTGAAGAGTCAGATGATCCCACAGGAACTACTCATTGGGCTTCCATTAAGCTTTTTCTGCTAATCCCCCACATACAATTAGTACTAACCTTACGTGCATGGCTGTGGGCCACTTACTGGAGCACAGAAAATATACTAGTAGGAACATAACCATAAAACAAAACAATTCTCTTTCCCCAAGTAATTATCAAGTGCCAAAAATTCCTCATTAAGAGGTGGGGCCTTGAGAGTATCACTTGTATCAATGCTGGAACTTTGGTAGCCCTATCTTGGGCCCTGTGGCAGCGCGAGTTGTAGCCAAGTTGTCCACATCATAGCAGAGGAGAAACAGAGAGAGGAAGGCACTGCTGTCAAAAAGACATCCTTTCAATCACATCCCAAATGATCCACTTCATCACCTCCCAACAACGCCATCACATTATAGGAAACATCAAAGGATTGATGCATTCATCATGTCCCATTCCCTTAATATCCAGTTGCTTCCCAGTTTATCATCTTGTAGCCAAAACATGAACTATCACTACGTATCTCAAACTCAGAAATAAAAACAAACAGAACACAACCAGGTAAGTTAAATTTATCACATGAGACTATATGATTGTAATGATATTAATTTCCATTAACCATTCCACCCAATATGATCACAGGAAAATCATTTTTGCTAAACTCAGAACAAAATTGATTTGTAAGAATTATGTCAAAAAGAGACATGATTCACACTTGTAATCTCAGCACTCAGGAGTCAAAAACAGGATAGCCCGGGCTACACAGAAAGACCCTGTCTCAAAAAAAAAAAAGAAAAGAAAAGAAAAGAAAAAAGAAAGAAAAGAAAACCAAGCTAACTCTACAAACCTAAATGAATGACCTAGTTGGGTATCAAATTATATTCTAAACCTGTGGTAATTTAAAAATCCAAAGTAAATCTGCTAAACAGAATGAAATACAGTAATACACACACACACACACACACACACACACACACACACACACACACACACACCACACACACATTCATACACAATGGGAATAATAATAAAGTTTCAGTACATAAAATATTCAGTAAAAATATTTTATGTACTTTTTTGAGACAAAGTCTTAACCATTTGGCTCTGCTGGCCTGGAATTCATGGTGTAGACCAGCTGGCCTCAAACTCAGAGATCCATCTCACTCTGCCTCCTGAGTGCTGGGATTAAAGGCTCATGCCACCATTCTTGGATCAAATATTTTATTATTTGCACCAAGATTGTTTAAAATTTGTAAAGTGAATCTGTATAATATACACATAGACAATGTAATAAAAATATTTTTACATAGGATGCAAAAATGTACCACATTGTGCAATAACAATGACATTTTGAGGAAACCAGATGCCATGTGGATAGAAAGAGATCATCTTAGATTCTGTCCTCAGTCTTGGAAAAATTAATCCTAAACAGAGCAACAATTTTTAAAAGTTGTAAATACATAGTTTCTTTTAACTAGCAATTCTAATTTTAGAAAAATTCTGTTTATGTGCTTGCCAGTAATGTATATATTAATACAGAACAATATACAGAATGTATTTTTAATTAAGAGGCAAAGTACCTAAGAGTATACCCAATGTGCATGCAATCATATGAGGAAACATTTATATATATGCATATGAACACAGCTTACATGCCACCAAACATTTCCTGGGAGAAGTCAACCAATGGTTACCTCCACCAAAAAAACTGTCATTTAACTGCACAACTGACATCACATCACCCTTTTCATTGTATACTTGTGGATACTGCTTAGATTTCCCTCCTTGGCATATATTGCTCTTTGGATTAACAAAAAGATACTTGGAAGACCCAGATAGCCCTAATGGATGGAGAAAGTAGGCATGTACTGTACATCCTAGGGCGCTGGGATTGTAGCCACACAGACTCACTACACAAACTACAAACAGTCTTGATGCAAGTTACAAAATATTTGATTGGTGCAGGAATGGTGGCATGAGCCTTTAATCCCAGCACTCAGGAAGCAAAGTGAGATAGATCTATGTTTGAGGCCAGCTAGTCTACACCATGAGTTCAGGCCAGCAGAGCCACATGGTTAAGGCTCTGTCTCAAGAGACAAACAAACAAACAAACCAAAAAGTACACAAAAATTTTGGTTACCTGGAACCTCTGTTTTCACAGTGCATAATCAGAGTGCTTGTTACCACAGTCATAACATCATCTATCCACAGTTCACTCACAATCACTGACCTAACCATCTTCATATTGGACTGTGAAGATAGGAGCATCATATTCCTTATTTACATTCTAAAATATATGATATGTCTTAGGAAAATTATAGAACTTGATGTCATTAGCAAGTTTGGTCCCTTTTACTTGAGAACAGATGCTTGACTTTCAAGGCATAGTTAAAACAATGGAAACTATCTAGTGTTGTCTGAGGCCCTAAATACAGGTCCATAATCAAGATAATTCTTTGGTGGTCAAGTTTTTAAATAAAGTTTTTTCCCAATCAGTGTACACATATTGCATGGAAATTAAGTATCCACTTACTTTTTTTTATGTTGAACCAAAAATTCCTTTATACAAAGTATTAAAATACAATTGCATTTCTAAAATGAAGCCATAGATATACAGTTGTATTCATTAAGTAAGCTAAGTCAAAAGCTATACAATAAAGAGAAACATCAATGGGGCAAATGTATGAATGAAGACACTCCTAAATTCCCATTTCATGGGGCATCAAAAACCACCAATCTTTTAGTCCTTTTCTTCTATATTACTCTGTATCTACTTTTCTCTGAATCTGATTGGACCCCAGGGTTTTATTTCATTCTTGGCATGACACTCTTCACAAATATATATCATTGGCTGCTGCTTTGGGGTTGAATGTCCTTCTGAGTGTCCATTGTTAGTGATTCTGCAGCTTGAAGATTCCCTTCTTTGTGCACAGTATCCACATATAAAACAACTTTCTTTGTATATTCTTTGTGTTGTCTTTAAGTTTCAGGCTTACAAAAATTAATCCAGAGTTATAATTTCATACATTTAATTTAAGCCAAAAGAAGTTAAGTTGTAGTGTAGCCTACATGAGAATGACATAATCACCCAGTCATGCAAATTTGTGAGCTAAATATTCCATAGTCTGGAGGTATTTTACAGCTGAATACGATGGCACACTTAGGGCAGATGATAGTTCATTGCACATGGTAAAAGATACAGAGACATTCTGGGTGTGGTTGCAATTTAGATGTAGTTTATTTATCAAAAAAGCTCTTGAAAATCTCTCAAAGGTTAAGAACCTGTCACTTTCTAGCTGGACTACAGGTTCCTTATGAGCTCAACAAAACTGAAACAGGAGTTTCAGAGACAATTCTAGTGATAGATGGTAGAAAATCAATGTAAAATCTGTATATATTTTACTAACGAGTGCCAGGTTTGCTATGTACTTTAAAGATAACCATAATACATATTTTCAGTTATATATTTGTGATGGCTATTTTCAGTTGTCAACTTAGCTATATCTGGAATAAACTACAGTCCAGAAATGGTAAGTACATTATGATGTGGATATTAAGACAGAGGCATGCAGATTTCTGAGTTTCAGGGTCAGCCTGGTTTACAGAGCAAGTTCCCTGACAGCCAAGCTTAAGCAGGGAAGAAAAACCATCAAAAACAGAAAGCTGGTGAAGATGTAATTGAACAAACGGGCCATTTCCAGCCCCAGCAGCAGCAGAACTTGGCAGCTTCAGCCATGTGGTTCTGGCTTCAGAGTTAAGAAGGGAAAGCGGCTGAGGCCAGGTGTGTGGCGGGGGTGTCCCTGCATGAAGGCTCAGAGAGGCCACTGTACAAAGCTGTGAAAGGTCATTGTATGAAGCTGAAGCCTGGATTGCCTTGCAGACCCCCAAGAGGGTAGAGATGCCAGAACCCTGAGATAACTGCCAAGGAAAGCTGCTAACAGGGAGTGGAATCAGCCCAAGAGAAAGGAGTTAGAGACCTGAAGAGCATTTTGACATCAGACATGGAGATGCAGTTTGGTGTTTATCTCATGGTATTCAATCTTGCTTTGGTCCAGTATTTCCTCACTATGCTCCCTTCCCTACGTTTTGGAACAGCAATGTATATCCTATGCCATTGTATGTTAGAAGTGTATGGAATCTGTTTTTTACTTTGATATTAAAGGGGATGACAGTTATGAGACTGCATGAATCTCAGAGGAGACTTTGAACTTTGGGCTTTTAAATGTGGTTGAAACTGATAGACTTTAGGGGGTTTTGAAATTGGACTACATGCATTTTGCATTATGATAAGACTACAAGCCTAAGGGGGCCAGAGAGTGGAATGTGGTCATTTGAATAGCTTTGGCTCCCATAGATCCATGTGTTTGACTGTTTGGTCATAAGAAGTAGCATTATTAGGAGGTGTAGCCTTATTGGAGTAGGTGTGGCCTTATTAGAGTAAGTGTGTCACTGTGGAGACAGGTCCTTTAGGTCTTAAAATTATTAAACTCTGCCCAGTGGGAAACTCACACAGTCCCCTTCTGCTGCCTGCAGATTAAGACATAAACCTCTCTGCTCCTCCAGTGCCATACCTGTCTGCACGCCACCATGCTTCCCATCGTGATGATAATGGACTAAATCTCTGAAACTGTAAGCCAGCCCCCATGAAATGTTTTCCTTTATAAGAGTTTCTTTAGTCATGGTATCTTTTCCCAGCAATGAAATCCTAAGATAATATTAGAGAATATGTATATAATTATAAAGAAGCAGACTATCACAATATATTAAAATCTAGCAACTACCCACTTCATACAGTGATGTAAAAATCACATTTCTAGTTTAATGGGCTTCTGTCAATCATCTTTTTCTCTTTCTCTTTTCTCTTTTCTAACAAAATCCAATTTTATCTGCTCCCCATATAAATTGAAAAAACATTCTTTTTCATTAAGCTTCTCCAATAAAATAGAACAGACAATAGTTTATTGATATCATCCCTATACTAGGCTCTGAGATGCAAACATATTTTTTGGTTTCTTTTTGTTGTTAAATTTTGGTAGCATACATAAAAATGACATTAATTATGACACTTGTCTTTTATGATATAGAATAGATATAGAATATAGTATCCATTTCACTCCCTTCCTTATACCTTCCTGCTTTCTGTCCTTGCTTAAGGACCCTTTTCTATTTTCCTGTCTTGGAGGGAGAGGGGAAAAGAGGGGAGTGGCGGGGAGTGTCTTGTCCACATGCATGTCTGTGTACCACATGCATGCCTGGCCATCAGAGGCCAGAAGACATCAGGTCCTTAAGCTGGAATAACAGTTATGTGCTAGTATGTGAGTACTGGGAATGGAATCTGGGTTGTCTGGAAGAGCAGCCAGTGCTCTTAAGTTCTGAGCTATCTCTCCACTCATAACACTTTAACCTATGTTTTTCTGATGGCTAAGGATGTTGAGTACTTTTTCAAGCATTCAAGAATACATTCACCTTCCTCTGAGAATTATCTATTCGATTTATATGCCTACTTATTAAACAAATAATTACATTTTACTTATGTAATTATTAGAGTTCTTTATAGATTTTAGGTACTAATCCCCTGCTTACTGTGTAGCTGGCAAAGATTTTCTCCTATTGTTTACTGTCTTCACTTGTTTCTTTTGTTGTCCAAAAGCATCTTAATATGATGAGATCTCATTTGTCAATTCCTGGGTCTACTTTCCATGCTGAGTCCTTTTCAGAAAATCTTTGTGCCTGTGTATTGGGAATGCTTTATCTATGGTTTTTCTCTGTGTATGTGGATATCTAGATTCCCCAATGCTATTTGATGAAGAGGCTTATCACCACTGTGCTTTGGATACCTTTGTCAAAGAGTAGGTAGGTAGAGATGTATAGGCAGTTTTTCTAATGAGCCTGTTTTCATATAAACTGGTCCTGTTTTTGTTACTATGGCTTTATGGTAATATTTGAGATTGTGTGTTGTGATGCTGCAACCATTGCTCTTTCTGCTTAGGAATACATTTGCTAGCTGGGATTTTTGTTTCCATGTGAATTTTAGGATTTTTCTCTAGGTCTATAAAGAATTTCACTGGAATTTTGAGAAGAATTATACTGCTCTCTAGATTTTCTGTCATGCAGTTGTTTTCACAATATTAGATCTGCTTATCCATAAATTCTTCTTCCATTCCTATTTTCTAGTGTCTTATTCAATATCTTTGTTAAGTGATTTAATATTTTCATCTGTCTTTTTCACCTCTTTGCTTAGGTTTATTTCTTGTTATTTAAAAAAATTAAAATGTAATTTTTTCCTGATTTCTTTTTCAGCAAGTTTGCTATTGATGTACATAAAAGGCATTGATTTTTCATAGGTTTGTGCCAGTCTCAACCTTGGTCAGAGAAACTTCTTTCTGCATTAGTCAGTTTATTAACTATAGAGACTCTTGGCTGGTCAAAGTACTGAAAAAAAATGAATGTGAGTGCCCAGCCCTAGTTACGACACACACACACACACAGAGAGAGAGAGAGAGAGAGAGAGAGAGAGAGAGAGAGAGAGAGAGAGAGAGAGAGAGAGAGAGAGAGAGAGAGAGAGATATGGGTACTTCTGGCAGTCAGTGGCTCCTGAGGGAAGGAGAGTTCTTTTCCTTTGGAAATATAGCCATTTGCTAAGTTGTCCATGCTCTAGTAGATGACCCATAACCATGCACACATGGGCAGCATTAGCTGGCCTCTGTTGATTATTGAAAAAAAGGAAGGTGAGAGGAGGACATGCTGGGGAAGTGTTTCAGGTGGGTGAGTTGGAGGGAGATGGTAAATATGATCCAAATGCATTACTTATGAAGGTGTGTGTGTGTGTGTGAATTTTTCAAAGAATACAGAAAATGTTATTGGTGTTTTGGGTTCCCTATCATCCTGAAGCACTTACATTATTTATTTGCATATGTTGACCCATCTTTCCAGAGCAGTCTTTCTCAGTAAGACCCACCACTGGATGTGAGGCTTGTGAGAGGTGTGGGCTTGTCCTATGGGCAGGGGAGACTCCAGTCTCTTGTCACTATGGCAGCCTGACTTACCCTTTGTTTGAGGCTTATGTATGCCCTTATCTAGCTACGCTTGTTTTGGTTTTTGTTTGTTTGCTTTGTTTTTCCAGGGTTCATTCAGCCATATCAAAAGCAGAACTCAAGGATTCCACTTCAAATAAAGGTTTAAATTAAATATCAAGAGTTACAATAATCTCTTTAACAGCTTTACAAAACTTACCTTATGAGCACTCTGAAGCAAAGTTGAAACTGTCACATCTTGCTATCATATGATGTTGTTGAAGGATTACTACACAAACACCATTTTTATTTAGATTATTTAATTAGATGCATTTGGTAAAAATAAAATGAATGTTAAATTTTTGTTACATTTAAAAAGAGCCATCAAACTTATACAGCGTGTGTGTGTGTGTGTGTGTGTGTGTGTGTGTGTGTGTGTGTGGTGTTAGTATTTGCATGTGTGGGGAGTTTACATGTGCATGTATACATATGGAGGCCAGAGGCTGACTGACATTGAGTGTCTTCCTCAATGGCTCTCCGCCTTATAATTTGAGGCAGCGTTTTCCACTGGACCCAGAGCTTGCCCTTTCAGCCAATGTAGATAACAAGCATACCTCAGGGATGCCCTGTCTCCCCATCATGAGTGCCACAATTATAGATGGGCATTTATTTGGGTGCTGGGAATTTGAACTCAGGTTCTCACACTTGAATAACAATTGCATTACTCACCAAGACATCGTCTTGGCCTCCTCATAAAGATTTTTTTTTTAAGCAGATGAATAGAGTCACTATTCTCTCAGGCTTACCTAATATATCCAAGCACCGCGACTATGAAGGCAAATAGAAGTTATTCAGAAGGACTTTTTTTCAGACTTCTGGCATTTATCTGTGACAATTTTGGATAGTGAGAGAGCTAGAATTCCTAAAATGACCAACTCAAGTACAGCTCTGGCATCACAAAGCATTTGTCCTGGTCATTTGGAGGTGTTAGTGTAAGCTATTTGTTTGCATGGTGAAGTGGAGATGTCCACCAATTTAACTCCACAGAGGACACTAGAAGAAAAAATTCAGCCTAAAGAGAAAGTTACATACAGCCAAGAGAATACAAGGGATAATCAGTCAATCAAAGGTCTAACACAAAAACACCACAGCAAAATACCAAGAATTAATTAGTACTTTCATTAATATTTCCAATGTTAATATATCAATTCCTCTAATAAACACACAGACTACCAGAGTAACCTTGGAAATGGAATCCATCTTTTTACAGTCTCCAAAACGCACAATTCTATGGTAAGTGCAGATCTCATCTCAAGGTAAAAGGATGGGAAAAGGCATTCCAAGCAAAGAGAGCCAAAAACCAAGCAGGCATAGCTGTTTATAATTGACAAAATAGACTTCAACTCAAAACTACTCTGAGGAGATAGAAAAGGACACTACAAAATAGTTTTTTAGAAAAAGAAGCCTAAAAGAAATGGATGAATTTATCAATATATGTCCATACCAAAGTTAAATCAAGAAGAATAAACAATCTAAGCAGATCCACAACCTCCAGTGAAATAGAAGCAAGTAATTAAAAGTCTCCCAACTTTAAAAAAAAAAAAAAAAGCCCAGGGACAAAGAGATTTACCATAGAATCCTACCAAACTTTCAAAGAATTAATGTCAATGCTCTTCATATCATTCCTCAAAATAGAAAGTAAATGGACATTTCAAATTCTTTTTGCAAAGAATTTTTGCAAAAGTGACTTTTTCAAAGTCACTATTACTGATACCAAAAATCACACAAAGACTAATAAAAAAAATAAAATAAAACAAAATAAAAAAATAAAATCATACATCAAAGGAAGGAGTGGCATACACCTTTAATCCCATCAGTTGGAGGCAGAGGCAGGCAGATCTCTGAGTTAGAGGCCAGTCTGTAGAGCAAATTCTAGGACAGCCAAGGCTACATAGAGAAACACTGCCTCGAAAGACCAAAACAACCAACCAATCCCTCTTAAACTGGGCTTGGTGGCACAAGCCTGTAATCCCAGTACTCGGGGAAGGCAGAGACAGAGGCAGGCTGGATCGCTATGAGCTGGAGGCCAGCCTGGTCTACAAAGTGAGTCCGGGACAGCTAAAGCTACACAAAGAAACCCTGTCTCAAAAAACAAAACAAACAAATCATCGGTCAATAGCCTTTATGAACACAGATGCAAAAATTCTCAATAAGATACTTGCAAACCAAATTAAAGAACGTATCATCCACCATTGAGTTATCTTCATTCCAGAAGTGCAGGAATAGTTCTACATGTCAATAAATAGATATTTCCATATATGTATATATGTAACATTCTAATATATATATATATATAAACTTCTATAATGAAGTTATATATATGTATATATATATTACATATATTATGGGTATATAGTTTAAATGGAGCTACCATTTATCAGGGGATAAAATGCCTCAACTAGACATATGTTCCAATGAAAATATCCTCAATATCAGGAATGCTATACCTTTTGTAGTCATTGGCCAAAAGAGTCCTGTATACCTGTGCTGAGAAAACTGAGATTTTTCTTTTTTTAAAAGTCACAGAAATGGTATAAGAATATGTTTTAGTTTTAATCTCAGGTATGGGTATATGGGGCTGCTTCACAGCAACTGACTACAATTTGCCCGGTGCTCTAGCAGAGGTGTGGCTTTTGCCAGCTGGAGATAGTTTTGCTACTTTTTGATGTTTGGAATTTTGGAGACTTTTCAGAGCATATATAAATAAATAAATGCTCGGGCCCAGAGAAGTGTTTGCATTGTTAGTTGGCTGTTGGTTGTTGTTGTTCCTTCAGGGGGTTGGTTGTGGTTTGAGTAGTCATGCGTAAAGAAGAAACAAGAAGAAGAAACTAGATACCCTGATGGTGAAGATCAAACTTGCCCCACGGAATGTAATGCCCCTTATCTGCAGAAAGTAGTCTAAGGATAATGCCACCCCCTTGAGCGTATTCAAGGATCTCTTTCCTTTCTGCCACACAGGGTGCGCGTTAGAAGAAGGGTAGTCTTATATAGCGAGTATATTTCAAATTTTTAATTGATAGCTTCTGAGAGGGTAAAAATAGTTTTTTCTCCCAATGGAGTGACACACCTATAAGTAATATGAGTAAATCATTAATGAAGAGAAAAAAAACATATCCCTACACATATCCCACTAAAAAAGCAAACAACAAAAGCCCTGGACCAGATGGATTCAAATGAATACCAACTTTCTCAAATCTTTCAAAACAAATAATGCTTACTAACTCATTTTGAGGTCAGTACGATTCTGATAACACCAGAAAAAAAGAGCCCCGAGTAAATCACAGATTAATATTTTTATGAATCCAAAAACATGAACAAAACACTTGCAAACTAATCCTCAAGAGCATATTAAAAGATTCTGTGTCAAGATGGGTATGATATTAAATCAATGTAACATACCATTTGAACAAATAAGAAATTTATGATCCTAATCATGAAAAACAAGGCATCTAATATATATATCCTAAAGAATGCACACACTACTAGAGCTATTTGATAGGTTCAGCCAAGTAGCTCTTAGGTAGCTCAGAGCTGCCTGGTAACTCCAGTACCAGGAGATTCAACACCCTCTCTTCTGGCCTCTGTGGGTACCTGCATTCTGGTGCACATACATATACAAATAATTTAAAATAAAATAAAACTTAAAAAAGAGAAAATCCACCAATGATTTTAAAAATTGGCAAATCATATAATGGAGAAGGGTATAAAATCCCAAATTAAAAAATCAATTCAACTTATTAACAAAAAGACAAACAATTTCAAAACATTCAAAGAACTCAAACAGACAAATAACCAATTAACAGATGAAAAGATATTCAATATCATCAGTCATTATAGGAATACAAACTAAAGCGAGATACCATTTCATACACACGAAGGTTTCTATAAATAAATAAATAAATAAATAAATGAATAAATATTTTAAAGCCAAGTATGGTGGCTCATGTCTATATTTCTAGCACTCAGAAGGCTAAGGCAGGGAGGCTGCCATGAGTTCAAGGCTAGACTGGGTTATACAGTTAAGTATCATGCCAGCCTAGGCTATGGGTAGAAATCATGTCTGAAAAGAACTTTTAAATTAATATATAAATTAAATATTAAAAACAACACAGACAAATTAGAACCTTCCTATGTTGTGCTTGAGAATATAAAATAGTTGTTACTGTTATGGAAAATGTTGAAAGTTCCACAATTAAAAACAAACAACAACAACAAAACAAAAACAAGAGAAATCACCTATCTTGGCAAGCCCCCTTTCAGAGAATTAAAAGTATATGCAGAGTAAAAACTAGTACACAAACATTAGCAGCATGGAGAAGAGGCAACGGATGGAAGCAAACCATGTCCACTTCAATCAATACATGAATAAACAAAATGTGGCATATTTATAAATCAGAATGTTTTTCAGGCATAAAATGACATCATGTTTATGATGAATGAACCTTGAATACATTCTAATTGTAAAGGGTGAGGCCCAATAGTCATATGCTACATGGGCATCTGTACAAGCAATGTCCAGAAAAAGCAAATAACTGAGATTGAAATACTTTTGTCAGGAGTGGGAGTCAAAGGAGTAAAATGGGAATCACTGTTGAATAGGCAGTTTGAGGAAGTTGATAAAAAATGTTCTGGAATTAGAGAGCAGTGTTAATCCTACAACACTGTAAATCCATTTAATGCCATTGAACTGTACAATTTAAAATAGTTTAAAAGATAAACATTTGAGCTGGGTAGTGGTAGCACATGCCTTTAATTCCAGCATTCAGGAGGCAAAGGCAGGCAGATCTCTGAGTTTGAGGCCAGCCTGGTCTACAGAGAAAGTTCCAAGACCGTCTAGGTTAAAAGAAAAATCCTGTCTTGAAAAACCAAAATAAATAGTTGTTAGGTGTGATCTCAAAGGAGAGTGTCTTACCTCATTGCTGCCATAAAAACAAAACATGCAAGCACCTGACCAAAGCAAGTTAAGAGAGGAAGGCTTATTTGGTTCATGGTCTGACTCAAGACCGAAGAAATTGGTCATGTTGTCTTCACAACCAGGAAGCAGAGGGCAGTGAATGCCAGTGCTTGGCTCATTTCCTCCTTTTTATTCAGCTGGACCCCCCCCCCCCAAGGAAAGGTGCTGTCAACAGTTAAGTGCTCAACCTCACTTAATGTAATCTAGATCATCTTTCAAGGCATACCCCGAGGTATGCCCGGATATTTGCCCTCTGGGTGATTCTAGATCTCTTCCAATTGGTAATGACGAGTAACTTTTGACTGTCACAGATGGCTAGATAGTAATAATGTGCTCACTAATACATAGGTCAAAGGGTTAGGAAGCACATATAAGTTTGCCTATTCCAATTGTTCATAGAGAATAGTATCTTCTAACTTAAAATGTCTCAAGGGAGGCACTCTTCAGATCAGCAATGAAGAGATGTCACTGATCTGACCTTTCTTTTTGGCCTTAAACTATATTTTCTATTTAACATCACACCTCTAATTCACTATACACACATTACAGAAACAAAAAGAAAAAAAAATCACATAAAGCCAGACTTTTCCCCAGGGAAGCTTCCCTATGGCATTACCATATAGACAAATATACAAATAGTAACTTTCATCTGTGTCTAAGCTAGTAAATATGACTGGCTATAAAAATTTAAATCCATATACTTGTCATGATGGGTCAACAGGAATTTTTGTTTATTATTTTTATATTGTATATTATTATAATTTCATTGTTTATTATTAATTGTTCCATAAAAAAAAATTTGGGCCTGTGAGACAATGGATGAAATCACGTCTTGAAATCTGAGTTTAGTCACTAGAATCCACTTGGTTGGTAGAGAGAACACACTCCCACAAGCTGTTCTCTGACTTCCACATGTATGGTAGCACAGCATGTATTTATGTATGCATGCACACACGCGTGCATATGCGTACACACAGACACACACAGAGTGATCTACAGTCTACACATCTGGAAATGAAATACAGAGTTGCATTAGCACTGAACTTGGGCTGATCATATCACCACACTGATGCTGGAAAGAACATGGGATGATTAATTTGGAACATCACATAGTGCCAGCTAGATGCATAATGCATCTTGTAATGCTGAGGACCCGACACAAGAATAATTGGCTTATGAAACACTTCTCATATAAAAAGATATAAGTAGATTCTCAGAACAGAAGGAGAAATATTTTTTCCTTTTAACAGAAGATTATAATCCAATCCTCTTTCTGTTGGTAATTTTATATACTGCCTAAGGAAGAAATGAAGGCTAAAAATGGCAAGTATTAAAACAAAACCACTTGAATTGTATGTGTGCTTTGATATTTTAATGCATAAACTCCATGCTCCTGATGGTTCTGTCGCAGATAACATTGTGGACAGCCTTCCCTAGGGTTTGCTTTCCTTTAGATCCTCATACATGACTGGCAGCCACTGAAGCACCTCCCCACCCCCCACCCCGCCCTTAAGAGACAGGTCTCCAGAGCCTAAGAAGCCTTTTCTCCTGAGTTTGGAAACCCAGCCCAGGCACCTATCCTGACCCCAGACCTCCTTTCTTCCACATCACTCTCTTGGTATTGGGCTTAGGCTCACTGATCCTCCCCCTCAATAACACACAGCTGGCTCCACTGATCCTAAAACCAGAGCATCCTTCTTGAACCTCTCTCTCCCCATGGTGCTACCCCTACCAGACCCCACCCCTGCCCCCTCAAGGTTTTGTGAAGGAATCTATGCTCAGGCTGTGCTGCTCCCTTTTCATCTGTTCACTACATTGGTTTTATTTTTATTTGAAAGTGCTGCAAAGCATTCAAACCAATTCAAGGATATCACACTAACCTTTAACAAATATTACACATGGAGAACATGGGAGATATCCACCCACGGCAGCAGGACTGGTAAGTCAAGTGCTTCTGCTCCTGATACAGATGACCCAGAGGCATTCCCAGCTCTGGCCTAACTGGGTGCCATAATACAATGCTGGTTTGTGGGCCTTCCTGTTCAAAACTTCTGCATGCTTAAAGATCCCTAACATACCCTTTATACCTAAAGACTGAATTTTATCTGTTTTGAAAACAAACTTAAATTCTCTAGCTACACAGAAGTAAAAAAATATGTTAGTCAATTTTGTATTTAGAAATGTATGGGTAGCAGTAATGTTTTCGTAACTTTCAGAAATTATGCATACTTCATGAATGTTTGTACTGCTGCTTGCAAATACACATTTCCAAATTTGAAATATAGGTGTGAACACTGCAGGGGGAGAAATATTATGTTATCAATATTAATTACAAAAAGCAAAGCCTAGAGAGGTCAGCATATGGTTCCAAAGTGATACAGTTAGAATGTATGTAGTCTCATGAAGTCTTGACAAGAGTGAAGGGGCATTTAAAGTGATTTCTACAACAAATGCAAATGGAGGTGAGAATATTAGCTAAAAATACCACAAGAGCTGCTATGACCCTGCCATGCTGGAGGGGACCAAGGGCTTCGCTCAAGCAAACTAAGCAAGAAAGTGTGACAATAAGTCCTCACAATAGTGAAAAAAAAAACCATTCTTTTAATTGTTGTTGTTGTTAAGTAGGGAGCTGGTGGCGCCAGAAATGTGCTATCAGAGTTGGCTTCTGATTGGAATGCACATTGAGGAGGAAGGAGCCAGCAAGCATACCAGGAAAATACATTCCCCAAGGCAGAGCACACCACAGCATCTGAGCAAATGAGAGGAGAGAAAACTGGGACAGTATTGTGAAAACATATTTCAAAATCCTAGACCCAAGAAAATCAAACTTAGTAGAAGCCATTATCTAGCACAAAGTATTCTTAAAAAAAAAAAAAAAACACCAAAACACAAATTACCAAATGTGTTAGTGAAAGAAAACTGCACCAATCCAGATATCTCCAACCTTTAATTTCCCAGAAAATTGGGAATCTGACCATGTTGAAACTACAGCCTCCCAGAGAATACAGAAAGGAAAAGATAAAGTTACTGGAACACACACACACACACACACACACACACACTCGCACACAGTAAGAGGAACTGACTGATGAAGTGTTTGCTCCTGAGACAATGCTAGTGCCTCATCTTTACACTTAAATGATTCTCAGTGAAAAGCACAACTGATTCCAATCCTAAAATTCAAGAATGAGTCCAAAAGGGGAAAAAAGAGTGTTTGCAAAAAGAAACACATCCATCTCTCCAAGCTCAGATTTTAAAATACATACAAAAATAAAAAGTAATGGTCTATGTGGCAAATTAATGACAAGTGATGTGATTTTTAGTTTCCAATTATCTAAGCATTTAATACAGGATTTTATAAGCTATGCATAGCACCAGATGTAAAGAAAAGGCTAAGGATTGGCAGAGAAAATGTTAACACTTGGCTTTTGTTTTCTTCTATAGGTTTTATTTAAATTATGAACAATATTCCACCTAAGGGGTGAGGTGAGGGATGAGAAGAAAAGATTTTCATAGGTGCCAAACTTCAAGACAATGAAGTCTCCAGACCCACCTCAACAAATTCACCACGAGAGACCTTCAAGTGGCAACTGGAACACAGAAAAAAGACAGAAGGAAATACAGCCATCTCTTTAGAAGGAAAAGATGCTGTACAGCCAGACAGGCAAATTATGAGTCTGTGGGGGCTCAGGTGCTATTGCATCTTACCATTTATCCATGTCAGAAATAGAAATGGTAATCTTTAGGAATAAACATGGAACAAGAAAGTAATCTTTTTTAGCTTTAGTTTTCTCTGCATAGACGGAATAATAACAATAGGGCAAGGAAATCACGCATTTGTCTGAGTTTCAGCACATATTGGTGCCCAAGGTATGAAGGGTCCCCTCTGTTTCAAAAGAACACTGACACCTTAGTGGTTTAGTGGGTAGACAGCGCCTTATAGTACGATTCCTGTTGTCTACCCAGGGCTTTGCCTGGGGCCTTTTCTGCTTGCCATTTAAGCAAGGTATAAAATTAATAATTTTTAAGTGTCACTAAATGAGAAGTATGACATGCCAATGAGCAATAGAATACGCAGATAGGCATGATGACTTTATCCAAGTAACACTTAACAAATAGCAAACTTTATTCTCGATCCAAAGAGCAACAGCACTGTGAACTCAGCATTAAGAACATAATAGTAAGCATTGGTGATCTTCAGAATCACGATACAAAGGAGCTGTCATTTCCAATATGCACAGAAAACTAAAGCTAATAAACAAACAAACTGGCAGTCTTAAAACTTGAAAGAACTTTGAATCCAAATTACATTTACCTATGACTGGGAATGAGGCTTAGAGGCATTTGCTTAACAGGAGAGGCCATCTGCTTGATTTCTAAGGCCATAAATTACATTTGTCTAACCCCAAAGCCCACTCTCTTTTCAAGATCATGCACTGCCTCTCCATCTAAGTTTACTCAAGAGCCTGGCTTATCGTGTCTGCTTCTCTTAGCTCCAACATGGAACGGTTCTTTATATTGTAATTCTTGGTAACACATCCAATATTCTTTCATCTTTTGTGTAAAACATGGTCATTTTGGGGGGAAGTAATGTCTTTCAATTAGATAAAACAAAATTCCTCAAACATCCAAATCCTTTGAATGTGGTCTGCAAGGCCATCGAGCCCATCTCCTGCATTTGGTTAGCTCATGAGATAAGAATGATATTTACATTCTTAAATGGTTGAAAAACATCACAAGAATGTCTCAAAACACATAAAAATTATATGAAATTCAAATTATAGTGTCCATAAATAAAATTTTATTGGAACACAGCCTTGCCCATTCATTTACATATTGTATATGGCTGCTTTCATGCCACAAAAGCAGAACTGAATAGTTGTGACAGAGACCATATGTGGCACTTTCATTGCTTCACACTGCTGTTCAAAACACTATAAATCTCAGTAATGACTATAATTCAAAGTACTTCAAGTGCCACACATATTGTCAAACAGACATTTATTTTTTATTACCAGTGCATATTCATCATGTAAAAAAAAAAAGGTAATCTTTAAGTATTGCACTTTTAAGGCACTGTAGAATATGGATTGTAATACAATTACATGGCAAAGCACTGCTGTGTTCATTATGCAATGATCCTTTAGCAGTACTAAAAGAATATATTTCCATATTACCAGAGTAAGCACTCATCACAATGTTTTCAAGGAAAGCAATAACCAGGACAATCAGGAAACTAGAGCAGAGTATTTCATCTCAGAATTTATCCACTCCCATGAGCATGCGTGTACACACACACACACACACACACACACACACACACACAGAGAGAGAGAGAGAGAGAGAGAGAGAGAGAGAGAATGAATGAACGAATGAATGAATGAATACACATACAGGGACGACAAAGAGCTTCCTGAGTGGCTCATTTGTAAGTTAAACAACGAAAGCTGCTTACTAGTGATGGGATGGAGTTAATTGCATTTGACTGCTACAGCCAAAGAAAACGAACCTGTTTGTGCCTAAGCTTTGCGTGAGTAAGATGTGAAGACACTATGGTCACCCATAACTGATTCAAAGACAAGGCAACTGATTTTGAGTAGTTTTCCTTGGCTTCTTGTAAGTCAATAGGTGTTACCAATATTGCCCAGGTTTTTTTTTGTTTGTTTGTTTGTTTTGTTTTTTACCTACGAACTTGATAGTGTGATCAAAGTGACTCAATAATACAGTTTGTGAATACAGAAAACACCAATTCGGCACAACCTGAAGTACACTGGTATGTTTCAATGGAGAATGCAGAACTTTGTTAGGCGGGAAAAAGCTACTGATAAATTTACCAAGCTCAAGAATGGTGGATGTTGATGGTTATTTTATACTTAGCATGTATTTAATGGAAGCATTGTGTTTAACTAGTAAAGAGTTCCTTCTTACCAGATCTGGACATTCTGTCAGGAAGGGAAACTTAGTATGGTGACGTTTCCAACTACACAGCCATTTGATGGTAGTGTTTGTAGTTTCCAAACTCAACCAATTACAGCTATATGTCTGAGGCACACACTGTAACCTAATACATCACAGTACAATCAATTGGAGCACATGGACAGATGTGTTAGGAAATGACTCATCTACAGAGACTGTATGTTTAAAAGCAAACATTAAGAGTGAATCTGCTAGAATTCTACAAACTCTTTCCAAATGGCCACAAAGACTGATGAAGAGTAATTGTTAACATCTATATGTGAAGACACTTTTAGATAACATGAAATATCAAAGAGCATCAACAAATAGGTAAATATTTATGACCAACTTTAAACTCCAACTAAGTGAAGTAGCATCTCAAAAAATAACCAAATGCTTAGCACTCGCAGACCTGTATTACACACAACACTGTAGCCAAGTCTTAATTATTCTGTTTCATCAACAGTAGTTTTTAAAATTGAGTTAAGTATTTTTAAAAAGCCTCAAATTTGTCTCTTTGATGATGTTAGTGTTTGCAGTTTCCAAACTCAACCAGTTGCACCTTTATGTCTGAGGCACACACACTCTGTAACTCGAACCAATGTCACAATACAATCAGGAGGAGTGCATATGGCCAGAGTCAAATTTGCCTCAAATTTCCAATTAAGAAAAATTATAACCTAACAAACACCATCTGAACAATTGTTTTAACAAAAACCGTTTCACACTTGGCATGCTAGCATATTCCTACAAACCCAGTGTTTAGGAGGCAGAGGCAAGAAGATCACGAGTTCAAGGCCAGCTTAGTCTATAAACTGAGAACAAGGCTTTAAAGAAAAAAATCATATTCTAGCACTATTATCTGATAAGAGTTTTACAGTCCTTTTCTTGGGTTATAATCTATATCTTCTTATAAGGAAGTTAATTTATTAACTTGTCAATCTGTTAAGAAGCTAGGCAGACACAAAGTCATTACTGATTTTCAATATTAATAAAGCTTTATACTCATGCTCACTTGAGTATGAGGGAAAATAAGCTTTTAACTCTTGTAACACATCACCGAAGTCTTGACAGGCTGAATAAGAACATACTGGATCAGGTACTTGAGACTTACTTTTTACCTGAAGCCAAATGTAACCATTCACTGCTAACAACATCTAAAATTGTATTTATAAAATTCTGAAAATCAATAATGCTAAGTTTAAAAACTGAGTTTGTACCTTTATGCCATATTTTGCTTTTCTCAGATTAGAGAGGATATCTGTATTTCACTGCTTAGTAGTTATTAATATTCCTTATGATTACAATATCTTTTCACCCATTAGTTTTTTTTTCCCACTTAATAAGATAATAACTGGTCACAGCCCAAGATGAATGTCAGCCAGTCTAGGAAATATACTATGCCAGTGATATAAAGGCACTGCAAAGTTTCAACACTGGAGTACAAAATTTGTAACAAAATAGTAAAAACTTCAAGGAAGTATTTCAATCCACAGCAGTGCTAGATAAATGAATACTACAAGTTCAAAGGTTTTTGACAAACTATTGGTATAAGATGGCCATCAAGCTAAAAGCTAAAAACCAAGCCAAACCAACAAAACAAACAAAAAATAGCAAACACTTGCTATTGGAGGCCAAATGGTAGGTTAAATAGCAGCAAGTCTGCATGGTTCTTTTTATGTTCAGCTGAATCACTTCTTCCCCAAAGTACAGTCTTTTAATTTTGCCCCTTCAAAACTAACTAATACTTTCTAATTCTAAGTGTCTCATCTAAACATGGCAATGCACATCTGTAAGTCACTTGAGGCCTGCCCAAAATGGTATCACACAAATAAGAATGCATAACATGTTGACTATTACATTATTTACTGAGATGTTTCATAGCTGATCCAACCTAGCTTACTGCCCTATAGATCAGATCTAGATCATGCCTTCAATAACCATTTCTGCAGATGCATTTTATATTCATCTCTCTTTTGGGCTTTAGATGAACATCCTGTACCTTTTTAGTACATATTTCACTGAATATACTAAATGCACCTCAAATTTACCATATCCTACACTCAATTTTGGGGTCTTTCTCATCTTTTCCCCTCCCATGTTCTATCTAAACAAAGTATGTCACCATCCTTTAAAATGCCCAAATGAGACACTTAAGAGCTAATTGTCTATGATTTTTACACTTTCATTTCATATACAATAGCAGAGTTAATGCTAAAATTAATTCATTTCATATACAATAGCAGAGTTAATTTGCTAATTACCTTTCGTCTCCCTGCTGGCAAACTCCCTAGTCCAAATCATCACATTTCTCCTTTAACCTACTCTTAAGCATTCCTAGAGCATCTAGGGCGTATCTACTTTCCTACTTAAACACAGCAGTTCTGTTGTTTGGTTGGGTTTGTTTGTTGTTGTTGTTGTTTTTACAGCCATCAGATGTGCCCTGGTTAAATAAATGTCCTTTTATGTGTCATTTCTCAAGGAGTTTTCTAAAGCATGGATCCATGACGACTCCAGTGGACATGTGAAGTTGCTGGACCTGAGAAACTGCTCTTTGGTTTCCCTTGGTTACCAAGACAATACCATCAAAACTGCATGTTACTGCACAGCCACTTGACCCTCACACTCAAAGTAAAAACAGTAAGATGAAAGTAGAGCCAAGAGATGACACAAGAGAAGAGCAGATGCCTGCTTAAACACCAAGATTAGCATCAAAACTCAGTTTTAGCACTTGGCTTTACAATTAACTGAAATATTGCTTTTTATTGCTTAAATCAGGTTATCATTTGCATTTGAAAAGGTCTTTTAATGCAAATACAGTCACAGTGTCTAGAATCCACTGTAGAGTCAGATTGCTTTTTCTAGATGAAGTCTGAAGATTGTGTCATCCTCAGATCACTCCCCTGCGTGCGTGCACGCGTGCGTGCGTGTCGTCTACACACACTGTGGTGGATAGTTTTATGTTAATTTGATACATGCTAAAGTTATCTGAGAGAAGGGAACCTCAGTTAAGGAAATGCCTCTGTAAGATCTGGTTTTAGGCAAGCCTGTAAGGCATTTTCTTAATTAGTGCCTGATGTGGGAGGACCCCGCCCACTGTGGTTCTGAGCCCCACAGGTAAGCCCACCTCTTAGCTGGTGGTCCTGAGTTCTATAAGAAAGCAAGTCATGAAGAGCAAGCCAGTAAGCAGCACTCCTCTACGGTCTCTGCATTAGCTCCTACCTCCAGGTTCATGCCCTGTTTTGGTTTTTGTCCTGACTTCCTTCTATGATGAACGGTGTGCTGTGGCACTGTAAGTCAAATAAAGCCTTTCCTCCCCTGGTCGCTTTGGTTATGGTGTTTCATGACAGCAATAGAAAGAAACCCTAACTAAGTCATACACACTAAAAGAGGTCATCTGTCACTTCCCACATCCATTTGAGGCAGGGTCTCTTGTTGAAAGTAGAGCTAGACTGGCAGCCAGCCAGTCCAATGATCCTCCAGTCACAGCAGGACACAATGCCAGGCAAAAAGGTGCATGCTTAATTACATTGGCTTTTTACAAGGGTTCCTGGGATTTGAACTTACACTCTCACACTGATATAGGAAGCACTCTTACCTGCCGAGACATTTCCCTAGTCCACACTCTTCCATTCTGTGTCATAACATCTCTGGTGCACAATGTGCATACTAGTCACAGGCTAAATGGTTCTCCTTGCCTTATCTTGCCTACAGCATCCTTCAATAAACAAGACTCCATTGGTGGAGGAGGAGGTCCCCTTTTGTCACAGATCTAGGGGAGGGGAATAGGGTGAAAGAGGGTGGAACAGGAAGATACAAGTGAGGGGAAAACAATCAAGATGGAATCTGAATAAATTATTTTTAAAACGACTCCATTAACACCATTTGGTAAAAGTGCTTAAAGGACCTACCATAATGAGGAGTCAAATTACTGTTGCAAATATATGTTCCCTATCTGCAATGACTTTACTCACTTAAAATTAATTAACAGCGAACTTCTATAAATAGCATGACTTCATTTTCAAAAAAGAAATAAAATTATTGTTTATTCCCTTAAGTTATTAGAAGACATCTTTAACTAATTGCTCTATTAAGAAACTCAGAAAAAAATATACATTAAAACAATGAAAACAAAGCAAGCTTGGATCCTTCCTGTTATGTGCTCCTTACAACTGTGCTCCAATAGAACAAAAACAGAAACAAATGACAAAAGTAGGATCCTTCTGCTCTGCCTCTTACAGTAGTAAACCAAGAGAAGTTAATTTTTAAATCACTGTGCAGCACTGAATAGCATTAGTTCACTCATGGTTAGAGGAAAGGGGAAAGAGCGAGTTTAAAAAAACTACCTTTATTTATTTCTTTTTCAGTTACATACTTTTAAACAGGGCTGTGTTTCAGTATTCAGACATTCAGGCAATGTTGACTTCATTAGTGTTGACAGAAAAGAAGCATAAAAATGCAAACCATTGTTGGCTTAACCTGAACATACCTGCCTTACCTATTACTGACCAGTCTGTGCACCAAAGACTTGTTCTCTGGCACTAAAATGGAGCACTTAAAAATATTGCTAAAAAGCAAATGTCTACACACTGGCCTTTGCAGCAAATAAGGGTATTCATACTTTAAAATATTTAAGTCCATAATTGGATTAATATACACACCTTCTTATGTATAAGGAGTTCAGATCATATAAACACTGTACAGTCCAAAAATCCCTACTGAGAATAAAACTAAATAGGCTTATGATAAGAAATACAGGTATTGCATGTATTTACAAATATCATAGACACACAAATTTGGTCAAATACTGTAAAGAAGTGGTTTCACATTATAAATGGCCAAAACATCCATCTACCTTGCTCAAAGCAAACAAAACCAAAAACTCAGTATTTAACTCCTGCAGTTTAGGCATCATGACAGTATACAAACAGAATGAAAACTGTTGACCAAATTATACAACAAATATTTTCTAGGTTGAGTATAGGTCTTTAAAATCAAGAAAAAAGATCACTCATAAAATTAAAAAAGAAAAAGATAAACAATGTCCTGATTTGTGATGTTTATATAGGTGCCCAATTCATCAAAAGCAACACATTGAACTTTTGGCTAATAAGAAAAATAAATTACAAAATACAATTAAATACCTATAAATTCAATAATGAAGTAAAAAAATGTGGATTCATTTCCTTTAATATATCTTTTCAATGTTACCTTGAGACAAAAGGGAAAAAAAAAAGAAAAAAGAAAACAATAAATAAGCATACCTGAAGGCTCACATGTAAGACAGAGAAGAGAGTGCATGGAAGGAGCAACAGCTTTACCAGTGAAAGATGAGCATGTGATGTCATCAACAACATCTTTCTAGCCAGTCTTTTTGTTTTAACTCTTGACAGTCTGGCTAACAGAATGTGATAAATAATATATATGCCTGTATCCTTATGGCTTAAAACAAAGCACACTTGCAAAGTGGAATGGACTTGGCTAATAACAGAACTGTTACGTTGTTTGTATGCAGGCACTGTGAAAGCTATGGAGGCAAAGCGCCCAGCCCATTCTCTCCCAAACACTCTGCAGTCATCGACACGATGATCAAGACAGGAAATTTCATAGAGCTAGCAAAGCTGAATACAAGAGACTAATGTGCACAGAGGGCACCAGAGTGACCCAGTGTTTATTGCCGGGAGTATGTTTCTTTTCTTTACTAGAACAGCAACATAACAAACAGCCAGCACTGACAGCACATCCCCAGGCTTCTGCTTCTGGGAGAATGTGGCCATTCGGTGGTAGGCTTAAGGGCTCCAGCCTTATGCATTACAACAAATTTCACATTTATTTCCCTTCCTTAGTGTGTTTTTTAAACTCCAACATACATCTCCAGAAATCACTTCTTGCCATCTAGCATATATCATCTGGAAGCACAAAGTGATGTTATACAGATGGTATTAGTACTTCTCCACTTCTGCAACTGTACTTCACACAGTGGCGCAATAGAAGCTGAGCTCCTATTTCCCACACTTCTGATTAATCTATCGCCACTGCTTGCCAATCCCATAATGCTTTTTCCTTGGTACCTCTGGGCAGTGACTGTACCATGACGTCACAGAGAATGGCTATATGATTCATGAATAACAGTACCATCAGTCTTACTGAAATCAATGCAGATGTCACAAAATAGGAACTGTTCAAGAAAGTTGTTTTTAATATTTGGGCAATTGTTTTCTCTGCTGCATTATTCATAGGGAAGAAATTTCTTGTTTGATTATGCTTTTATAGAAAACATAAAAAGTCAAATTAGGTGCAACTAATTGACAGGTGGACACCCGTATTGGTTTCTAGAGCAGAAACGCTTCTGGAAGATGTCCTGTGGGACTGTGTTCATCAACACCACTTCACTGGTCCATTCCAGTCAACGGCGGCCAAAGCACTCAAGTTTTGATGAAATCTTAAAGCTTCCATAAAGTTAAATTAGGGGAGAAAATGAATGTAAGACAACCACAAAATGAAATATGGAAAAGTGACATTTTGTTTCAAGAGTGAGTCCTTGAAAATGTATGTGGTCACTAGAGAGATGATTTTAATCATGAGACAGCATATGAACATGTAAGTAACTCCCCAGGATCTTTTGTGTCCAGTCATTTGTGACGTTGTATGGTTTTCCTTTTCCTTCGTTTGAAAAAACAGCAGCACCTGTAGATAAAGAAAGCATGCTTTTATTATAAAAACACTAAAGCTATCAGAGATTGACTTTATCATAGTAATTGAGGTGGTGATCAAAAGCAACAGGCTCGTGCAGAATAGACAGTGAGCGCATCAGCAAAGCGTTGGTGTTAGTGACCCCATGGCAGTTATGGCTACGTCCTACTAGCATGCCTTCTGGGTACAGCAGGGCATTCTGTGCAACATAAAAAGGAGTCAGTAAGTCCAAAAGGCTTTGTTCCAAGAACTAAAAACCACAGCACTATGACTCTCCACTGATCTGCCACCCTTTACTCAGGGTATTGAACAGTTTCTCTGTGGCGTGTTTTTATAAAGTTCATTTACATGGGTTCTCCCTTTATTTCTAATAGTTTTGATTCCTGAGGCCACTGCAATAATGAACCTATTTCTAGGGATTTAAATTGAATACAAATCAGTTTAGATTCTAAAATAAGGCAAATATTGACCAGCAAGTATGTTCTACCATATTTATGAAACAGAAATAGAAAAAGACTAAGTACAACACTAAGACTGGCACTTACTTTAAGATTTTAGAGACAGACTGGCCTCAAACTCACAATGTACCTGAAGATAACTTTGAATTCTTGATCCTCTAGCCTTACCTTTTTTTATTTTTTAGCACTTACAAGTCAAAGCTTGTAAGTTTTTACAGCCAAGCAAATCCATTGTATAATTAAAAAAAACTATATGTCGAAAATTTATTTTAAATATATAGTATTTAAAAATAATTCAAAAACCAAAAATTCAGTCCTTGTCTTTTTCCCTAGGTAAAAAGTATCTAGATATGAACTTTATCTCACTGAGGTAAATGGAAAAAATTGAAATGATCGCGTGCCTCTGTGTGTGTGTGTGTGTGTGTACGTACGCACGTGAGTGCATGTGTGTCTGTGTCTGTGTGTGATGAAATACTCATGGGCCTAAATCAGAGCCACTGCCATAAAATAACAGTTAAGTATCACAGATTGTAGAAGTTTGAAAAATCAGCCATGTTTACTTTCAACTATATAAGCCTAATGCTTTTTCAAATCTCAGATACATAAATTTTCAAAAATTTAAATGTAAAAAGGATACTACTCAGTGGGCAGAGCTCTGGATTCAGTCTCCAGTGCCACTTAAACTGAGCAGGAGGTAGGGACAGAAGGGTCAGGAGTTCAAGGGCATCCTCCAATACACAGAGTTTGGGTTCAGCCTGGAATACATGAGACCCTGTCTCAAATAGAGAGGGTAAAATATTATCCAAGTAAACCTTTCAATTACTAGAAAATATCCATAGGGTAAAAGGCAAAATGAAAAACAAAAAACAAAAAACAAAATTATTTAAAAGAAATAGACCAAATATTTAAACTTAAATTTACAAACCTAGTGATATTTCAGTGAAAATTCAGGTTGTTTAATATAAAGATCCAGGTCACGGTATTAAATGTTCCTATCTATTTTCATTTGTCATTTCAAGCAAGCTCCAAAGAATATTGCTTCTAAATTTTTCTACTAATAAGTTATATAAGCCTTTACAATGGAAAAAATAATGCAATACTAGTTTTGATAAATAGGCTCTTAATTGCCAACTTGTCTACACTGTGCTGTAGCCACATTGCCCTCACTTATTTCTTTGGTTTTGCTTTTAGTTATGCAAGCAAAGTTCTTCCCATTTGTTAAATAACCTTTCTTTCTAATGTAAGTATCACTGAATAGGATACTATGTCCAAACATTTATTTGAATTTAAATACAAATTTAAGATGAATTCTAATGGCACGGGTCCTTTAAGTTCAAAAACAATGTTAAAGAGTTATCCACATAACTTTTAAAATAAATCCCACTAAAAAGGATGGCATGCTATTAAAGCAACTACCACTAGAGGGCAGCATTGACGTGTGCTGTATGAGTACAACAGCCCACAAAGCAAGGGTATTAAAGAAGTAAACTGACACTTTACCCCTGCTGGGTTTTATGATAAAAGTCACTTCAAAACCAGCTGATTCATAGTCTTGATGATGAAGAAATTGTCATCGCATTTATCTCCTGTCTCCAAGCACCCAATCTGAAACAGTACTGTTCTCATATCACTGTCTTTTGTCTGCATGTACTTTAAAGTGATTTTGGCTTACTACTTCCCTTCACACTAGAATGAAGTTAATGTATTTCCGAGTTCATTAGAACATTAAAACTGTCGTTAATGTTCTAAATCTACAGAATTATCCAGGAGGCACAAACTACCATAGACTACAAAATGACTACTTCAGACTACTATGATGCTTTTCTTGAAAAAAACTGACTGGGAACACATTCTTTAAATGTTAAGACACTTCGCATAGTTGCTGTGGCCAGTAATACTTACAGTGGAAAGAATGGACATTTAACAAATGGGAAGAGAAACAAGTGAGGAGATGTGAACACAGCACCATGTGGACATGCAGGCCGTCACAATTCATCTGCACATGGCGGTGAGCCTCCGCCTCGCTGCTGCCATCACCTCTCCACTCACCTCCCTCACTGGCCTGTCACCTACTGCATGCTTTGTTTCCTGGACCTATAGTCAGCACTTCCTTCTCTCAATCAAAGCGCAGCCTGACTCCCGGCTGGATCGGAGGGTCTTGCCTACCCCTCTACAGTGACTCGTCAGCATCAAGTCTGGTAGAGACCATTCCTGCATCCAGCCTATGCCACCCACTCACAGCTCCGGAAAGCAGGCTCTAGGCCTGGCTCAATGAGCATGTAGAAAAACACCATCTAAGGCAACTAATGGTTATTTTGGTGAATAAGTATTCTATATTAAAATTAATACATATGTGAAATTCCTTATCTTTGCATTTCTTGATTTTCGTAAGGGACAAATTGTCATCTGGGCAGGAGTTCAGATCAGAGAGAGACTATGTATGTAAATCTTTCAAGGAGACACCTAGAATCCCGTCTCCTATGTTTTCCTTTCTATCCACTTGCAATTAATTTGTCTATCTAAAATGACACAACCTTCTCTCGTCTTTTTCAAGCTAGGTTAGTTTAGAAATTTTCACCTTGCCTATACCATCACTTAAAACTTTTCAACAAGTTTTCTTTTATGATGACCACATCTCTAATCTCACCATGTAAGCTAAATCAAGAAGATCAAGAGCTCAAGTCAGGGAAGGAGGGCAAGCATGACCTCCCACTAGGGCACAGCACACGGTCTTTTCAAATCCCGTTATGACCCTTTTTTCTCTTCTATACTGGTTACAGTGGCTGGGTATAGCTCAGTAATAAGGCAGTTGCCTTCTATGTACAAAGCACTAGATTCAACACCCCACACAAACACACATGGACACGGACAAGCACACACAAAATCTTACATATGTAGGGCTGAAAACACTAAAGGTGTACCTCAAGTCTGTTCTAATGGTATGTAAGCTTTGAAACATCTTCATAATCACTCAACGACCAAACATACAATAATTTGTCCAGCAAATATTAGAAGGGAAAAGGGTGCAATCCAGAAAAAGAAGTTATGTCATATTCCTAGGTCTCAGAAGATATGAACAATACATAGCAGAAATGCTAAGAATAAATCTGATTAAAAGAAAGGCAAAAAAAAAAATGTTTAAAGAGAGTTCAAATGCAGAGTTTAAATGAAGAGAAGTTCTGAAGACTCTTGTAACCCAACTAGAACAAAGTTTTACTGAACACAAAAGGTTGCTGCTTCCTTTTAACACTAATCTACCTAGGTATAATTTACATGTCATAAATTTGTCCTCATAAGGTGTACAATGCAGAGATTAATAGTATATTGTATATAGAATTGTAAAACATCACCACTCCCTAACTTCAAAGTCTTGTCATTTCTTAAAGGAGCCCTGCTGTCTCTCTGCAGTCTCTCCCATTTTCTCCTACACCACAGACAAGCACTAGTATGTTTTCTGCACCTTACTACTGCCCTGTCCAAAGCTTGTAAGTGGAGCTGTGTAATAAGTAACAATATTGTTTCTTTCACCTGGCATATATTTTCAAACTCACTACTTTGTATGATATAATAATGCATTTATTTCATGGTATGGTAAATTGCTTTAGTGAATTATTTAGTGATAACCTATTGTGGATTCCTATATTAACCACTGGGAATCCATAGATTAAAAAAAGGCTTTATTTTCTATACACTGAGAAAGACATCATGATGTAAGAGATGTATAAAGAAAACAATAGGCAGATTAACAAACAGTAGTAAAATGTATAGCATCAGAATTAAATTGGAGCTGGGAAAAAACAGGAAGTGACAAGACTAAGTAAGCCTTGATGTCATGTCAAGAAATCTGAACACAGGGCTTGAGAGATGGCTTAGCAGTTAAGAGTACTGGATGCGCTTCCAGAGGACCTGAGTTCAGTTAACAGCACCCACATGGCAGCTCATAACTATCCGTGACTCCTGTTCAGGGAAATCTGATACCCTTCCACAAACAATCATGCAGGCAAAACACTAATGTACATAAAACACAAATAAATAAATTAAAAAAGAACAAGAAAGAAATCTGGACATAATCCTCCAAACAGTGAAGGAAAATCCCTTCAGGAACAGCAATCCCATCACTGTCTTCACCACTGACCTCCAATGCCCCTGGAGAGGAGAGCCAGCCTATCTGCACACATACCAAAGGCATCACTACTAAGTAGAACTTACGTCATTCTGGAAAGGCACCTCTATGAAACATTCTCTGATTATTCAGTCAGAAAGCAATCCTCTTCTTTACAAACTGAAAGCTTTACCATGTACTACTATCTACTAATGCAACTGCAATCCCTCCTGCTAGTTTGTGATACCAGGTATTTCTGAAATCTCAACAGTGTAAGCACTGAATGAAAATATAAGGAATGGATAGACTAGATCAAAGGCTATTCTCTAAATGATGTGAACACAGATAGCCAGGCCTAACAATGACTGTGGAACAGTGATGGAACGAGCATACTCCTGTGAAGAGCACAAAATGAGCAAGGTCACTGGCAGCTAATGAAGAAGAAATAAATAGGTGTGGGCAATAACTACAGAGCCCTGTACATGATAGACAAAACAACTGAGTCTTACCACGTCCACTGTTTTTCTCAACTCCCTATGAGGTGGATACTAGTAGCAGCATTTTACAAAAAGGGAAACAAGCCTTTAAGAAGTACCACACAGCAGAAGCAGAACGAGACAAGCAACACTCAACCGCAGTAGAGTGTGCACTCCGACTTGCCACGTGTACACACGGACTTGCTACACTGCCACCCTATGTAATAACAGCCCTTGGCACTGTACCTAAAATTCACAAACACAAGCCATTGTGGTCAATTTTTTATTTAATAACAAGCAAGTAAATAGCAGACTAATTATGTCTTGAAATATACTAAATTTGGTCAGATTGTCAATAAATTCTAAAATGAAAACTGATTGAAATGGATCACTTCTTGCTGAGAAGAAATACCCACCGCATTTTCTCAGTTTTAAACTAGTAAATGAGGGTTTTTAAAAAAAAGATATAAGAGAGATGACTGATGGATTTTAAAACTAACTCATCTATGACTTTATTCACTGCAGAGCTGACTCAAAATTTGTCTTGAAATCGAGAAAAGCATCTAAATACAGAATTGCAGTGGAAGGCAAACACCAAAAAGTAACAAAAATTTAGTATCACTTCTCCAAGGGAGAATATTATTAAGAACTATTAGGATTTTTAAAGTACTGGTTAGTAAATGATATAAAATTTTAGTGACACTGTAGGGGGAGGATTATGTATTCAAAAGTTGAAAACAAAAAAATATAAAGTTTAACTCAAAAACTTAGCATTCTGTTTAAAAAGTAACAAAAACGTCCATGTTACAAAACAAATGCATAAGCACAAGCAGGCTGGCATACCATCTACGCAGTTAGGAATTGCCCCAAACTATGTCACTTAAAGCAAAAAAAGCTGCAGCAGGCAAAACAGCTCCTCAACAATTATTTCTTGCTTTTCAAAGCTAATGTTATTATCATCAATTAATTTTGTTTTACCAATTGTAATTTCTAAGTTAGAAAGATTTTTGTTTCTTTGTTTATATTAAATAATGCTAAATCTTTGCAATTTACAATTATAGTCAATGGAGCTATTTCTGCCTGCCTACACTTGAGAACTCACCACATATTCAATACTTTCTGGCAGCTATACACAGAAAAACAAAAAGAAAAGAAAAAGGGAGAGAGGAAGAAAGAGAGAAGTCATCAAAAATAGCCCATAATTAAATGATCACATTGTTTTTCATGCTTAATTTTTCCAAGCACCATTACTGTAATTTACTTCTTAAAAATTAATCTTAAAGTAACATTAAACATGCAGCATCCTACAATGCCAAGTGCTTATACTAACTTTAAAAAGTAATAATACAGCAATAATATCCATGCAATGTTCCTAAATATCAAAACCTGACACTCTATTAATTTTAAATGAAAATTGGAGCATAGTTCCTAAATAACAATGTTTGTATTAAGAAGGTATTTACTAAAGTAGTACTATTTTAAATAGTGATTAAGATAATCAATTACATCATTTCTTTTGTGTGCTCTATTCTCTACAGTGAGGGAGGTGTGTGGAATAACTGAATATGACTATAAGGTCCAAACATGCAAATTATGAACCAAAAAAATTATCAAAATAACCAGAACAAAAACGTACTTGGTTTCATCCATCACTTCTACTTCTGTAGGGGCTGTGATGGGTGCATTTGAACGTCCTGCCGTGGGGTCATCCGTGTTTAGCTCTCCATTTGTAGAACTTACAACCTGTTTTATAAAGAGAAAGAAAGAATATACATCTATCAAACACACATACAGGATCATATATACTAAGTAAAGATTAAGGTATTTAAATTAGAAAGTTAATATGAGGAACATAAAACAATTAGTAGATCAAAGCCATCCAACATGTGTTTTTGATTTCCTTCCCATCTTGTAGCTTCTATTTTCTGCTTCTTTCTAGAAACTAATTCCTACCCTGAGGTTTCCATCAGTTCCATCTGTTCCTCCTGTGCACCCACCTTCTTTGGCACATTACACATGACTTTCTTCCCTCCTCCAATTTGTAATCACTGAGACTTCCACCTTACACTGCCCATTCTAAGGAGCAACAGTACCATTTACTCACCTAGTTGCTTAGACCCCACATCTAATCTGTAAGTAAGTCCTTTGAGAAACTCCCCAAATATGTCCCCACCTCATCAGTTCTCACTACCTCTATTAGTAGTAGGACTCCAGCAGCAAAACAACATGACCTCTCCTAGGAGCAAAAACCTGTTAGTCTTCTGCTTTGACTTGCATCACAAGTAAATTACATTATCCACCCAGCATCCAGAGAACTCCTTTCAAGATATAAACCTGGCTGTGATAATTCCCTTCTGAAAAAGTCCAACTCTTGGCTTCTCCTTTAACTTAGAACAAAAAGCTATATTCCTTCCCCATATGCTAAAGCCCCACATAACCTAATGTCTGCCTAGCTCACTAATCTCTTATTCCTACCCCTCAGCTCACAGCTCCTACACAGCAGGCCTCTGCACCATCCACTGGCACTGGCTAGGACGCTACTTCACCTGTGGTTGTCTTCTTCCTTCTCAGATTCCCAGAGAGCTCCTCTAGACACACTTTTCCTATCACTCATCTAAAGTTTCCATGCAGAAACAATTTTTATGTTGTATTTTATTTTTTATTTTTTACATAAGTTGTTTGTGTTGCGTTTAATTTGTTTTTATTTTTAAGACACAGTAGCCATGTGTAGTGCTGGCTATCCTGGAATGAAATTACAGAGATCTGCTTACCTCTGCTTCCAAGTGCTAGAATTAAAGGCACACAACTACATCTGGCTTCTTGGTGTAATTTTAGTTTTTATTTCCTGATTTATCTGTTGTGTTCTTAATACTCTGCCTCCACTAAAACTGCTTCATAAGAGTTGGAATCTCATCTTGCTCTCTGATACACCTGACACGGAACAGGCACTCTACCTACTTGTCAGAATAAATAAATATAGCTATGAATCAGTGAAATTCTAAAACTTTACAGATAAAAATAACAAAAATTCCTAAACTATTGATGGTCCTACAAACTCATTTAATTGCCCTATTCTTTTATTTCCTCTTAATTCTAAACTAGAAAAGATACACATATCCCACACTTTCCTTGTTCCTAAGGTTCTTATATTCATTTCCTCTTTATCATAACTCCATCTTTTCTGTGTCTGCTTTCAAACTGAGAATTCCTTTGAAAACAGCTGGTGACACTGAAAAGCTGTATTCTGTAAGCTTACCTCACTCCCCATGTTCCTACACAATTTCTCCACCTGTGGCATCAGCTGGTCACTCCATACTAAGATGGATCCAACCCCAAAACCAGCTATAGCACTGTGAACAGCATGTGCATGAGGACCACACCCTCATCTTGCTAAATCTCAGCATCCTCAACTATGAAATGGAAAATGGCACTGTCTCTTTAACTATCAGGCTGAAACAGAATCAATACATATAGTCAGAGATTAGGAGTGGTAGCTATCACCACTGTAGCCAGCCTTTTGCAGAGGTAATTTACAAAGGAAAAATGAGGCACAATGCTATAGAGAAGCCCGAATCAATCAACTAAGCAAATACATTTTTTTTTTCAAATTTCACAAGTCAAATTCTAAAGCTTGGGTCTATTCAACTGGCATTTCTAGAACTATAGCCAAACTAGAAGACTGAAATATCAGTGCTCTTTAGGCTAACATCTTTACAAGAAAATTTATAAAAATGACAGATAATCTCAAGTTTCGCATTTCAGAACATAATCCAATGTCTTACAGTTTACTGTTAAAATGCTTACAAAACATTTGCTCTGACATTCTAACTTGTAAGAAAAAAATCCTTATCTTAGTTAATATTTTAAGAAATTAAGTTGACTATAATTTCACTACCAAGTTTCAGAAGACAGGAGGAGAAAGGCTACAGCACCTTCCAAAAGAAGCCATCCTATAGTCAGATAAGACAGAACAGGCCTCAAAGTAGCAGCACCTACATCATCAAGGAATTGTGGGGAAGGGGGTTGGGACAGGAGTCTGTCATACAGTCGTGGCTCTCTCTGCATCACTAGCCCAGCTCACAGACAATGATTTTAAAAAACAAATTAATATTTTCCAAATAAAAAAATTCATAAAACTACTTATACTGCTACCTTTCAGATCTCTATTTTATTTATCAAATGCATGATTACTGAAAGTACATCACAGGCTCATAATACTAGATAGCCAACTATCCAATAAATATACATAAGAATAAATATACCAGAAATACCAAAACACATATATACCAGCTTTCTCAAAGACATTCATTAAGAAGCACACACATACAGGTGAAAGAGTATTTTGTCAGAGTTTATTGAGCCTAAGCTAGTAAATACATAATTGACTACATACTCTAAAAACTCTAAGTAGAATATACTTGATAGGTGTCATAAAACCCCACACTAAAACAGTATTCTTGTGGACCACAGATATGATTCACCACAACCAGCTTTTGTTGTCTTTTAACCAAGATAAAGTAGATTTTCAATTTAATTTTCACTAATAGAGACATTACTTGTATCACATTTTCTCTGAGTATTAAAATCTTTGGAGAGGTTACTGAAATTGTATTGTTAATACAGAAGATCACAATAAATGAATCATACTGATTCATACCAATGCAACTCACCAGGAAACTTCCTAAACTAATGAGGGTGGAATTATTTACTTAATAGAAACAATCAGAACAGCCTTCTACAAATGCTCTTTTTGCAGATGTCAGCACCTCAGAAAACTATAGAGAAAAGATGGAATTATAATAGTCATTCAATTATGTTCGTTATTAACTTTTCATTGTTAAAGACCTGATACAGAAGACTGAGACTAGTTTTAGAAAGGTCACACACACAGACAATATCACTGAGACCTGTCTGTGAAGTGAACATTACTGTTCTGCCATTTAACCATGGTCATTTGCTAACACTGCAAGACACTTCTGTTTACATACTTTTTTTTTTCTGTCAGTATTATCTACATTTGAATCTGACACTATGCATGCAAAGACATCACACTACTTATTACAACAATTTCTATTATTCTTTTCATTTTCCTTAACAATACCAGGCTTCATTCGTCTTTTGCATGATTTGTGATTCCATACCTGTCTTGACCCAGGTTTTCAAAATAACATCATTCCTAAGGCTCAAATAAAAACTTCCCAACCATAAAGGATTTTGGAACAATTAGGAAGTCATTCAGCACACTAGTATCTTTAATTTTTTTCCTTTTGCTTACAGTGGCCAACTATCATTATAGAACCCATTTTTAATGATGGTGAGCTCAGGGAGTTGTACTACAATGGACGCACAGCTGCAGTGGAACTGGAGGTCACTACTATCTATTAAGACTGGGACATTTTAAAACCTAATTTTAGAGATATGGTCAGGCAGGCACAAACACATCAAACTGGGATGGCAACTGCACTCTTCCTTTCCTAGCCTCCAGACCCAACCAAACTCTACTTTTTACTTATAAATTGTTTCATTTTTCTTATCTCTATTACTCATTCATCTCCATTACCCATTCATGCAACTCAGCTACAGACTTTTTTTTTTTTTAAAGACACTGTAGCTCAGACTATAAGCCTTGAAATTGGGGCAATCCTCCTTCTGCCTTCTAAGTGTTACAACTTTAGACAAGAGCTAACAGAGCCAGCTTCATGTATAAACTTTTAATAATTTGTCTCTGACTAATACTTCTCCCTCATTAATCAAGTCTTTATCAAAGTAATCTTTAAGCTTCCAGGGTAAAATGACAGATTTTAACTGCTTCTTTGTGACTCCCTGCAGAAGGGTCAAGAAAACAAAATTTAGACTCCATTCCAAAGAGATAGAGTGGAAGAATACTGAAATCACAAAGTGATGGGGCCAATGGCACAGATGCAGCAAAAAGAAAATCCTACAGAGTCCAGGGAGGAGGGTCAAAGCCCCTGAACAGCTTTCCCAGGGAGGAGGGGTACATCAGTGCCATCCAAAGTTAAGCAAGCACACCTTGGTTAAAGGAAACCAGCAATCCTGCCCAAAGAACCAACACACAGTTTACACAAACCCCAAAAGTAGCTCAGAGTTGTAGTTAGCTAGTGATTTCTCTGGTGTAACAAGTCATCAGTAGAGGTCCTTTCTGCCACTCCCCATGCCTCAAAGTGCTGTCGCCAGGTATCAGCTTGAGAGGGAACCTAGTGTTTAAGACTAAATTACCCTGGGAGCCTGATAACAAGGAGCAATCACAGGCCCAGGAGCCTGGAACCAACCCAACACACAGCTTTAAGTGAGAGATAATTACAGCAGGCAGTCACAGAGAGAGACAGAATCAGCAGCCTCAGCTTGAGCAGTAAAGGGTAAGGTGGCCAGTAGCCCCACCCTCAATCTCTAAGAGCGTGGCCTATCACTTAAGCATTACTGTGGATTCCAAGAAGCCCAAGCCACTCATCAGCTGATAGGCCAGCCTCTGAAATCACGTATCTGCCACAAGGTTCACTGCCACAAGGACTGAGAACTCTTAAAAATCAGTGACTACTTGGTATCTGCAGCCTCCAGCAGAATTTAATGCTGGCCAGGTATGGTGATGCATGCCTTTAATGCCAGCCTACAGGGGCAGTGGCAGGATGATTCTTTGTAGGTTCAAGGACTGTCTAGGTAATATCAGCTCCATGACAGCTAGGGCTACATAGAGAGACCAGGTCTCAAAAACAAACAACTAGTAGAAGGCTGGTCCAGCTGTATAGGTCTGACTGCTGTGCTTGCTTCATCTCTGGCTAGAACATTTAGACATCCCAGAGTGTACAAAACAGATGTGATCAGGAAAGAATCTTTGTGGTACAAAAACTGTGAAGCTAAGGATGACTAACAGTTTTCTGCTATATAAAGAATAGAAGCTACTAAAAAGAAAGACAGTTTTGTTGGGAACCTTACACTTGACCAGTCCAGACTCAGCACCAATCTGAAGAGTTAAAAACAAACAAACAAACAGGACTCAACAGCTTCAAGAGACGCCCCCACCTACCAGCCTTCCTCTACCTGAAGATATCAATTCTATTATTTTTACGTGGGATAGCATTTTATTGATTGGCCACGTCTACAAGAAGGTACTTACTTAACAATAACCTCAATGTCTGTCACTTCCATTCTCCCAATAACCAAATTAAGTCTAGGTTTAATGTTGTATTCTCTGATGAAACTTCTATTCTTACAGACTGTGCAGTATTCTGTATATCTTAATCTATATTTTAAAAGGTTTTATTATCATATATTAATCAGGCATGATAGGTTTCATTGTGCCACTTTCACCAGGTATATAATTTAATCATATTCACCCCCATTATTCTCTCGTCCACTCCCACTTCTGCTGAATCTTCCCAGCTAGTCTTCCTACATTCCTGTCTTTCCGCATGGGATTAGTAACTAGAGGACGATGGGAACATGGGTTACAGGTTATTTACAAGAGCATGGGTAAGTTACAAATGTCTACACCACTAAATGTAAGACTCCACGTTTAGGACTCATAAAGTGCTCCAACATTCCACCTTCTTCTCTCTCTGCATCTCCACTGTTCTCCTTTTATGCGTTTAGCAATATCTGAATTTTACTTTCTGTGTTTAAGAGAAGGCGCTAGTTTTTATTTTTATAACAGTTCTTATATTTGTCTAGTTTTTATACATTTTCTCATTATTAGAAATCAGATTGTTTAGCTCTTTTCTTTCTTCATAATATTCTTCTCCACGTTTCTTATTTTAACCCTACTTCTCCTTTGTTTTCTTCTTTCCCTGTTCTCTTCCTTTACTTTTACAGAACATTGTATTATTCTTGCTATTTTCCTCACACTACTGGGCTGCGCTGACATTAAGTGCACATCTCTATCATGTATGTTTTTAAATTTCCTCTGTTATATCAGCATGTTCTGTTCTCCCCGAGCAGTGCTAGAGCTGAGCTCAGAGAAGGCTGCTCATTAAGAACAACCTGAAATACAAAAGAGAGATAAGCAGCAGACACAAAACTCACGAGACAGAAACAGGAAAAGGCAAGGCAGCACAGTGTATCCAAGACACCATAAGCCAGTGAAACAGCTGAAATGTCAAACAATCCAAGTCTCATCTAAAAACAACCACTGGTTCCCAGAAGGACAAGTCTACAATAAGAAAATTAACTCAGGGAACAGATACAAAATTCAGCAAGGTAGAACATAAAGACAGCAAGAACACAGAGCCTGAGGAGGGGGGTGGTGGGGGTGGACTTTGGAAATGAAAAACTCCGTAAAAGGGTGGAAAATATCACCAACAGACCAGGTAAAGCAGAAGAAAGGATATCAGGGATTTAAAGTGGAAAAAAATACTATATTCAAGCATAAACAGAAAAATAATAAACAAGCATGACAACAACATGATAGAACTCTGAGACATGTTCAACAAAACAAACTAAGACTCCAACGGGTAGAAGAAGTAGCTAAGAGGACACATTTATAAAATAAGACTAGGGTGATACAAAGTATCAATGAAACAAAGGGGCTGGTTCTTTGAAAACGTAAACAAGATTGACAAACCTTTAGCCAAATTAACCAAAATAATGAAGCAGAAGACCAAAACTATAAAATTAGAGGTGAAAAGGTGGGTATTACAATAGATGAAATCTAGAGGATCCTTAGGGAATGTTCTTAAAGCATGTATTTTTAAATGATAGATCTAAAGGAAATGAATAAATTATATGTATATAGTATCATCTATAAAAATTTAATCTGGAAGATTTAAGCAACATATATAAGCAACAAGATGGAAGCAGTAACAGTCTCCTACCAAAGAAAAGCCTACGATTGGACTGCTGAATTCTCCCAGAATTTTAAGAACTGAACACTGGGATGTCCTCACATCTATCCCCATCTAGTGGTAAGTGAAGACTTCCGTGGGAAATGCCTTTTAGGCTGGTGCCCACTTATAAGTGAGTATATACACTCTAGGTAAGACAAATATAAGAGATGGGGAAATAGAAGGACCCAGAGGGTCCTAGAAACCTACAATAAGAACATTATTATGGTTGGATCAGGGCCCGGGGGGTTTGCTCAAACTATTGCACTAACCAAGGACAATACAAGTAGTAAACATCAAACTCCTACTCTGATCTACCCAATGGACAGGACATTCTCCACAGTTATGTGGAGAGCAGGGACTGACTCTGACATGAACTCTGGTGCTCCATATTTGACCACCTCCTCTGGATGGGGAGGCCTGAGGTCACTCAAAGAAAGAATAAGCAGGCTACCAAGATGAGACTTGATAGCCTATGACCATATAGTGGGTGAGGGGGTCCCCCTTGGTCACAGACCTAGGGGAAGGGCATAAAGTGAAAGCAGGAGGGTGGGAGGAACGGGAGGATACAAGTGATAGGATAACAATTGAGTTGTAATCTGAATAAATTAATAAAATTAATCAAGGAGAAAACAAAAAACCAAATCAAAAAGAACTAAACACTGATGTTTTTCAAATACTTTTTTTAAAACAGAAAATGGATACCACACCAAATTCAATATTTGAAGAAAATGTTAGCAATACCAAAGCTAGGTAAGGAAACAAAGATGATGAATATAGATGCAAAAATTCTCTAGCTGTATTGAAAAACATTAAGAAGAATCATACTCCATGATTAAACTTATATCATTACAGAGAATCACAAGAGATTTACTATATACATATAAATAATAAATACATTATTCATAATTTATTATATAATATATATAATAAATAAATGTAATGCTATACTTGGTGCAAAAATCACATGAATATCTCACAAGATGTAGAAAAGGACTTTAACAAAGTTCTACATCTCTTCATAATAAAAGCTCCGAAAGAACAAGGACTAGAAAAAGCATGCCTCTACATCACAAAAACTATAAATAACAAACATTATACCAAGTTAGAAAAAACACATTGCCCCTAACATCATGAATGATATAAAGATGTCTTTAAATTCTAGTCAATACAGTGCTTACAGTTTTGGCTAGATCAGTACAGCAATAGAAAGAAATAAAAGACATACAAACAGGAAAGGAAGACATTATTCCCATTTTCTGACAACAGAGTTCTGTATTTCAGAAGACCTTAAAATTTCTAGTAGAAATCTCTTACATCTATGACACAAATTCAACTAAGTACCTGGGTATATAATTCATACTCAAAAATCAGTAGTTGTCATACCAATAAAAATTTGCTGAGAAAGATACCAGAGGAAACACCTCATTCACAAGAACTCCAAACACAAATACCCAGTAATAAAACTAAGCGAAGAAGTGAAAGAATACAAGAAAAAATTTAAAACTTCAAAAAGAGAAACTTAAGAATAAATAGACAATAAAAAGAATTCCCATAATCATGAATTCACAGAAACAGTATTATGAAAATAGCTATCTGACCAAATAGGTTACAAGTTCAATGTAACACTACTAAAATTTAAATGGCATTCTCTACAGAACTAGAAAACATCCATAAAACTCATATGGAAGTACAAAGACCTCAAACGGCCACAGCAATCACAAGCATTAAGAGCAGCAGTAGGGGTCAGATGGCAAATTGTAGTACAAAACTTTAATAATAAAAACAGCAGTATACTGGCACAAAACGGACACACAAACCAATGAAATAAACGCACATAGATAACTCCAACATACACTTGGAGTAAAGATAACCTCTTCAACAAACTGTGCTTGGAAACTGGATATCTGCATGTTGAAGAACAAGACTAGATCTCTACCAACCCTTCTGCAATACAATCATTTAAAACGGATTCAAAGCCCTGATGTCAAATCTGAAGCCCTGAATCTGAACAAGGAAAGGAAATAAAAACATTTCAAGGTATCTACATCAGCAAGAATATTTCTGGAAAAGCCTCCAAGAACTGACAACTGTGACTAGATGAAATTAGAAAGCTTCTGCATAGAAAAGGAAACTGGCAGAGTGAAAAGACAGCCTACTGGAGAAAATGTTTGTCAATTATGCATCTGAATGAAGGTAACTGTCTAGAATCTATATTTTAAAACTATATATATATAGTTTGAGATATATATATCTCAAAAGTTCAAAGCATCCTAACAATAAACTGGTAAATTAATTTAATGCCTTTCTGAAAATAAGAAATACAAATGACTAGTAAATGAGAAAACTATCCAAAGTCCTTAGCTGTCAGAGAATAGTGAACGCAAGCCACATCAATACTCCATCGTATCTTGAGCTGCCCCAGCTAGCATCAAATAAACAAAAAAGGCAGGCATGGTAGCATGCATGCTCCTTTCATCCCAGCACTGGGAGGCAAAAGGAGGCAGATGTCTGGGAGTTTGAAAATGCCAGCCTGTGTCTACATAGTGAGACCTGTCTTGAAAAAAGCAAAACAAAACAAAACCTCCAACAGTAATAGCTAGGAAGGATAGGTAGGGGAGGAAGGAATCCTTATACTCTTCTAGTGGGCCAGTAAAGTAGCACAATTCCTGTGGAAATAAGATGAATTTTCTTCAAAAATCAAAAGCAGAATCTCCATACCATCCAATGGTACCACTCGTAAGTACATTCCCAAGAATATAAGCCAGGACACCACACACCTGAACATCCATGCTGACCAGCTACGTACTCACAGGCATATTAACAGATGAACAAACAAGGAAAATGAGATCGACATAAGCAATGCATATGTGTGTGTGGTGCACATGTATGTGGGTAGCATGTATGTGTGTTTTCACATATGTATGAAGGCCAGAAGTTGACCTCAGGTATCTTGTTTTATTACTGATTTCTTCTTTGAAAAGGGGTTCTCTTGATGAATGCAAAGCTTACTCATGCCAGGTACTCTAGCTGGCCAGCTTTCCTGGGGGAACCTGTCTCTGCCTCCTGGGTGCTGGGTTACAAGCATACACCACCATGACCAGCTTTACACATCCTCTTTATGTTTAACAAGCATCTTCTGAATAAAATTCAAATTTAACAAGGCTATTATGTCCTTCACAAATTACAAACTTCATACTTCTTGGTTTCATTTTTCACACATCCATGTCGGCTGAATTCAATTCTTCAGTGTATCCCTCTCCTGAACAGCTTTACGCATGGCATCTTCTTTGCCTAGGACAGTCCTCTTTCCCCTATTGCCATATCCAGCTAATAATTGTGACTAATTCTTTTGTACTCACAGCACTTTTTACGTAAAAATTTGCATCATCAATCCGGCCATTTTTAGGTGTATTTCCTACCTAGCTCTCTTAGCACTGGACTACTTTTACTACTACAGCCTTCTATCTCTCCGTTCTCCTATTCATTCCAAGAGGACAGAACAAGGCCTAGCACCTAAGAATCACTTACAGAGATACTTCTGAAAAACGAATACCCAAAAATATGAATGGGTAGGTCTCTTTCCTCTCCATACTCATCACAATGATCCTACAGGCTAGCAGAGATAGGCACACTAAATTCATCAAAGGCTCTCCAAAACATACACAGACAAGAATAGATTTCTTCAGATATACTCATTGGTTCATTTTTCTAGCAGAAAGAGTTTATCAGATGTACAGCTACATATTTATATTATTTAACTAAAGAACAGAAAAAGAAAAAATTGAACTTAACAATGTCTCCTCTTAGTTATGTCTTTATGCTTCACTTTTAGGAAATGAATAAAATACAGTTGATTGTTGATTTACAAAAGCAACTGATTCTATTTAGGTAGCTACGAAATCCTCAGTCTTTATGCAAAACATTTTTTATAAAATTTGTAAAGTAAAACCAAGAAGTAAAAATACTTTTAATATCCCTCTTTTACTGATAAATAATATAGGATACAAAATTTGAACAAAATCTATTGTACTCTTAGCCATAAAATCATCAATTTGGTAGCATGTACATCTGGTCTGTTAAATCATTATTATTCAGGAGAGGCAGGTCAAGTTTCAACTCTGCTACACAGTGTCTATTAAAAGCTCCTCAGGGGGGTGAAAACACGGCTCAGTCAGTAAAGTTGCCCCCATGCAAGCAGGAAGAGGCACATAAAAGCACAGGTACAGCCAATAAACATCTGTGCCTCCAGCATCACTGAAATAGACAAGCAGATCCCTTCGAGCTCCTTGACCAGTCAGCCTAGCCAGTCACTAAACTATAGGTTTTGGGAGAGACCCCCTTTTCAGGAAAAAAGTGGGAAGCAAATGAAGATACCTGTTATAGGCCTCCAGCTTCCACATACATGCACATGTGTACACTTGAACATATACATATACTACCCACACAGCATACCTGAAATAAGAGGTATCTTATATGTCTTTAAGTCAAAAAGTTCAAGAAATTCCATCATGGTCAATTTTTAAGTAGCATCAAATGTTTAACCATGCTTCACTGTTCTACAGAAAAAACTGCAGTGATGAGGGATGAGACAGTACAGGAGTGTACCATTGACTAGAAAAGTCTATAGAAGGTACTGTTAAGGCTGACCATGCTCCTTCACGTTAGAAAACACACACACACACACACACACACACACACACACACACACACACACACACACACGTATGCATGCGCGCACATGCAATTTGATCCCCCAGAAAGGCCAAAACAAAAATGAACTGTTAAAAACTATACCACTTCCCTTTATAAGACCGTGAAAATAACATACTACATTACTTCCCTTTCTACCTTCATTTAGGATCAATTATAACAATCACAGTAGTTAGCTCTTAGGTACTTTCCTTTCATTATTATTAGCTTTAATTTATACTTTCATTAGTCTAAGTATACATAATCACAGCAGTCAAGTAATTCTGAATGTGTATAAGATAATTTTCAAATGAATTAAATAAAGTCAGTCTTTATTTTACAATGGGATAAAATTCAGGCATTGCTACACAAGGGATTAGGTTTTTTGCTTTGTTTTGATTTGCTTAAGATTTATTTATTTAATGTATGAGTACTCTATCTACAAATACACCTGCATGCCCAAAGAGGACATCAGATCCCACTATATATGGTTCTGAGCCACCATGTGGTTGCTAGGAACTGAACTCAAGACCTCTAGAAGAGCACACAGTGTTCTTAACCGCTGAGCCATCTCTCCAGCCTGGAGGTATTAGTAAATTACTCATTAATTTTTTTTAAAACGTTCACTGTATTAAGTCAATTGAAGACTGAAAACACATTCATAAAAGCAACAGACTGAGCACAATTTCTCATTTTACCTATGTATTTACTTTGTCCCTATAATTCTACTGGGTAAACAGATCACACAGTGAGCATCAGAACGAAGCTGGATGGAGTCTCAGCAGACAGAAAAGTCTTAGAGAAAGGAAAAAAAGTACAAGTACTCTATGGGGAAAATAAATAGAGCATGAACTACTCAACTGATGACACAACATCAAATTAATTCATCCTAGGAAACATATGAGACAAATAATAGGAGAGGAAAACAGACTCGAAATGATGCTATAAGTGGTAGAACAGATTTCTATTAGAGCCTCAGCTGCTGCAGATCTCGCTGACATTAACAAAACACGTAGCACAACACAAGCAAGAGAACTCAGAAGCAAGTAAAAATATATACAAGCATTTTAATGCAAATTAAACATACTTGCTCACTAGTTTTCCCAATGATATGAATTCAGGTATCCTCTGAGTCTTGTCACTCCAGAATTAATATAACTATTCAAATATTTCTACTACATATTACTAAAAATCCATAGACTTTTATATATAAAAATGGGTGGCTAAGAATTTATTTCTAGGGGCTGGAGAGATGGCTCAGTGGTTAAGAGCACCGACTGCTCTTTCAGAGGTCCTGAGTTCAATTCCCAGCAACCACATGGTAGCTCAAAACCATCTATAATGTGATCTGATGTGCACTGTATACGTAATAAATAAACAAATCTTCAAAAAAAAGAATTTATTTCTAAGATGAAATGGTGATAAAAACAAGGATGCTCATAAGACTTAATTTTGAACTGACTTTTAGAATTTAAGCTAAAAAATTCAATGCAGCTGATTAATAACGTATTAAGAAAGAATGCAAATTAATAAAACTATAATAAAAATAATTCAAGTGGAAATATGTTAAGGAACAAAAATAAAACATAAGGATTTCAAACTGAAACAGGTTAAGCTAACGTGTGTTAGCTACTTTAAGCTGGCATTTAGATGGCTGCCTAAGAGACATTTGCAAGGCTTCAGCTTTCTGTCTCTATAATCACACCTAATAGTTAGGCTTAGCTAACTGCAGCTAGCTATTCCAGAGAAGAAGCAAGCCATAACTAAAGACCTGCTTTAAATGTGTAGAAACCACAGCTTACTTACAAAGGTATAGCACAACAGCTATTTTCTATAAGTACAAACAGGGCCATGTTTTCACGTAGTACAGATGAAAAAGTTTAAATATCTATGAGTGAAACTTGAAAGAAGCAAAGTCAGTGACAGGGGAAAAGGTTGTGCAAGTGCTCTATTACATAAAGCACTAATAAAGGAATTTAGCTTACTATTTGGAAAGCAAGCTTCACTCATACTACAGTCCACTTTTTCTTACTGTTTTCCAGTTCACTTTTCCTAACTTGCCACAAGTATGACTTAAATATTGTTGCATGTACTTGCAAAAATAACCAAGGCAAAATTGTAGTATCCTTGGTGGTCTTTCTGGACCATATTTTTGGGTTTTGGTTAAGTAACAAAGGAATAGAATTATGGATAGAATTCAGCAACAAGCTTTCATAAGGATAGAGTATCATGCCATGAGCTCAAAAAAAAAGGTTAGTTGTATAAATCTGGGGAATAATCACTCATGCAAAAATCAGAAAATACCTGTACCGAGCCACCATGTCTGTCTGCTGCAAGGTGAGCTCTCAAATGGTGGGGATTTGCCTGCTGAGAGTCCCAAGCTGCCCTGTGGTCTGCCGACTGCCATTTATTTAATGCATGTGGCATGCATGGAAGAAGAAAAACCCAATATGTTAAACATCTCATTCTTATAATTTACAAGACAAATGTATAAAAGGAAAATTAAAATACCCTTACTATTCTTAATAGTTAAGAATATATACAGTTATATCTCTGAAGATAAAAGATAATTTTTATTGTTAAATTGAGTAATGATCAGTAATAAAAGTAAGTTAGAACCATAAAATTTTAGAAGTAGAAGGATTTAGGAAGTCATAGATTCCACCACAGATTCCATAGATACTAACTACAAATATTCTAAAGTCTCTGGTGCTCATTTTTCCTTGCAATCAAGAACCAGGAAAGTAAGCTGGGTGGTGGTGGTGTATACCTTTAATCCCAGCACTTGGGAGGCAGGGGCAGGTGGATCTCTGTGAGTTTGAGGCCAGCCTGGTCTAGGACAGGCAAAGCCACACAGAGAGAAAGTCTGCCTCAAAGAAAAAAAACTAACAAACCCGGAAAATAAAACTGACTTGAGTGCCCAAAAGCAGTATTACAATGTACTGTACAATTACAATGAAAATGTAACAAAACAAACCTTTTTAAAAGTGACTATTCCACAATTATGAATTTCTTTGCTCCTTCCCCTTCGCCCAAATTTGGTTCTAAGTAAAGAGCCTTCTTTTAAGAATCAGACTGAAAATTCTGGATGTTTAAAAGCATCCCTTGGTGAATCTGCATGGTAAGTAATAAGCACAGGCTACCTGCATTCGACTAGTAGAATTTAGAATGGCTTCTAAATGCACTCAAGTTCTCTACTTCAGGGCCATGCAGCAAGCCCTAACAGAAGCCCCAACAGAAGGGAGAGTTCCTAAAGCCTGGTTCTGAAGTGTAGCTTTCCACAGAACCATCCTCAGTTCACAGACAGACCCTGACATGGAGCACTCTCCTGGGGTCACAGACCTAGCAAAGGGCACAATAGGGATTCCAACCAGAGCCGGCTTCAACAATGCCACTGACTCCTGACATTAACTACAATTATTCTAAAGTCTCTGGTGCTTTTTCTTTTTCAACCAAATTCCACAAAATCCTGCAAAAAGTGCCAAGTATGCTTGGCTAGAGGGAGGCCAGAGTAACCTTTGTGGAACAGATGTTAAATGTAAGTAAAAGGACATTAAAGAAAAAAAATGCTCTCGGAGTAAGTTTCCTAAATTAAGCTGTATCAATTCCATAGTTCATGGCATGAAGGCTGCCATCAAAATCACTGTGAGAGTTCTGTCTTTTCATCACTCTCTAACTGCCTAGCCAGGCTTAGTATATTTATAGCTGACATCAAAATAAATTATAGAAATCAAATCTAAAAACAAAAAAGATGCTAAAATTGAGACAGATACCTGCAGCAACTAGCAACTGATAGCAGATCTCTGGAAGAAAGTAATAAAAATTATGCACCCTCCTTCTGCATAAATACTAAGATGTGCCTAATGTTTTACATGTAACTGTAGTTCCCCTGAAGTCAACCATGGACTCTGTTCTCTGTCTGCAGAGACTAAAGTGTCCAGCCTTTTTAAGAAATTCATGTTTCCTCTTTTGGACTCTGAACCATAGGGGCTGTCATTAAAAACAAAACAAAACAAATAAAACCAAAACCAAACAAACAAAAAAACTGTTCACTGATGTATGGATATTTAAGAACTTTTTCTTTTCTTTAATGAGGGGATTAATGACTCAGGTTTAAAATCCCAGGCATAGCTCTATCCCAAAGGATTCACTGACACATTACACACACACACATAAAGATCTACCCTGCATTAATGCAAAAAGAACTACAAATAAAACACAGACCACCCCCCTTAGAGAGTTAACATCCAAAAGGCTATGTCTGAAATAAGTAGAAAGTTAGAAGCCTAAAAGTATTGAAGTTATGACACAATTTAACACTAAAGGCTTCCCTTCCTACAGTATCAACAGTGAACAGACGTTTAGAGTGTCAATCACTAACATTCTTCCAGGAACATCCAAGAAATAAACTCTAGTGTAGAAAATGTAATACCTAATCTCAACTTCTAAGCCCTACACTTAATAGTTATCTTTCAGATCATTCAAGTTATCAACTAATTATATTTTATAGCTAAATTAATTCATGAGAACTTTGACTGTGCCATTATTTCTGTGCCAAATTTTAAGAACAAATCTTTCTAAATTGGCTAAATCTTACATACTGTTAAATATATGTAGCATTTTGTTTAGCTATACGCTTTTAGTAAATGGTGTTCTTTTAGTTTCCATTTTGTTTTAACCAGCACTTGAACTTTAATTGGATAAAAAAAAAAGTTAAAATAAAAAGCAGAAAGTTAAAATATAAGCAGGTCTAAAACCAAGAATTTCTAGACACTCTGATTCAGGAAAATAGTAGAATTCTAAATCAAAAAGAAAATCCTCCTGTAAAAAGAGACATGAAAACATCACTGAAGTTTTCAACAGCTGTCCACTCCCTTCCCCAGGAAACATGAACATTTTACTCTCAATCAGTATTACATGTCTTACCTCCAACTTATACTCTGTTCCAACCAACTACACTGACTGATATTTCTCAAACAAATATTCTGTGATTCTTATTTCCTGCTTTTGTTTTCTTTCTTCTCTCTCCCCAACCCTTCTGTCTTCCTTTCTCATCTTTCTCTGTCTCCTGCTCATTACTCTTAAAGTGACTTAATTCCATTATTTGCCTAAAAGAAGTCCATTTATACTGCAGGCTCACCACAAAAAACAAAACAAAACAAAAACATAGCCTTTTCTGTTTTAAATGTACAAATATATGCCACTTTACTAATATATTCCAAGTGGTACAACTTACTTCAAAATGTAGTTATTTGTGTATTTGTTGCAAAAAAACATGAGCGAGCAATAGTATCCATGAGTTCAGAACTACTGAGAGCATATTATATTGTAGAAGTAAGCATGCGTTATCCCTACTTTATAAGTGAGAAAATAGGCCTTGAGAAGTTAACTTCTATAGGATGAAACTACATTCATGTATGTTGTCTACTTTCAGGGATGAGTGGGCTCTTAATTGGACACTTCAAATCACTTCTTATACACTGTCTTCTTTGTTTCTATGTTTCTGTATTTCTGTATTTGTTATATATTTCTAAACATATGTGTAAAAATCATATTAAACAATAAAAATTCAATAATTAACTTATTGAATTAACTATAGAGAGAAAGAAAAAGTGATAATAATTCTAACACTTCCATTCTAACAACAGCAAATACTGCTTGGTTTGACGAATCATATCATAACTTAGGAACTGATAATTATTCTGAAACTAATGACAAAAACTCAAGGTTTCATGAAAATATGTGTACTTTAAGACCTTTCATATGTGTGTATAATATGCTACCCACTGAAGAAAATGCACATCTGAATAATTAAAGTAATGGAAAGACTTCATATCCATAAAGGCATCAAACCTGATTTTTAGACTGCTGCATCTTATCTCGGTGTTGGTGTGCTTCTCTGTTCGACGACAGAGCAGGGTCTTGCTGAACTGCACCCACTGGAGTAGGCTACAAGGGGGAAAAAAATTAGTGCTGGAATGGCCTGCTTTAAAATTCCCATGTAAAAGTTTTACTAGAGCTTAAGAGAATCAATAAATCAATAAATGATATTGCTAGGTAAATTATGTCTTCAAGAAACATTACTCTCAAGCACACTGATAAAAAGCTACCAGGGTAAATCAATGAGAGCAGAAATAAATTTCAAACTAGTTTTTAAGATATTTAAACATTTTTTTCAGTGTACTAACTTTTATGTGTATAAAGCAGTGGTTCTCAAAATTCCTATACTGTGACCCTTTAATACAGTTCCTCATGTTGTGGTGACCCCCAATCATATTATTTTCACTACTACTTCACAACTTCCACAACTGTAATTTTGCTATTGTTATGAATCATAATGTAAATATCTGATATACAGGATATGTGATTCCTGTGAAAAAGTGGTGTGATCCCTCTGAAAGGATCATCTGACCCTCAAAGGGATTGTGACTCACAGGATGAGAACCACTGTTTAAAGGGTCTCTTATCATGGTGCACGCCTTTAATTGCAGCACTCAGAGGCAGAGGCAGGTGGATTGCTGTGAGTTCAACGCCAGCCTGGTCTACAAAGCAAATCCAGGACAGTGAAGGCTACACAGAGAAACCATGTCTTAAAATAACTAAATCAAAACAAAAAAGGTCTCCTAATGTTCTTAATAATTTTAAGTTACTTTTTCATATTAAAAATTTATTTAGAAATTTTATATCCAAAGTTAATATATAAATAAAAAACATTCTTACAAAATTAAAAAATGTCTTAAATAACAAAATTATATATTTAGTATCTCGACTCAGAGAGGCTTCTAAAAGTCTTAATTGTGATCAAAGCAGAACATAATGTTACTACAGAGAAATATCAATACCATAATAGCATAAGGATACTATATAAAGATATCATAGTTGATTCTAAGAAGCAAATTAGGACAGAAAATCCAAAAGGAAATCCAGTAATACAACTTGTATAAAATTCCAGTATGGTGCCCCTGAAGAAATGTTCCCAAACAGGAAACTAAAAGGAACTTCTTAAAAACTCCAACAATATTCAATGAAAGTATTCTGTATTATTAAAAATACTATAAACAGTCTTCTACTATTACAGCATAAAGTACTTACCAACTGTTTACCAATCCAGTCATACTCATAATCAAACATATATCCTTTGCGATCAAATAAGTCGGTAAAAAGCTTTCTTAAGTAATCATAGTCTGGCTTTTCAAAAAAATCTAGCCTTCGTACATAACGAAGGTATGTTGCCATTTCTTCTAGAAAGGAAATAAAAGTTATTCTGACTACACATCACTATAATACTGAATAAAAAACTAACAGAATTCCATGTCAATTAAAGATTTTTCAATTATAGCAAAACTAAAAATGAGGGAAAGGAGACAATGAAAACAAAAAGAAGTGAGACATTAAGTTTAATCATTATGTTTATAACATTTACTACCCAAGGTTAAAACTTTTTATAATTTTTTAATAGATACCTTGAGTATAGTAGAGGTTGAATTAATGGCTCATGATACATGACTGTTTAATCACAAGGTGAACTTTATGCACATTTTAATATGTACTCAAAACTCTGCTGGAGCTGGTTCCTATGAAAGCATTTGCATTAGTTTGCTGTGTTTCCTTCAGCAACGTACACTGACTTACCAACATGGGACAAAAGTTCTACTCTTCACCACAAGCAGCATTTTAATTAACTGAGCTGGTGAAATAACCAAAATCATCTCAAAAATCTGACACAGGAATAAATAGAAGCCTTCTTTTAACTTCTAATCAAACAGTTACTTCATAATATGCAAACTTCTACATGCCACATTTTTTTAAGTTTATACTTTCTAAAAGAAAGGAAAAATAAAAACAAAAATCTAATAGGTAAAGTTGTTAACTAGAGTATTCTACCATCAGGCATGAAGGATAGATAGAAAGAAACGGTAGGTTACCAATGCTGCAATCTCAGACATGGAGACTTCGCTGCCCCTCTGCTCCTGTTCATTCACAGTGCAACAGTGCCCTGTGACTTTCCTTACAGAGAGATTGTCTTGCTAGTCTACCTGCTGTCTAATTACAGGGCCAAGTACCTTGGCACCTCCATTTTTCCTGAAGAATTGCTTATAGGCTTCATAATATAGCAACTCAATCTGCCTACACAGAAACTTCTAGGACTGTTACCAATACTGTTTAATTTTCCCTTTATAGAGTTATAGCAAGAAAGAAAATAAAGTTTACTAACAGTAAATAAGGAAATAAATGCTGTTTAAGAGCACTGATTCTACGGTTATTATGATGCCATTACACAAAAGAATCAGTGAATACAAAATTATATAAGACCTCAATCTTGAAGGAAGTCAATCTTTGCACTTCATGTTGCTGTGAAACCACAACAGATGTTTACTAACTACCCACAGCTGCGCTTGGTAACACAGGACACTCAGGAGGCTGAAGCAGGAAGACAGCACATCCCAGGCCAATCTGGGTATAGAACAAGGCTACAGACAGCCCAGGTAACTTAACAGCCACTTTCTCAAATACACCTTTTTAATTAACAAATCATTACCATTTTAGGTAAATTTAGGATTAAGGAACCTTATTTAAGTAAATTTTTGCTTATAAGTTGCCATAAATGCTTAAAGGAGAGTTATTTTTAAGTGCACACAGCTCTTTAATATGAAAATTCCCCTTAAGTTAGAAAAGCCTGTAAGATTTTCTAGTACTCTGAAAATAAAATTATTATTTTTAACAAATTCTGTTAAACCTGACATTGAGACTCAAATAACTAGCAGTGAACTAAATGGTGTCACTTATAGTCTTTAGCATATATTTCAACCTGTTTAAAATGAATCATTAATGGAAACATGACTTAAGCTAGTCTTAACATAATTGAAAGGTGGAATTTTCTTCACTCAATGTCATCTTGTAGAGCAAATGAACAAACTGCTCCTGTGGTCTAGGCAGTAATTGTTGGCAACTTTTATCACATTTTTATAGTGCTCATATTTTTCAAAGCACACACACACACAAAAAAAAAAGTATTTATAAATCCTTTCTCTGGTTAGGCACATGTTTCAATTTATGAAATTTATCACTGTCTATTACCTGGAAAGTTTTCACACAATACTTCTATTGGTGTGGCTCGTTTCGTGTCTCCAATTTTCTGATACCTCTCCTTTAATGTGTCAGCCTGAAGTAGGAAAGAGGAATACAAGAATATGTTGTTTTAAAAACTATTTAGTTGTAGCAGAAGGCCTTAGTACACATTATGGTTATGTGAACTACTCCAATAAAGAAACAGAGAAAACAATTACCTTTAAGCCTTGCCAAGGAAGACTGCCTCTCAGAAAGTACATGAACATATGGCCTAATGCTTCTAAATCATCTCTTCTGCTCTGTTCTGAAACAGAAGACGAATATGACATTTCACTTTCACCTACCAGGAAGATGCACAAATGAGAATAACTACTTCTAAGTTTTTTACATACATGTAAAATGAGTTTGCCATATATAAGTAACAAAAAGCATAAACTTTTTACAGATTGTCATCTTTAAAACATGCCATATGATATCTTCAGTGCTAAATGAAAATTTACTTACCTGCTCAGATACCTATTCATGAAAATAAAGGCCAATGGGAAAGAGGTTTAATGGTCAAACTGAATCCCTCTGAACCCTATAACTCCATCTTAAAGAGTCAGACAGGAAAACGCTAAAGGTTCCAAGAAACCCTAGAGTTTAAAGTGCTTAGCAGTAATCCTTTACTCTGAATTTCCTAATCACAGAGGAACACAAAATATGTAGTATGTAAATGACTGACAGTAACAGACTACGACTCTGGGAGGCACATAAGTATTTCAGTATTTTGTCACTGACATTAAATTGAGAATTCTAGGCTTTGTGGTTTGTTTTTTTTTTTAATAATACAAAGATGCTAGCAAATAAAAAGAAAAAATACTTTAAGAAAGTACAGCATGCAAACTGTGTTTCCTTACTTTTTATTATTCTAAACAATGCTCAGTGCTTCCAGAAAAGCAAACTTTCCAGAGGACTGATCTGCAATAAGATGAAAGGTCAGGAAACCCTGTTTCCCATAGCACTTGCTTCAGTTTACACATACTGCTTACACTATTACTCAGTGTCTGTCATCTAGACTGTGTGTTATAAGAGCTCATTATCCTCACAACCCAGTAAAATGGTCAGCAGAGAACAAGCTCTGGACGCTTAGGTTCTGGAAGTCTTAAAAAGGGGAATGTAAAAAAACATTATCTACAAACTCCAGATGAGAATTGGAAGGATTTTAGAAACTTTTAAAAGCTCAGAGAAATAGCCTCCTGCTGGGAACTGACTCCTTTGATATGGTGGAGCAGTGCTATGTGCATTTTAAAAGCTTAGTGGGTGCTACTGAAGTACAGATGGGGCTGATAATTACTGGAGGGAAAAGCTTTGCTCACTGTAATAAAATACACCCTTGACACCACACCTGCATAACTATCACCACGATCAACAAGTTTCCCGGAGACTCCAAGTAGCTCTGCTATTAATGTCCCTTTCCATCTCCAACTCTAGCCTCAGGATCCCACTTAACTGATCTGTCATTATAGATTAGACTTCATTTTTCATACAGTATGAATTATACAGTACAAATTCATATCTAGATTCTTTCACTCGGTATGTTTTGATGATTCACCCGTATAGCTCCATGCATCAAGAGCTCACTGCTTGTCATGAGGACAACCACAACAAGTCCACCTAATTCACCAAGTAGATTCTAGTGTGGGGCTATTGTGGGAGGCAAAGCATCATGAACATTCCGAGACTTTGTGCGACCACCCCTTCTTATTCATCTTAAGGAAATACTTAGGAGACCATCATATCGTCATACGGCAGTGGTGTACCCAACTTCGTAAGACACTTCTAAGATCTATTCTGGCGAGATTGCACCATGTCAGATCTCCACCAGCAATATTAGATTGCCAGTTATTTCAAAATTTAGTATTGTCAGTCTTTTACATTTTACTCAAGTCAATATCTAAACACAGTAAACTTACTGTGGATTAACAATATCCTACTAAAAGCTAATGCTCATGAATTTCAAGTGTTACTTGAACATGAACATCATTCATGAACTTTGTGTGGGGGTTGAATTTTCAAGAGGTCTAATTTATTACCAATTTCTCTTAGTCTTCATGTTGACTTATTTCCACATTAAAAAAACTGACTATCCCTGACACCACAGACTTTCTTCTCTTTTCCTAACTATAGATAGTCTGGGTTCTTTTTGCTTGTTTGTTTTGTTTTGTTGTTTTTTGTGGGGGCTTTTTTGTTTTGTGTTTTTGGTTTTTTTTCCAGACAGGGTTTCTCTATGCAGTCTTGACTGTCCTGGACTCACTACGTAGACCAGGCTGCCCTTGAACTCACAGCAATCCGCCTGCCTCTGCCTCCTGAGTGCTGGGATTATAGGCGTGCGCCTCCACGCCCGGCCATGGGTTCTTCTATTTAAATTTACTGAATAGTTGAAGTAAATCTATTTTTGCTTTAGGTATAGAATAAAAAAACTAGTTCATTTTTGTTGTTGCTGTTGTTAATAATGATATCTGGCTATACTGCTTTTTGACAAGATTGTTCCTGCCCCCTCAAACTGATTTTGCATTATTCTCAAAGCTCAGCTGACCATCAGTGTGCAAATGCTGGACTCTAACCACTCATCTGTCCTCATATCAATACTGCCCAAAATAAGTATGGCAGGGGGCTGATATATAAACAGGTCACTGACTAGAAAACAGAAATTCAACAGAAAAACAAAAGAAAAAGTTAATTATTTGAAAACTTCAATAAAATCATTAATCCTCTTTCTAGACTGAAAAAAGCACAAATTACTAATAATAGGAGCAACAAAGGGGACATTAGATCTTACAAACCTTGAAAAATTATTTTAAAAATTATGAATTTGCTGGGCAGTGGTAGTGTACACCTTTAGTCCCAGCACTCAGAAGGCAGAGGCAGGTATCTCTGTGAGTTTGAGGCCAACCTGGTCTACAGAATGACAGCCAGGGCTACACACATAGAGAAACCCGTCTCGAAAAAAAAAAGAAGCCAACATACACTAACTCAATTGAGGTGAAACAGACAAATGCCTTGTAAGATTTACTAATTACTAAACTGCCACAAGACAACGTAAATAGCTCTATACCAATAGAAGAACTTTAAATTTTAAACCATGAGCTGGGGAGATGGCTCAGTGGATAAAGTACTTTCCATGCAAGTATAAAGATCAGAGTTCAGCTCCCCAAAACCCAAATGGATGCCATAACATGCATTTGTAATACCAACCAATGATGAAACGGAATGAACAGAGAAGAACCCTGACGTTCCCAGGCCAACTCAGTTGATGTTATCCAATAGAGAACAACTAGAAACCCTATCTCAAGCCTGATGAAGTCAAAGGTGGACACCTGACGTTGTTTGTACTGTCTGACCTTCACATACATGTGGTACCTACCACACATGTGCTGTATGTAGCAGTTTCTAAACTGAAACCTTCCATGAGAGAAGAGGGGAATTCATGAGACTTGGGAGTTAAGCAAACCTGACATGTCTGACAAAGCTGACATTTGCAAGAGTTACAAGAGTCCCTCTAGACTTATGGAAACAATAAACAACTTATGGAAGAGACCTGATCAGCTAAGTCGCCAAGGCTGTTGAGCAGCCTGGAAGCTATGCAGAAAGGTCCAGGGATACAGCTTACATGAGTTATCATCTGTGTTTGGGTGTTCTTTTTGGTAATATAGCTGCTTTTGAGTCATCCTGCTTCTAAAAGTAATTCCTCATCCAAACTCCTGTTAGTTGCACCAATAAAAACTCAGACTCCAGTGCATCTGTAAACTTTGGTATGTTGTAGGTTTGCTTTCTGGGATGAGCAGATGGTGTGAATGTTAAATCTCTCCAAAAAAACTAATTTTCACACAACTTAAAACCTTACCTAAAGATAAGACATACCCAGCAAATTCTATTAAAGGCCAAGAAGTATCAATTCAACAAATCTCTTAAAATAGGAGTTCTCAACTCATCCTATCATCCTGTTGTTAAGCACAGTCACTGCAAGTAACAAAGACTATGGGGCTATCTCTCATAAGCAGGCATACAATCAATCCTTCATTAGGTAATGTTCCCTGAATAAGTAATCATTACCCTTAGAATACAAGGTTGATTTAACTTTCAAAGGTGACTCCATGGGAACTGGGGAGATAGCTCAGTGGGTGAGAGTGCTTGCTCTGAGTTTGAAATCCCAACAAGTATATAAGAAGCCAGAAATGGCTGCCAATGCCTGTAACTCCAAGGCTTGGAGGCAAAAACAAGCAGTTCCCAAGAGCTTGCTAGATAAAAAGGCAAGCACACAATTCCACGAGGATGTTGTCTTGAGCAACAAAGGAAAATCCTGATGTCTAGCTCTGGCCTCCACATGTGTTGCATACTTGTACACTCACACCCATGTAACACACACATACATTCACTACTAATTAAAATTTAAAAGATATAAATTGTACAATCATCTCAGAGATATAAAAAGTATTAGAGAAAATTTAGAATGCATTCATCATAAAAGTTCTCAGCAAGGACTGCGGGAGTGTCTCAATGGCTGAGCATTTCCTAGTTTGCATAAGACTCTCAGCTTGATTCTCTGCACCACAAGATACTATTTTAAATAAAAACTCAACAAAATAAGTTATAAAATTTCTATCCTAAGAAAAAAACAACAAAAAATCTGCAACAGGGCCTCAGGAATACCAGAAAAGCACTCTATGTCTGGACTAAACTTCCAGCTCTCTTTTTTCATTTTTTTTTAAAAATTTTCCTTTTTTGTTTTTTACTTAAGACCAGTTCTCATGAGCTTTTCCAAAATGGCCTTGAATTTTCACTCATTAGCCTAGCTAGGCTTTGACTTTGTGCCCTTGCTACCTCAGACTCCATAGCAGCTAGGATTCTACTCCTGAAGCCCCTAAACCAGGCCTAACATAAATTTTAAATTCTAAACAACAAGACCTAAGGGTCAGGTCAAAAAATAAAAATATCTATTAATTTTATTCTTTTTATCCAGTATGAAAACATCTTGCCAGTATAACAAAGCAAAAAGAGAGAGAGAATGCCATTTAATTATGGAAATGTACTCAGGGGGCCAGCAAGACAGCCCAATGGAGCAGCCCTGGTGACTGAGCTCAACGGAACAATCCTGGTGACTCTAGCACCTACATAAAAGGATGAGAAAGACCTCCATAAAGATGTCCTCTGTCCTCCACATGAGCACCATGACATGTGCAACCCCCCCCCACACATGCATAAAATAGTAAGCATAAAAATTTTTTAAAGATCTATTTTCTGCAATGTAGAAAATTTTAAGTAAACTGAAAGATATTCAAACTAGTGAGTTTATCAAGGTTTCAGAATACAAGATCTATATGTAAATCAAACATATTTCTATACTAGCAATGAGCAATCAGAAATTAAATTTAAAAACCAACATCTTTAAACAGTATCAAAATGCAGAAAATACACAAAGACAATTTTACCAATACATGAGTGTGAGTGTGTGTGTATATGTGTGCGGATACGTATGTGTAAATATAAGTAAAATAGCATGGGATTATAAAGACCTGAAAGACCTGACTCCCTCAAGTTGTCCTCTGGCCTTCCAAATGCAGGCAGTAGTGTGAGCATTTCAACCTCAAAACCCCCAAAAAGATAAATATATGATACACATATATACAATATATATACATATATATGTATGTGTGTATGTGTGTGTATATGTGTGTGTGTGTGTGTGTGTATAATTTTAGCCTTACAATAGCATTCTTGTTAAGGAAAGAACAGCAGAAAAAGCTATTTCTACTCTATCAGAGAGCATTTTAGCTACCACACTGTCAACAAAAAACGATCATAACCTGATCTCATCTGTATCACTCCAAAGGACAGTATTAGATTCATAATCTACAAGGCATTATAAATTCAAGCCATAAATAGACACTAGTAAAGTAAGCCTACTAACTAAAATTCAATCCAAAACCCCTTTTACCTTCATAATTGCTTTCTTTGTGTTCTTTTACCAACTGATACCTGGAAATAAATGTTACTAAGTGGGAAGTAATATAAGTCACAAGAAAGCTTTCTCTTTGAAATAGAGTAACTAAGGAACACACTTAGTCTGTAGGAGTTCTGTTACATGAAAAAAGATCTCTCACAGGTTATCAGGCCCCTATTAAGACCTGTTGACATTTTTCCTAAAGCATTTAACTCAATAGGTCTGTTTGAAAATGGGCATTTCCCTCAAAGTCATGATTAGGTAACTTTTAAAGAAATAGAAGTGGAGATTTAAGTACAGTTAGAAATTATTTAAATAAATTCAAAGCAATTTAAGTTATATAGTTAAAACTTTTACCCATTAGAAATATATGTTACATAAACACAACAAATTTTAAGAGCCTCAGATATATCCATGTGCCATATATCAGATATTTCAAAGTTATAACTTCACTAAAAGTAGAAATTGTTATCTCAAATCTGGAGTGTAGGTTCAAACAGGTTAAGTACTTAACAGGGCAGCAATTCTACACACCTTTGTACACTCTGCCCATCTGGAAAACGACCTATCAATAAGATCAAGTTTACCTCAAACTTTCTGCAATGCTTTTCTATTAAAAATCCACTATTGCCATTCTCTATTTAGTTTTGATAGTGTTATTCAATTATCTGGAATTGCCATATCAAATAAGTTTAATTTTGGCCAGAAAAACATTCTTTTTTTTTTCATGAACTCAAATTTATCTCTTTCAACACATTATACAAAGCAGGAAACTTTCTATTATATATGTATATATTATAAAAAATAAACTGATTACTACATTTCTTACCAAAAAACAACAAGGACAAAACACAAGTGGAGACTGGTAAGAGAACTCAAAGACTAAAAACTCCCCAAAATAATATAAATTATTCTCTGTAAATAAATATTTTTAAAAACTACTATATAGAAGTAAAGGTTATATTTAGAGGCTGGAGAGATGGATCAATGGTTAAGAGAGCTTGCTGTTCTCCTAAATGACCTAGCACCACATTAGGTAACTCACAACCACCTGTAATTTCAGCTCCCAAAACCTCTTCTGGCCCCACAAACAACTTACTCATATGTAGATACTCCTATATAAATACACATACATATATATAATTAAAAATAAAGTTAAACCTTTTTAGATGGTTTTATTTAATATTTCCTTATAAAATGTTTTAGTAGTTTTCTCAACTCCATAATATCCCAAAATACATTTGCCACAAAATTCACTGAGCTCATACTTTTTCAAATTACATAATAAAGATGAGTTTTAGTGTCTTTCCAATGACAATACAGGGGCAAAGCATGCTTGTAATCCCAGCACTCAGAAGGCTAAGGCAGGAGAATGCTTAATTCAAGCCCAGCTTTATAAATACAACTGAGCTCCAAGCCATCCTGGGCTACTAGGTGAATTCCACACCACACTGGCTACATAGAAAGACTGCTTCAACACAAAAGAAACAATAATTAGGTAGACCAATGCGCAGTTAACAGCTCTCTCATCTAGACGTAAACCAACACTATCACAAATATCTAAAACATGGAGATTTCTGAGAAAGAACCCAGTGCATAATCACTTAAATATTCAAATTCTTTATTAAAATTCCTCTGAATTTAGATATAATTTAGTAAGTTTGGCTTCCAAGTTAATAGAAAAAAATCAAAATAAGGGAAAAGCCAGGTGCTGCCACAAGGAACCACATACATAGAACATGGCATAGAACATAGAAAGACAAAATAAAGTTGATAAACAAAAATTTTAAACCTCTAAAATATAAAAAGAATCTATTTTCTCTAAGCTTATTAATGTGCATGTGTGGGTATGCGCACCCACGCACGCGTGTGTGTGTGTGTGTGTGTGTGTGTGCGCGAGAGAGAGAGAGAGAGAGAGAGCAAGAGAGAGAGAGAGAGAGATTGAAACAGAGGAACAGAGAGAGAGAGAGAGAGAGAGAGAGAGAGAGAACGCTTAACTTCAATAAAAAAAAAAAGATAAAAATGGCAGAAAAATGGTTCAAGGATTAAAAAATGAGCCACAAAGGCACTGGCAATAGTTTAAAAAAAAAAAACATTCAAAAGCAGACATCTAATTAGAGCTGACATAAAACAATTCAGCATAAAAATACAAGCAGCAGCAGGTGGTAGTTTCATTATGTGGACAGTGGAAATCCCTACCTGTCACTTAGTTTATGAAGATTTCCCTTTGGACAGTAATATAAGCAAAAATATAACCAAACCACTACATTTGTCTTCTGAGTATAAATGACCTTATATCATGTTAAGATTGGTAGATATTATAAAAATAAAAATGAAAAGCTATGCAATGTGATTTTTACACTATTCATCTATAATATACTGGAAACATCTTTTAGTGATTAAATTGGATGGTCTGTTCAGTTTATATAATGGTGCAGTAACCAATTCTCAAATTTGAATTTTCATGTAAATAAAGAAGTGCAAATAAATGAATGAAGTAATTACTGATGCCTTAAAAGTAATCACCAAAGAACTGAATATACAGTTTACCAATTGCCTGCCTAGCAAAAACAAGGCCCTGGGTTTGATCCTCTAGCATTGGAAAAAATAAAAAAAGACAGAAGGAAAGAACAGGTTGGAAAAGAAAGAAAGAAGAAGGGATAAGGAAGGAAGGAGGGAAGGAAGGAAGGAAGAGGGATTGTTAAGAACCAGGTAAAACTGTGTCAGCTTCAGTCAGAGTCATATAAAGTAAAAATCATACTTTCTCTGTTCTTCTTTCTTTTTTATGAGTTCCCCCATTCTTCACCATGTCATGTAATTTAATAACAAACATGAGATAGCCAGGTCCACCGTAACACAAACTGACAGAACGTACGAATGCACCCAAACACATACCACTTTTATTATTTCACATTAGGACTTCATGTAGTCTGTCAAACAAACACTCCCTCTGTCAATATTATCCATCTGTATTAGACTTGATAAGTAGGTCTTTGAAAAGTAAATCTTATAGCTTTTGTTGTTTGTAGATTGCTATAACAGTTAAATGCCACTTCCCAAGCTCTGAAGGCCTTTCTCAACAATGATAAATAACTCACTCAGCCTTTTCTACAAATAGAAAGCTGTTACGTATACCATTGTTCAGACAAAAAAACATTAGCCCATAAGGAAGCTGTGACCTCATGTCTTACAAAAAAAAAATAGTTGTGAAATTTTGTTAGTTATTTTGAAATAGTTTCTAACAACTCCCATGAAATGAAAATTTCTCACAGACAATGCACATGCAATATGGGTGTGGCTGGCTTTAAAAGAAGACACCATCTACTCAACTGTGTTTTAAATCTGTCAGGAGAGTTTACTATGGAAAGGATTCACCAAAAAATATTATCTGAATAAAACTTGTCTTTTCATTTTATGTCTGAAACTGTACTTAAAGGCAGATCACATTTTTTCACAGATTTCAGATGTGTAATAGAGAAAGCGCCATGAGCCTGGTATCAGGCCAGCTGTCAGCAACAATACCAAGGGCCGCCTCACTCTCACTGAGCAGCAGAGGCGAGACAAACAATGCAGAGAGCTGTTGGAGAGCAGAGGCCCAGAAGCTAGCAGTTGGATTAGGCAGCTCTTGGGGACCTGTGCATATCTGATGTTATACTCTAAGGCTCTAAGCAATGATGACCAACATGCGATTGTTTTACATTCCTGGCTATTACTCCTTGTGATTAAGATGCTAGAAACAGAATCTAAAAGCAGGAAATCAATATAATATAAGCACAAAGCATGGTGTAAGAAAAACTTGCTGCAAACACACTGTAAAAAGGATTTCTAAAAGAAAGACAAACAATTCAGTGTGAATGAATAACATGAATGAAACCTCATCCCCTATCTCTCCTCAAATAAAAACAAAAACAAAAAACAAGAAAGATAATAATTCTAGGTAAATCACAGATATAAGAAACCAAAAATCATAAGGCTTCTAGAAGAAACATAAAATAGATGGAGCTGCAAGTTATATGATGTGGATATTTGTTGATACATTATATACCTAAAAAGTTATTCCTTATGCCAACATAATTTTTGTTTCACAAAAATGTCATTTAGCAACTCTATTTTCTAAGTAGCCTAGTTTTCAGAAACTGAGTACATAAGTAGTGATGGCAGACTTCTCAGTGTTAGCACAGGAAGACAAAAAGGTAAACAAACAGAGGTAGGGGAGTACTACTTTGTAGTAAAGAGAGTGAAAACTCATTAAGTATCAGTATAACCTTGAAGCTTTACTAAGAATGTATTGGGGTGTGTGTGTACATATGCACACATGTATAGGCTACTTCTGTGTGTGTGAATACATAAACTTAACACATTTTCCAGACCCTGGTGATAATACTAAAGCATACCCAGGGGCCTTCATTATCAAGTAAAGGGACCCGGGATATCTTATAGGCATGACTGGCTACACACCTGGAATAGAGAAACTACAGAACCAGAAAGTGCTATGAACATTGTCAGGAGGAGGAGCCAGCTTTGAAGGAGCAACCAGTGGCCAAATGTGAGACCCTCGGGCATCAAAATAAGCAATAGTAGCAATGTATTTATTGAATAATTCAATAAATAAAAGCTTACTGTCTACACAGATATGTCAATAATTGGGTAAAAAACAAAGGTTGTGATATTAGCATATCAGAGAGAGAATAATCAATAGTTGTTAAATCTACTAGGTAAAAATTTATTAAAGAGCCTTTCCAAAGCCGGGCGTGGTGGCGCACACCTTTAATCCCAGCACTCGGGAGCAGAGGCGGGTGGATCGTTCTGAGTTCGAGGCCAGCCTGGACTACAAAGTGAGTCCAGGACAGCCAAGGCTACACAGAGAAACCCTGTCTCAAAAAACCAAATAAATAAATAAATAAATAAATAAATAAAGAGCCTTTCCTGGTGACAAATGCCTGCAATCTCAGAGTGTGAGAGGCCAAGCAAAGAGGATTTCAAGCTCAAGGGCAGTCTAAGCTATGAAGCTAGATCTTATCTCAAATTTAAAGAATAATATGCTTACATAATTTCAAAGATCTACCTTCATCATACGTTTTAGTTACCAAGGGAACATACACTTTCCTGGAGAAACTCAGCAGACATCCTCTAAGTAAGCAACTAGATCCAGCTGAACTAGTTACACCAACTGACTCCTGACACAAGACTGCTTTGCTTTTTCATGACGTCATTAAACATGCATACCAATATCTAATCATGAAAAAAAATATAAGACCCAAACCGAGAACATTCTAAAAGAAATGCTTCTGCTCCTAAAAATTACTAAGATTAAGACCTAAGGAGAGGAAGTGGTCCTGGTTAGGAAAAGAAAGAAAGAAAGAAAGAAAGAAAGAAAGAAAGAAAGAAAGAAAGAAAGAAAGAAAGAAAGAAAAAAAGAAAGAAAAAGACTAAAGCTATGCAACAAATAATACACTGTCCCAATTAGATCCTGAACCAAAACAAAAAAATAACAACCCTTAAAATGTTTAATGGTTGATTTTTTTTTTACTCTTTATACACACAGAAAATATATTTTTAAAGTTAATAACTTTTCCAAAGTTGTACTGCTAGGAAAACCACTCTAGCCAGCATTAGAAGCCAGCTCTGCCTGCCTTTATACTCAGTCAGATTGCTAGTAACTGGCTTGCTGTATAAGAGAGCTACAATCTCAATTACAAATATTCACATGCACTGAATTCAGTTAGGGTATCACCTCATATTACTTAATAGAAATACTCAAATGGATCCCTCAATTGTATCAAGATCGGGCATTCCAAGTTAACATAGGACTATGCAGGATCTTACTTTCACAGTATTATCATAATGCAAATGAAAGGAAACTGTAGGTATATGGTGAATGAATGTTACAATATATGCCATTTTAATTTGCAAACACTGAATCACAGTAGCAACCAAACTTACACTGTTGACACAGCCACAGAATCCAAGCATCCACACTTATAACACGTTCACATACCTTTGCCTAGATGTGTGTTTATGCTCATGTATCTGGCTGTTCCTGTAAGGCTTTTGTGTTCTCTGTATGGTATATGTTTCTTTGTCTCTGGATCAATATATTCCTTTGCCAAACCAAAATCTATGATATGAATGACTTGCTGGGCTTTGTTTCCCGGCCGTCCTATCAAGAAGTTCTCCGGCTTCACGTCTCTGTATATCAAGTTCTTAGAGTGAACATACTCCATGCGAGAAATCTTAGTGGGGAAAAAAGATTTTTATTTCACATTTTCTCTAGGAAACAAAATCATGATAAAACCAAGATAGAACTTTCACAATAAAAAGAACATAATAAAGGCAACAATTAGAAATTGTTTTAACCCTTTAAAGTTAACATGATGTCAGTCAATCTTTAGTTCCTCAAAGAACATACACTCATTTATGACTTAAAATGTTTTTCTTTGCTGTTACAGCCACAGATAAATGAAAGTGTCTGAATTTTAGGAATGCATTTCTCATCACCATTTTCTGAGGACACTAGATTATAAAGATGAAAAACTTTAAAGGATTAAAAATAAAAAGCTCAAGCTCAAAATTAAAGAAATACTCATAAAGTTAGCATTATTCTTCCTCAGTTCATCAATAAAGCATTTTCCAAAAAAGAAACTTGAGGATGTAATTTTACCTGTTTAAAAAATTAGCATCAAAAACTTAACATCATTCAATATTTTTTTCCAGAATGGATCTCCCTCCACCTCTAGGTATTAAGCACTTTACAATCTTGAAAATGGAAAATTTTAAATTCCAACTATAGTAATAACACAGTATAATTATATTGACCATTTTTCAGATTCTCAAATAATGTTTACCATACAAAATAACTAAGCAGAACATTAGATATAAGGTAACTGTTGCATTTGTGACAATCCTGGTTTAAAATGCTATGGCAACATTGGCCATTTTAGTCTGTTTATTAACAAACTGTGCCTCACAGACCCATGTCTTAATTAACAATATCTCATGAGCATTTTCAAGGTCACAAAAAATGTTAATACAGTTTTTAATAGTTGTATATTATTTTATAATAATTCATATCTATCAAATTTACCCTATCAGCTCTACACCATGGGGGTTCTTTCACATTACTTTACAATTTTATCTGCCCCTGTACATAGGACTGTAAGTAATCTAAATATTCCAATATAAACCCGTAGAAGTAGAATTAATGACTAAGTGAATAAAACCAATTTCAGACTTCTGCAGCATACTTTTATTGGCATTTATGACAAAGCTGTCTAAAAATCATCTCAATTGTTTTCTCATAGGTTCCCTGAAATTAAAATACTGATGTATACCTCTCATAAGTTTATTTATTCTTTTATTAGGTCACTAAAGTCAACTTCCAAGATTAAGAACTTGGTTTCTGAGGTTTCAAAGTTCTCATTTTATACACGAAAAGAGTATTAGAAGAACCTTAACCCCTTGAAGTGAGCAGTCTGTCCTTACAGCAATTAAATTATTAATTTAACTACAATTAAATTGAACTTTACTTGGTAATTTTATATTCTATGCATACTAGACAGACAATATAAAAAGGGAAAGCAATTTCTATTATATTGTTCAAATGTTTCACATGAAAAGGTCAAAAAACTTTTGAAATTTTTAACTTAACTTTAACTTTAACGGGAAGATACAAGGGATGGGATAACAACTGAGATGTAATCTGAATAAATTAATTAAACAATAAAAAAAATTATGAAAACCAAGAAAGATGGTGGACACCAGTAAAACCAGCAGTCAGGAGGAGAGGCAGGAGGATCAGCACTTTAAGACCTGCATACACTACATAGTGACATGAGACATTGTCTCAAAAAATCTAAGATATACAGAGACTGAGGAATGGACAAGAGAGGGAAGGAAGGGGAAGAGATGAAGGGAGGGAACTTGTCACCAAAGAACTATGTAGTTTTTCAAGCAACTTCCCACGCCCTGCTTCACTTACCAGTTGTATAGCTATCATGAGAACTGTTTTAAGAGAAAATGTTCTATCACAGAGGTCAAACAAATCTTCCAAACTAGGTCCCAGCAGTTCCAGCACCATAGCGTTGTATTTACCACAAGGGCCAAAATAGTAAACTTGAGGTATACCATCTAGGGGGCAAAAAGTTAATAATGTTATCATTTTAAATATTAAGCCTTTTCCTAGAAAATCAATACACAATATTTTAATTTTTCTAGTTTTAAGCACTTTAACAGTAAGTTTATATTTTCCAGAAATACACTAACACTTCAAATGTTCACACAGTAGCCCAGTTACAAACATGTACAAACGTGTACATCATATAAAGACTATCTTATTATCTCTCTATAACTTCATCTACTAAGCTTTAGTCTTATACTTCTATAAACTATTTTGGGTTTCAGACCTGGGACAAGTGGCTGATGTGCTTATTTAACATACCAAAGCAGACCTGGTCTCTTGGCCTCCAGGTTGTCCCAGCTCCCCTCAGACCCTACACAGTACAGAGTATGGCCGGCATACCGGCCTGCTACCCTGAACGCTCTTCACTATCAAACTGTGTGTGTGTGTGTGTGTGTGTGTGTGTGTGTGCGCGCGCGCGCGCGTGTATCATCCAGACATTCTGGTGTGTGTTCTCTCGTTCTCTCCCTCCCGCCCCGCCCCTCTCTCTCCCCTCCTCTCCTCTTCCTCCTCCTACATGTACTTTCTTCTTCTGCCCCATCCCACCCCACTTTTATGTCTCCATCTGCATGACCACTTCCCTAACCTCCTCCTGTGAGATCAGTGAACCTGCCTGAGAGCTGCCCACAAATAAACCTGCCAGACTATAAAATAAACCCATCAGACTATAGAAAGGCTTAGACAACAGAAAAAATCCTGCCCTGATTTAATAGTAAGTTTTCCTGGACACATGCTATCATGATGAACTGAAGACATGAGCAGCTCGCTGATTTCTATTGAACTGGAAATTTATTTATATTGAAATGTATTTATTTATATTGAAATGTAAAGTTCAATTTGATTTTTTAAATGTTTGTATTATTATTTTAATTGACAATTTTGGAACTTTTTATTATTTATTTGAAATTTTGTTATAGGATACATCAGTTGGTCCAATCCATAACACAAGATCTCTGAGATCATCAAAAACCTTCAAGACATAAAAGGACCCTCAACTTCAAGTATCTGGAATATGCCACCCAACAGTTTTGGTACTAAAAAGGACCCTTAGCCCAAAATGTCAGAGATGTGCCTCCTTAAGAAACTTGGTACTGTAAATCCTGTAAGTACAGCACAATGTGTGAGAGAAGAGAGAAAGATTTTCTTAAATTTCTTCTTCTTGTTGTCTTATGAGGTCTCATGTGTTGTACAAGATGAGTTCAAACTTAACAGACTTCTGAGTGGTAGGATCATAGCCATGTGTTGATATACTTGAATAATTTCTTAAGTTTGTTAAAACATGATTCTGAAAAGCATGATCAGGAAGCTATTAAAAAGATGAATTCTGGATATCAATGATGTTTATAGGACTTAGACAATAACTAAAATTCTTCTCAAAAACTATAATTAAAATGTCCGGGCTGGAGAGATGGCTCAGAGGTTAAGGGCAGTGACTGCTCTTCCAGAGGTCCTGAGTTCAATTCCCAGCAACCACATGGTGCCTCACAACCATCTATAATGTGATCTGATGCCCTCGTCTAGCCTGCAGATATACATGCAGACAGAGCACTGTATACATAATAATAAATAAATAAAATTTAATAAAAAAATAAAATAAAATAAAATGTCCATACATTATAAAATCTTTCACATTCATTTCACAACAGAGCTAAATCATTTTTAAAGGATGGTATAATAGAAGTGTCGATAACCAGGAGGAAATGTTGGGGTGGTCGTTCTGTGCACTGTATTATACAGATGCTGATTTCTATAACAACAGAGAGCTGAGTACAGGCTGCACCTCGGTATTGTTATTCTTTGACTGTATCACATTGTGTAAACACCCCCACCAACACCTCTGATTTGTTTAATGAAGAGCTGAATAGCAAAGGCAGTACAGGGAGGCAGGACTTCTGGCAGAGACAGCAACTCTAGAAAAGAATCACAGACGAAAAGATTCACCAGCCAGATGTGGAGGAAGAAACAGGGTGCCAGGACTAAGAGCTCCCTGGAAAGGTAACAAGCCATGTAGATTAACATAAATGGGATAACTGAAGAGCTAGTTAGGGAACAAGCTTAAACTAAGACCAAGCTTTTATAAATTAATAAAAAGTCTCCATGTCAATATTTGGTAGCTGGTGGTTATAATTAGCCCCAAACATTTATATGGAAACATGTAAAAAATAGATACGTCCTAACTTTTTCACAAGGCACAGATCAAGAAGGCAGAGGGGGCAGCACGAAAAAGTAAGGGAGGTTTTTCTAACTTCTTAAAAGACAATGCTATGAAGTTATAATTTTAGTAACAGCCACTGTTGCTATCACCAAAATATTGTTTAGATATGCATAATTCAAAGAACTGCAAAAAGCCAAATCACTCACTTGAAAGGCAATGTTTCCCATATGAATACTGGAAATATTTCAAGTTATAGATTAATAATGTGATAAGCATAGAAACCTCTCTTCTAGAGAGGAGCCAACTGGTGGCAAGAAATGCACTGCAAAGCAGCTACATTTAGCTGGGGCATCACTAGTGCATTCACTGGGAAACACTGCATTCCATGTACAAGAATTCAGATGTGAAAATAATAGCCTCATACAAGTAATGGTAAGCTTAAGACAACTAGAAAATGGCCAGTAGAAAAAATATGCTCAACAATATTAAACAGGATATGAATAAATGCCTTAATCAAGACCATGAAAACACTAATAATTCTCCAAAGGAAAAGATACAGACTAACAGACTGTATTTAAAGACAGGATCCATTTTTCTGCTGCCTCCAAAAAAGACACCTTAACATCAAGAATAGACATTACCTCAGGGTAAAAAAGTACTCTCAACAACTGAGGCATCTTTTCAGGTCCAGTTAAAAAAAAAATTAAAGAAATGACTCTGTCACAAGTTTTTAATATTTTTCTTGAAACTAAAGAATTACTGCTATGCTAATCTGTGTTACTACAAAATTTAAAATTCATATAACTTACCTCCAGATCCTAACTGTTTATAGAATCTGTATTCCAAATGTAGCTGTGGTGCTCTGGATTTCATGGGCTCCTAGGCAAACAAATGAATAAACAAAAGACATTTCACTTCTAAGACAATCACTAGGTTATAAATTCAAATGTTTCAAACTATAGTATTAATTCATATACACTATAATATAGTCTACTAGATATCCCTATGTCTCTAGATCCATATAAAAGTCAACATTGTAACATCTGCAAATACATATAAGTATTTGGCCAGAATACTATCAGAAAAACAAACAGAATTTTTAAAAAGTAATTAAATTAAAAACATAGTTTTCTGCAACAAAAGATAAACACAACGAAAGAACAGAGACTAACGGAAGTAAAAGTTAACACAAAACCTATGCAGATGCGCAGTGGGGGTAAGAAGAAACTGTACATCACTAGAGATCTGGACAATATGTGGAGAAGCCCTGATAGACACTGGATGAGAGGTCAGTGATGATCACAAGCAAAACCCAGATTCAAATTTGAGAAGCCCAAATACATACACACACACACACACACACACACACACACACACACACACACACACACCTCACTGGAAATTTAGAGTCGTAAGGATTATTTATAGAAAACACTAAGCTTAAATTTTGAGGGGCAATATAGAGCAGTTAAAAACGGAGATTGAAACCAAATTACACTAGTTTAAACCCTCAATTTCCCACTTCACTAGCTATGTGACATTGCAAAGTTAACTAATCTTCCCATATATTGCAGTTCCTCATCTGTGTAATAGACTAAAACCTTTTGTTTCCTCCTTCTCTCAATATAGGCACGCATGTGTCTATGTATATGTGACTGTAATATAAAACTTAATATATAAAGTAATTAAAGTGGTGTCTTCAACATAGCATATTATTCATAAATTTTTGTTAACCATCTAAAAATACACGATCTTAAGATGTGAAACACTATCCCTTACACTGAAGTTAAACATATATCTACGTTGCCTGACGTCCTCCAGGCAAAAAAAAAAAAAAAGGGGGGGGGGCGGGAGGAGTAGTCCTGTCTTAGTCTAGTAATTTCAGCTGGACTCCAGTGCTTCACCAGCAATAGCGATGTTACTGTACTACCATGTAGCTACAGTCATATCACCAAAGGATGACATTTTCAGCAATCGCGGTTATTATGTGAGTAGAAACACTGAGACAAGACACCCATTCGAAGTAGGGTAGTAGTAGACAAATACGAACATCTTGTAAGCTGCGACAAAACCGCAAGTAGCTACTGAGACCTGCTCTCAAAGTTTAAAACAGTGCCTTTATTTCACCAAAATACAGAAATAAGGTATGTCTAAATATATAAACATAATATTTTTAATTTTTTTAATTTTTGTTTTTGTTTTTTGTTTCTTTTGAGACAGGTTTCCCTGTGAAGCCTTGGCTGTCCTGGACTAACTTTGTAGACCAGGCTGATCTCCAACTCACAGAGCTCTGCCTGCCTCTGCCTCTCTGAGTGCTGGGATTAAATCACCACTGGCTCAAACACAGTATTTCCAAGTAATATCTTTATGGGTGGTTCTAAATAAAATTATACCTCACCTACTGCACTCAGATGCAATAAACACAACAAACCAACACATGGAAAAGTTATTAAGGACCAAAATGTAAACATTTCTGACCTTCAAATAAAATAAGGATAATATGGCTATGGGCAATATTTACCTCAAAATACAAAAGTAAAAATTACCCGAAGTTATATGTAATAGTAACTTTTATATGTAATGCTGATCACTGCACTTAAAAAGAAAAAGAAAAACAGGCTGAATGTGGAGGTACACACCTGTAACCCTAGCACTTCAAAAGTGGCAGCAAGAGGATCCAGAATTCAAGGTCATTTGCAGCAGCATAGCAAACTCTAGGCCAGCCTGGGCTATAAGAAACCCTACCTAAAAAGCCAGTCAGATTAAAGGAAGGGTGCCCTGTCCCACTTCTCCCCATAAAAGGGCAGAAAAGAAAAATATACAAATAAACTAAATAAAAATGCTATGAGTAATGAAAAAGAGGCTGGAAGATGGCATGATCTGTATCTACTAAGGCACCAGAGGTAGGGACAGGACAAACAAGTTCTAAATCTGAAAATAACAGGACTTAGGGGCCACACCTGATGAATTATATGGCTAGGAAGCAGCCAACCTGGCAGTGGTTGCTGTCTCACACAGGACACACCCTCTGCTTCACCACTAGCACGGAGCACCACCCATTTCTACCCTGGCACACCACCTCCAACCCAGACAATGGCATACAATGGGCTAGAACATGGGTAAAAAGAACAATTCTGAACAAAATCAGAATGCCCGTTCAGATACTGTACACTTCCTGTATGCTGAGTCCCTCTGCTATGACTCTTAGATACTAACTTCCCTTGCCTGCTTTAAATTAGCTTTCTAAGATGCCTTTTGAAATTATTCAATGTAGTGATTCTCAACAGGTCAAAGTGCTGAGAATAAATGACTACTGAGTGTTCAGCCATAAATGGGACATCTATTTCAATCCCCCCATATTTCCCTCCATCTCTGCAATCTCAAGGAATATGCCCTTCTTGAAGAAGGGACAGAAAGATTTTAGAGTCAGAGGAGGGCAAGGAATGCTATAAAACACTGCCTTCTGGGCCGGACACGGCAACTATGCACAGACTCAGAACAGCTAAGGCTACCCACACAAGCCCTAGCCCATCAACAGCTCAGCACGGATGAAGGGGAAGGATAAACGAGGCATTCTCCCTTGCTAATGAGCTACTGACAGTTGATGGCTGCTGAAGAAGGGAAACTGAACTAGTATTTTAAAAAATAAAACAATATACTAATTTGAGCACTTAAAAATCTTAATATTAAAAAATCTTATCAGAAAGTAGAAATTGGTTTCTCAGTTTTGACATCTCTAAAAGCTTGATTATATTAACTGACTCTCACTACTGATTACCACAAATCCAATTAAAAACAACTGATAATTTTGACATTACTTAGCAGGCTTCATAGTATAAAGCCAAAGACTAAACCTTGAAACCAGGGACAACTCATCTGGAAAATGCTAGAGTCAGTCCTATGTATCTCTGTGGTGCCACAGCCTGACTGCCTGTCTTCATTTCAGGGAAAGGAAGGGAAATGGACTTATATTCACAAATGTACTTTAAGCTGTAGGGACTTTCCACTACAGTTCAAAGGCTTTCTTTCTTTCTTCTTCTTCTTCTTCTTTTTTTTTTTTTTTTAAGTTCCTCCCATTGCCTCTTCCTCTAATAGTCTGACTCATATCACCCTAATGACACAGGTCACACTGTCAGACAAGGGTAACAAGGGTGAGGAAAATGAGGACACCAAGCCAGCCTGGTCAAGCATCCACCAGCTTTACCAAATGTATAAAACACCAATAGAAAAAACTTTATTTAAAAGATCATTGGAAGTGTGTGTTCCAATATGGTCCTGAATGCTAAAAAACATATTTATTTTGTCTACATGCTTGAATCTGAAAGAGAAATTTTGCTTTTATCCATTTTAAAATACCTTTATACATTAAAAATACTGCCAAATTATGAACTTTTACTTCCAAAGTTTTTATGAGAGAAAGCATTGATTGACACTCTGCACAATATCACATGCTTCAGAGACATGATGGTATTGGGGCTATTGTAACAAAAGGCTAGTCATGCAAGCATTCTTCCTCTTGAATGGACACCCAAGTTATAAATGTAAAGATGACAAACTAATAAGCCAATAATTAAAAGAAAGAATTGTAGAATAATCAGTATGAACTTACCAGTTTAATTGCCACATATTCATTTGTGTATAAATTTTTCCCTTGAAAAAGGAAGAAATAAGTCAGATTCTGCTAATACTTTTAAATTTAACTTATATAACTTTTGACTGTTTAAAACAAAAAAAGTACATAAGACATTTAAATAAAGCAAAAGCTTTTACTTCCAACTTGTAAAAAGAAATTGCTAAATTTACTATCAACTCAATACTAAGTTACTAATTATAACTTACTTTGTTATAATACCATATGCAACTTAAAGAGTAATCAACATTCAAGTAAACAGTGGCTACACTTGAAGCCAGAACACCTGTACTAAAAAACGACATAAAACTCCTCACCCGTCCACTGTTCCCTTTTAAATCATTACAGAATACAGTCTTATTAGGCCACATATTTAATCTGATGTATGTAACAGACATATAAAAACTCTGGGCTGTGTTTAAAATAAAAGTAAGTAAAAAACTATTAAAGCTGGGAAATGGTGGCACATGCCTTTAACCCCACCACTCGGGAGGTAGAGGGAGGAAAACCGAGGCCAGCCTCCTCTACAGAGCTATTTCCAGGACAGCCAAGGATACACAGAGATATGTTGGCTCAAAAACCAAAAAGAAAAAAGAAATGAAAAGAAAGAAAGAGAGAAAGAAAGCTAATAAAAAAGAAAACTCATTAACTTCTTTGAGAAAAGAGTTATTAATATCTCAACTTACAACCAAATTAATTATAATTATTTAAAGTTAAATATAAGAAATGAAACAAAAAAAACCTATCATGTCAATATATGAAGACCACTGTAGGCATAAGAAAACATGCACAGAGAGTTTTATACATATATGGCCACATGAAATACTTTAAAATTCTAAATACTGAAAATAATGTTGAATATAAAGGCCTGTAAATGACAGATAAGAACACAGGTTTAACGTCACTAACATGCAAAGAGCTTAAATAAACTACAATTATCTTTCTGTTGGCTTTAAGCCAAGAAAATTCCAATGGTTAGAATCTGCAGCCCCAGGAAAATACTATGGAAAATGACAGCTAATAAAGAAAGAAGGACAATTTTAGATATAAATTAATATGTATCCTTACAAGCACATCAAAAAGAGTGAAATAAAAATGGCACATTATTTCTGAATTTCTATTTTAAATTAGCATAAGTGACTATTCTACTTAAAAATCAAATGGCTTATTTTTAAGCCAAGAAAGTGGCACTGGTTACAATGACTACTAAAAACAAAATGGGCAGTTTATCAATTTTCACGCATGGCACTTCTCTGTACAGCACTCTTTCATCTTTCATACAGCTCCTAACTTCAGCCTCAGATGTCCTGGCATTTCTATAGAGAAGAGTAGTAAAAGGGGGGAAACATTAGTAGTAATGCTGGGTAGCATAGATCTCATGAACTCAACATATTTGAAAGATTTAACTCAATAGAAATACTAAGTGTTACAAATTAAGTTCTATTCTGAAATTCATTAAGCAAACCTATATAGTTCTCAAAGTTTAGACAATATTTTATATGTTTAAGCAACTAGTTTAACATTTAGAAATGTTTTCATGCACATTTTTGAACCCATCACATATGAGAATCTAGGTGTCTTCTATGAAACATAAATGAAAAGTGCTTCTAACAATGAGGAACCTGATTTTAAGGGTCTAGCATCTAATTCCTAACTAAGTTTAAAGATGAAAAATACATATTTCCTCCCAGAGCACTATAATCTCTCATAACTATCTTTATATAATTTTTACTCTGAACTAAATACAGAAAAATTCAAAAGATGAGTAGTTAAAAATATAAATCCCACAGAACCAAAACATACCAACATTTTTGTAGGCGTTCATATAGTCTAATCTTTTATGTCACAGCAAACAAACAACAAAAGAAAGTTGAACCCTAAAGACCATCATCTTTATAAATATTAGACGTCAGGCTGAACTGTGGGGATTCCAGTCATAAATATGAACAAAGATTAAACAACACACAGTCTTGTCACTGCGTACAGCCATAGTCCTTCATTAGATTTTAATCAATATGTGTTCGACACGAAGCCAAATGGTGCACAGTGTGTCTGTCTATATGGTCTGAGTGAGATGAGGAAAATACAGAGATCCCAGTAAGCCTCCAAGAGCACTGGAGCTAGTTCACTGGTATCATCACTATTTCAAATGACATTTCCAGTTTGGTTTTCTCCTGTATTGAACCTGAAGAAGTTTTAAGAACATTGGGAATTGGAGATATTAGGGGAAACTACGGGCTTCAGATGTGACATATATATCTATAGCAGGAACTACCAGCTGTCTACCAATATTAACTCTGCACTTCCCACAACAAAGAATGTTCAAGTTTTAAAATGGTTGTTCAGCTACAAACTACATTTTCCAGGCACTTTCAGCTTAATGTGGTCAAGTGACTAACTTCACACCAGCGGACATGAAGTATGACACTTCCAATTTCCAGGAATAGAATATGTTCCTGATTCTTCTTCCTTCTTCTGTTTGGCTGACTGGAAAGGAGTAACAGCATGTGAGATCACCCTACAGACACTAAATCCACACACTGACAACACAGAGATACCCTGTGTGCACTCCGCGGGTCTGTATTATTTGGAAGAAAAGGAAGTAATTTGATTACAATTACTATATTTGGAAATGTTTAAATTTGTTGTCATAGCATCACTGTCAATTTTTAACTTTTTACGTTGTCAAGGTATGCATGTACCATGGAGTGCATGTAGTGCACAGAGGATAACTCTGAGACATCAGTCTCACTTGTCATCATAGAAGTACCAAGACTTAAACTCGTCAGGGTGGAGACAAGTCCCTCTGTACACTAACTCATCTTGCCGCCCCCACCATTTACTCTTTATTTTTACATTTTCAAGTATTTTAGAATGTTTCTGCAGAAGAAAGACTTAATAACCATAAAAAGGATGAATTTACACAAATCTTGATGTCACAGAGATATAAGGATATGGAATTTTCAGCACTATAAATTTCAAGGACAAGCATCAAAATAAGGAGTTGTGAGCAATACAAGAAGCTATAGAAACTCCTGCGGAAAAGTTAATTATGTCAAAGAGCACAGTATCTTACTTTAGATATGGCAATTCATAAATCAATATATAATACCTTTGTTGTGAGTTTTTGTGGGTTTGTTTGTTTGTGTGTTTATTTTGTTTTTAATGAAAAGTCAATCAAGCACAGGAACAAGAATAGAAATGAAGCTCGGGGAAATAAAGTTTGTTATATTCACCAGTCTGAAGAGATTATACAGAATGTTATAAAGCAGCAGTCCTCAACCTGTAGGTCGTGTGTGACCCCTTTGGGTGTTGAACCACCCTTTCACAGGGCTCAACTAAGACCATCAGAAAACACAAGATATTTACATTATGATTCATAACAGTAGCAATATTATAGCTATGGAGTATCAATGAAAACAGTTTTATCATTGGGGGGGTCACTGCAACATGAGGAACTATATTAAAGGGTCACAGCCTTAGGAAGGTTGAGAAACACGGCCATGGAGAATTGTAGAACCACCTTGTCTGGGCTAGGTACCAGAAGACAAGAGCACAAGAAAAGCTTAAGCAAAGGCCTTTCTTAGCGCTCTGGGCAGAGAAGCAGGGTAAAATAAATCACTTAGGACTGGTGTGTCTCCACAGTTCCTCTAATTGCATGACACAGAACACTGTTCCTGGGTATGCAGGAATATAAAGATAGTAAGGCTGAAGACTGGATAATTCACATACCCAAGCCATACCCCTACCTAAGTCTCTAGTCACTGCTCTTTTTCTAAGAACTGGCTCTTCTCAAACAAAATGGGTTTGTGGGTTTGTGTGTGTGTCTGTGTGTGTGTGTGTGTGTCTGTGTGTCTGTGTGTGTGTGTGTCTGTGTTTTTAAAGATGTCCAAGGAAAGTTCTAGGTATTCCAGAGGACTTAGGTTCAATTCCCAGCACCCAAATGGCAGCTCCCAACCGTTTGTAACTCAGTCCAGGGTATCTGACACTCTCTTCTGGCCTCCATGGGCACTGCACATACATGGTGCAGAGATATGTGTAAATGCAAGACACCTACACAAAATAAAGGGGGAGGGAAGGAAGAAGCCTCATCACTAAAACGCGGTGAGACAGACGGCAAGATAATGTACAATACAAGAACCACGCCAGACACTAGGACTCTCACCTCTCCTCCCCTCCAGAGCACCAAGCCGAGACTGCTAGAGCCAGAAGACTCTCAGGTACTTCACCTTTCAATTTAGCCCAATTCACTCCATAAAGTAATGCCAATACTAACCTTAGCCAGAGAAGCTTCTTTTGCAGTGAGCTGTATTTAATGCCAGTTGGCTGAAGCACTGCAATTAAGTAACTGTTGAATATGACTCCCCTAACCCTCAAGGCTCACAGAATATAAATAAAGGAAGAAAAACAGAAAGAATTTAGGAGCCTAAGAATGAGGGTGAGCTCTATGAATGCTGTCTTCTGGACATGACATGACTACTAACCTCAGGACCTCCCAGCAAACTGAGGCGGGCTTCACAAGACTGAGCCCATCACCATTATAACATGGGTGGGGCGACTCATGAGGCCCCTGTAGATTAGGAACTGCTGGCAGTTGCAAGAGTAAGGGAAAGCATTTCTTTAATGAGATGTATGCACTGGTAAGTTGCCCAGGCAGGCAGTCCTGTTTAAATTTAAACTCAGTAGGGTCATTTTCTAAAAATAAAACATGAAAGTAGGCGGGGAAGTTGTTGGGAATAAGAGCACAGAGGCACTTGGAAAGAAGATCGGGGAGGGGGGAAACTCAGAATACCTTACATATATGCATGAGATTGAGAAGATTTTAAAATATGTTTAAAAACTGTCCAAAGACCATACAAATAAAGATGTTTTAAGTATACAATATAACTCTATTTTTTGGTTATCTATGTCTGAAGTTACTCAGTATATGTCAAAAACAGTTCTAAGGATTCTGAATTGTTTGAACTTGAAATATATCTACCAACAGGTGAAAACAAAAGCTTTACTGACAACACACAAAAGAAAGCCACAAATCAACCTATCAACCTATCATTTTAATTTTAAGTGTTAGTTGGGCATGGTGGCGCATGCTTTTAATCCCAGCACTCTGGAGGCAGAGGCAGTCGGATCGCTGTGAGTTCAAGGCTAGCCTGGTCTACAAAGCGAGTCCAAGACAATCATAGCTACACAGAGAAACCCTGTCTCAAAAAAACCAAAATATAAAATAAAATTTAAGTGTTTAACATCTTCATTAAAATAAAATTTAAATTTAATGTTTTACCCATTTGTTGTTGTTGTTGTCGTTGTTTTAAACCTAGTAATAACCTGGTAGACTAGTCTCTAGCAGTGGACAGCACTGTCTCTCCTTGGGGCAACTAGGCATGGTTGGTAGGGTTATCTTTGAGCTGTATGTAAGGTTATAACAGCCAGGTACTGAAGAAATATGAAGCATTTAATGTGCCCCACAATTATGAGACAACTTTCTACAAAATAACTTTCCAGCCTAAAACTCGGCATCTTTGTGGAAAATAAGCACCCTTGTTGAAAAACACTTACCTATGAAAAGTAAACCTCATATTATTTCTTACTCAAATCTCACACACACACACACACACACACACACACACACACACACACACAATCAATATAGAAAATCAATACTCGGGATGTTGTTATTAATGTGAATTTAGTAAAAATAGGTTAAGGATCCAAAGCAGGCCTGGAGAGATGGCTCAGCAGTAAAGAGCGCTCCTTGTTCTTCCAGAGCACCCGGGTTCAATTCCCAGCATGCATATAGAGCTCACAACCATCTCTAATGCCAGGCCCAGAGGAGCTGACACTGTTTTCTAGTCTCTCCAAGTACTGCAAGTAAGTACGCAAATGGCACTAAAACACACATGCCTGAAAAAACACTCACACACATAAAATAAAAGGTTAATTTAAAAAAATGTTAGAAAGAACCCAAACCAGGAAAAAAAAATGTCTTATAATAACTTTTTCTAAACAGAGAAACTAGAGGGCTTTGAAAAGAAAGTAATGAAATGGCCCCTTATTTCATCTATGAATAAGAAAAATTAAAATAACTAATTTAGCTTTGTATGTTTATATATATGGATATAAGTGTACATATGTAAGGTACTTAAATATCTATAAAACAATGGCACGTATAAATGGAGAGGATATATTTATGTGTTGCATGTGGAAACACTCCCTCTTGGAGAGGGGGAAGGAAGCATGAGGCTTAGGAAGTAAATGATCTTCTAAATCCTAGAGAGCTGAAATTTCACAGGGTAAGTTTATAGAAGCAATAAACAGCTGCTTCAAGAAGAGACTCTCCCACCCACGAGGCCAATAAGGAAGACACTCTCCAACACGCCAAGCCGCCTATAAGTCAGGCAGGGAGCTCCAGAAACAAAACTTTTCCTGAGCTGGCACCCAGCTAGGGTGGGTTCTTCAGAGATCCCTTTGAGTAATCCCACACCTAGACTACTGATATTAACTACAACAAACTACCAAGTTCACTTTTGGTAGAATCATGTCTTTGAAGGAAAAGTCTCATATATTATTATAGTATATTAATTTGACTTTTCAAGATATCCATAGGTAATACATTTTTTTAAATATTTAAGCATCATATGCATATATAAAACATACTTAGAGTCTACATGATCATTTGATGGGTTAAGATTAGAGATACTGAGTAGTTACATTGTGGAACATTCAAGATACAAAGAAAGGAATGCTCCACAACATATAGTATAATTTCAGTATATGGCTCATGAGACATTATGTCTTATAATGTTCTGGTTAAGTTGGCCCACTAGAATTGTTTTGTGTGAATACACACATACACACACACACACACACACACACACACACACACACAGTGTATATTATAAAAATATTTATTTCTAAATTATGTGGAGAACTATAATAAAAACGACCAAACCCTAATTGATACTCTATTAGTCTTTTATATTATATTCATAAATCTATTATTTACAATAACCTAAAAAGTGGTTCATAAACATCTTTCAGTATATGATCAATGTTAAGAATTCAAGGGATGGTCTCAAAATTTGACAGAAAGTAAATAATCTAATTTCTCTAACTCTCAAATAAGAAACAGTTTAGAAATTTCAAATTAATTCACTATGTTTCAAAAATAAGCCATAAAATATTTGCCCTTTCACATATTTTAGTACCTACCAAATGCAAAAGAATCTTCCAGCTACATCTTTATAGCTATGGGCAAAGAATGTCAGTGGCTTTTTATTAGCTTGCTTCTTCATTCATTCATATTTAATGTACATTAGCAATACAAAACAAATGAAATAGAAGAGACACTACAAATTAGAGTGTTTTACAAGATGATAAGAGATAGCTCTCAGCAGAAACATACTAATTCTTTTATTTTCAACAGCAGGTGGAACCCAATGAACTGTAAAACAATTGTTGTTGCTGTTTTTTGTTTTTTTTTTCACCTCAAGTTCATAGTCTTGGTAGTCCAATGAGGAGAGCCCTTAATGTATCTAATTACCTAAGGACTGATTTCTGTGTCACCATGCCACATTCCTCACTTTTTTTCAATTGAGACAGCTTCTCTACTGCACTAGGAGTAAGAAGATTGACATCTCAAGTCTAAATCTGCCACTGAACTGCTCTGTAGCATCTAGCAAGTGCCTTCCCTGTGGAGCCTCAGTTTCCTGAAGTGGATGGACAGTTAGGAGCTTCAGTGAGCCCAGAATTTCCCAAACTACGGCTTGAGCAGTTGCTCTGAGATGCTTGTTAAAAAAAGCAATCCTGCACCTTATCCCAGACACAGCAGGGGAGAATGACACAGAAAAACAAGCAATTATAACAATGCAAATATCAATAATTTTACATAGTATCTTAACTTGACTTTAAGCTTCATATGATTCTAAATCAGTTACTAAAGGTTTTAAAATATGAAAATGGAACCTACATATTCCCCCAAAACATACTATACAACAAAAGACTTACTAGAAGCTATGGCCTTTGTAAAATTTTATTTACTCATTTTTACATGTATGGGTGTTTTACATACATATATACATACGCACATATGTGTGTGTGTGTGTGTGTGTGTGTGTGTGTGTACACTATGCACTTTAGCCTACTACTCAAGAAGGTCAGAAGAAGGTACAGAATCCTCTTCAAGTAGAGTTACAAGTGGTTGTAAGCTGCCATGTGTACTGGGTACTGGGTACTGGGTCCTGGGTACTGGGAATCAAGCCTGAGTGCTCTGGAAGACCAGCCAGTGCTCTGGACCACTGAGCAACCTCTCGATGCTTGATGTTTTAAATTACTTTTTCTTATTTTCTCTCATTCTTAAGAAATAAGAATAGTTAACCTCAAACAAACAGACAATCAGATACTTGGAAATTCCTTACAAATGAAAGTACAAATAAATAAGAAATTTTCAACATCTGCATTCTTTATAACCAGTGTTTTGGGAAACAGTAGTTAACTTAAGCTCCTAAATATAAACTTAAAGAACATAGCATCTAAAAAAAGAAAGTGCTTTTACAAGTGTATTCATTTAAAAAATGTTCTTCATATAAGGGAACAAATGAAACAGTCTTACCTAACCGTAATTCTCCAAAATTGCCACATCCAATTTTTTTCCCAACTCTAAAGTTAGGTCCAACCATTAAAACTCCAGATGAAGAAGACCCAGTTCCTCGTGTGCTGTGCCCTGACCGACCACTGGGCCGTGCCATTCTATCATCTGATTTGTCCTTGTCTTTCTTTTTATTATCCATATCAAGTTTGCGGTACTCCACTTTGAATTCTTTAATCAAGACAAGCACGATGAAATGGGGTACTGTAAGAGTAGGTGCATCACTAGGTAGCAGTACCCAATGCGCAACGTTAGCATTCAAACTTCAGCAGATAGTCACGTGACACGTGTTCATCCCATTCGTACAACTGTTCTCAGTTGTCTTCTCAGTAAAGTATGTCTTCAAAATTATCTTCTCTGCAATATAAGCTGATGTTGATAGAGAGCTGTAACATTAAGAAGAGAAAATCGTCGTCAACAAAGATAACAAATACATTTAGGAAACTGAATGACAAAAGCTTGGGTTATTTGTTGAGGCCATCGACACCAAAGTACAGTAGACTCTTAAATTAACAATTATTTTTTATGTCTATGCCTGATACCAAACATTACAAAAACAAAACTTAACTTTAAAAAATTGTTTATGTGTGGTATATGTGTGTATATGTTTATATGACCATGAGCATGGTAAAAAAAAAAAAAAAAAAAAAAACAGGTGTTTTATCAGTTTTTATTGCTGTGATAAAACACCATAATCAAAATCAGCTCATAGAAGAGTCTTCTGCCATGGGATGAGGACGGCATGGCAACAGGCAGCCCAAGCAGGAGGCTGAGAGATCATTTCTCAGCCACACACAGGAAGCAGAGAAAGCAAGTTAGGAGTAGGGTAAGCCTACCCCCAGTGGCACACTTCCTCCAGCAAGGCTCCGCCTCCAGAAGATTATGTAACCTCTGCAAACAACAGCACCATTTGGGGACCAAGTGCTCAAATCTATGTGCCTATGGGGACGTTCTCATTTAAATCGCCACAGCTGTTTTCCGTAATCATCTCCACTTTTGTTTTTCAGAGGATGTCTCTTAATAAACCAAGTGCTCCCAGCCTAGCAAGCTCTAAGGACTCCCCTGCCTGTGCCCCTTCCAGTGATAGGGCTAGAGAGGCACTCATCCTGTGGAGCTCTACATGAGTGCTGGGATCCAAACTCACGTCCTCCAGCCTGAGCAGGAGGTACTCTGCCACCTGAGGTGTCTCCCTATGCCCCACAAACACCTGACAGTCAGGGATTTGGTTGTCTTAAAATAACAAAGGAGAAAAACGTGCTTCATAAAACTATACACACTGATAGGCCTAGACATTTCAATTTAAAAGTTATTGCAATTAGAAAAAGTACTCAAAGTCTGGGAAATCAATACAGACATTCTATTTTAAAGCAGAGGCACAGAACATGTTTTGAAATATTTAAATCTAAAAGTATTTTCTTCACTATTTATGAAAGTTGAGCCTAAAAATACTTTTCAAAAGTATATTCTCATTTTATCTTCATTTACTTAAATATTTATTAATCTTTATATATTAATAAGAGTCACAAAACTGATAATATAACATAGTCTTCCTATCTCTCAAGGAAAACAATTTGTAACACTCAAACTAACTAAAAAAAGTAATTTCACCAAACTAAGAAATGTTGGAGGCGATGGGTATGAAAGTTTCTTGGACACGGGGTCTTCTTATGTATCACATGCTGATGTCAACCATGCAAAATCTTCTGACTCAGACTCCCAAGGTGTAAGATTATAGCCATATACTACCATGCCTAGCCACATGTACTGACGTTTCTAATCTACAGATGAAAACTCTAAAACACTAAAAAGGCTTTGCAAAGAGTAATCACTCATTTCCATTGTCAGCTATCAAATATACGTGAATTCCATGGTTAGTTCAGCAGCCTTATTACATGAACGCCTACTTATCTAAACAGTCCATTCCTTGTAACAACAGCTTCAAGCTAGGCTGTGGTCACACATGCCTACAGGACACAAACCCTGACTGGGCAACACAAAGAAATAAAGAAGAAGGAACAGAATACTTCAAAATATGATTTTTGATATTATACATAGAACAATCCCAAGCAACAGGTCAGTAAATAACTATACATCTGTGTGAGAAAAAAAATGAACCATGCTGCCACCCATGAAAGAACATTATATAATGAATCATAAGAATAAACACAAATATTAGAACCATAAAGGAAAATAGCTTTGTAAGCTTGTGGTATAATTTTTAAAGATAAAAATTTAATAGAACTGAATAAAAACACCAAAATTTGAGGGAAATCATTTCATATATTTATGAATATGCATTAATATAGTGCAATTAAATAGTAAACTTTATTTTTATGTGAAAAATTGAAGATATCTTCCACCAAGAATGTAGGCAAATAGCCAATAAATATATAGTCTTGTTTAATATCACTTACCAAGGAAATACAAAACCATAAAAGTATCATTTCATACTCGTAAGTAAAGCAAAACTTTAAAAGACTAACAACAACTTCACAAAAAGACCTACAAAGTCAGCTGGCCTGGGCCCATGGGTGCTCACAGAGACTGAACCAACAACAAAGAACATGCATGGACTGGTCCTAGGCCCCCTACACATATGCAGCAGATGCTAAGCTTGGTCTTCATGTGGGTCCACCAGCAACTGGAGCAGGGCCCTCTCTGACTCTGATGCCTCTCTTAGGATCCTATTTCCCTAACCAGGCTGCCTTGTCTGGCCCCAGTGGGAGAGGAGGTGCCTAGTTCCTATGGGGGCCTCCCCCTTATCTTAAGAGAGAATCAGAGCACTGGAGAAGGGGTAGGGGTGTGCAAAGGGGGACTAGGAGGAGAAGCGGGGCTTCAATCAGGATGTGAGATGAATAAATTTTTTTAAAGGAACAACTCAACAAGCAAAACAATACAAAACAAAAAAGACTAGCAATGGCAATACTAACAGCAATTTAAAAAGTAGGCCTGTCATTAATTGCTGCTGTAAGCATAAAATAGGATGACAATGTACTCAGAAAGATTTGTCACCCATTTTTATTGTACCTTATTTATAATAACCAAAAACTGGACAATCGATGTGTTCTCAATAGAAGAATAAACAAATTGGTATGTTCACATAACAGGATGCTATGTGAATCGGGAGCAGGTAGAAAGACATCAGACATAACTGAGTTCTGGTCTTTGAAATCCAGAACCAGAATAATTAAGCTACAGGAGAGGAAATCAGAGCAGTGGTTTACTAGGATGCAGGGTGTCCTCTGGGAAATAGTGTGGAGGGACTGTCTGGTGGACACATATGTCCTGTACCTTTATTAACAGGAGCTATAGGCAGCTATAGATCTGTCAATGCATAAAACTATATTTCATTTTTAATTTTATTATTAAATATTAATTTAATTTAATTTAATATTAAATATTAAAGTTTAATATTTAAACTTGCACATTGTATTATATGGACATTGCACCTCAAAATATAACTTTTAAAATAATAGCTGGGCTGGTTGGATGGCTCAGAGGGTAAAGGCATAGTACTCCAGTTCCAAAATTATCCTCTGACCTCCACACACACACATGTATTCATACAAATATATGTAAATACAATTAAATTATTATAAAATATTACCCACTCACAACAAAATTTAGCACAATATCTAAAAGTATATCATATCTCCCTTATTTTTGCATAAAGCTTAGCTTTAAAATGTGTTCTTCTAAATAATTAATGAACATAGCAATATTTTTAAACATTTTTTAAATTCCTTCTCGGCTTTTTTCCATTTAGAAGAAAATTGAAGGTTTTTCAGAAATTCTTTTGCATTTTCAATGTACAGATTTTCATTTATCTTTAAGTAGTGAGATATCCAAAAGCATATTCTAAATATAAGAATCCAAATAACCCATAAATGAAGTAAAAATGTCCCACAGCTATTTATGTACTTCTCACTCCTCACAGTCTCAGTTTACTGGGTGTGCTTCTTTTTGGTAAAGCCTGTGCATGCGTATTTGCGTACAGAAATGCTTGTAGACTGCACTGTCTGTCTAAGAGGTGCATAGGAAGTCTTCCAAGAATGCAAACTGTCCCATAACAGAAACAGAAAGTAAAGAAATAGCATTAAATTTAAGAGCTTTTACCCTCTCCCTTTCTCGCCCTTCCATCCTACGTGAACCCTAGAAGAGGGGGAGCATGGCAGCGCGATGGAGGAGGAGCAGAGACAAGAGGCTGCCCTGAGTTCCTTCCCTGGTGGAGACCCAGAACCAAGGCCCTCACCCGGACCTGCCAAGTTAGGAGAGAAGCAGGAAGAAGCAGTGAAGTCGCTTTAAATAGAGCCTAAAAAAAATATACAGACTTAACTGGGCGTGGCATCGCAGGCCTTTAATCCCAGCACTCAGGAGGCTGAGGCAGGTGGATCCCTGTGAGTTCTAGGCCAGCCTGGATTACAAAGTGTCCAGGACAGCCAGACTATTATACAGAGAAACCCTGTCTCTAAAAACAAAAACAACAACAACAACAACAACGACTTTTTAGTAGCTGAAAATAAGTACATTCCCAAACTGAACTTTCTGATAGATAAAAATAAAGCAATGGAAACTGACTAGGAAACCATCCACGGCATTAAGGAGACCAAGTAAAGAACTTAAATGACAACAATAATCACTAAGAAACTAAGACATGTCCTATTTTACCTCATTCAGTTTACAACATTCACGAAACTATTACTATTCATCAACTTGTAACACAGAATTCTTACTTTTAAAACTTTTTTGAAAACTGAAACAGTTTAAAACTAAGATTCACGTGTAGGCACTGGAGAGATGGCTCAGCGAGTAAAAGCATTTGCGCACAAGCCTTATGACCTGAGTTTGGATTCCCCAGAACCTATGTAAAAGGCTGTATTACCTGCAATCCCAGCCAGGCCCTTATAGGGAAAAGGGAGGCAGAAATAGGAATCTCCAGAAGCTCCAGGGTGCCAACTTATCTGGTTTATGCTAAGGAAAAGAGAGCTTGTCTTCAATAAGGTAGAATGACAAGGGGCCAACACTAGAAGGTGAGCTCTGACCTCCACACAGGCACCAAGGCCACACACCGAGAAACATCATACATACACACTCTTAACATACACAAAATCTCCAGTAGAAGGCATAACGGCACCTGTCTGCAATTCTATCATTTGGGGGACTAAAGAGCATTGCCAAGTTCTAGGCTAGACCTAAACAGTGATAGAATTTTCTCTATGACAGCATTCATGAGGCAATATTAGTATTTGATGATATAGTTTCTTATATGTAACTCTGTGACCCCTGACCTTAACACTATGCTTGGAGCTAGGACAGTTATACATATTATACATGAATAAGTGAAGTTTTTTTTCTATAAAGTTTAGGCTTTACTTGTACACAGGCTCTTACAAGCTTTATAAAGAAAACCTAAATGGATACCCTAATCCCCTCATTCAGAAACATGAAGTGACAATCAAGAATCATTAGACATCTAAGGAAAACTATGTGAAAAATGCTCTCCCTACCAAAAACCTCCTGGTTAGTAAATTATCTAATCAACAAAAGAGATATTTAGAATCAGAAAAAACCTCCTCAGAGCTAATGGAAGTACAGTTCATACACACACACACACACACACACACACACACACACACACTAGAGTAAATAGAATTTTAAAAGACAAACTAGGGAACAATCCTATTGTGTAAGCCAAAACTACTTATTTTTTCCCCAAGGGTTTCTCTGTGTAGCCTTGGCTGTCCTAGAACTCACTCTGTAGTCCATGCTGGCCTCAAACTCATAGAGATCTGCCTTGCTCTGCCTTCCGAGTGCTGGAATTAAAGGTGTGTGCCACCATCACCTGGCTAAAACTATCATTTTTTTAAAGGAATAAAAAGCAACACCAACAACAAACTTCAATGCTTCCAGTCTATAGCTACCAATAGCTACTAATAGGAAGGGCAGAGAGAATGAAGAAAAAGAAATAAAGGAGCACTGGATGGGATGGCTCACAACCACAACCTCAGTGCTCAGGAAACGGAGACAGAGCAATCACCATGAGTTTGAGCCCTGCCTGGTTTTCAGTCTTTCTAATGCTGTGACTCTTTAATACAGTTCCTCCCATTGTGCTGACCTCCAACCATAAAATTCTTCGGTTGATACTTCATAATTGTAGTTTTGTTACTGTTATGAATCATAACATAAACATTTTTGGAGATATACAGTTGCCAAAGGGATCCTGACCCAAAGGTTGAGAAGCACTGTTCTAGGCAGCCTAGGTTACAGACTGTAACTTGTCTAAAGAACAGAGGGATGGAGGGAGGCAGGTAGGGAGTGAGGGAAAGGAGGAAGGAAGGGAGGGAGGGAAGGAAAAGAGGGAAAGAAAGGAGAAATGGAGGGAGGGAAAGAGAAGAGGAAAGGAAAGGAAAGCAAAGGGAATCATCCAAAAAATGCTAAACAGGGGAAAGGTAAACCTAGCAAACTGCATAGATACAAAGTTAGTCTTAAAGAGTACAAGCCAAGGTCAATGATGTTCAACCCTCAGAATTAATTTTACAAAAATAATGTAACGAAATAAAATAATGTATGACCCCTAACCCTTTTAAAGTTATGCCACAATTAGCAGAAGTTTGGTCTGCTGGGGGACAAGAATTTCTGTTTCTTGCATAGTATAAAGTGAAAAGGTAAAGTAAAAGTTTACAAGGAAAGTACTATTCAAAACATCAGAGGAAAGGACTATATGAGGATAAAGTAAAGACTAAAGAGTAATAGGAAGCCAGCATAGATGTGCTAAAAACTCATTACTCTTAGTGGATACTTTAAAAGATAACACAAAATCTGACAGTGGAAAGAGCTGGGAACTCTTCATCTGAAATCTATGACCCCTCCAGCATTTTTTCTGACAAGAATCCACCATTTTTAAATAATGACCTAATATTTAAAAAGAAAAAAGCAACTAAAAAGGTATATTCTCATTTCCTCACTGAACTGTTATATAAACATCTTCTTGGAAACAATGGTGCATGTAGTTCTTTCATAAAGTAATTGCATAGTGCATGCAAAGGCCCTGGGTCCCAACCTCCCAACTGAAAAATAAATAAATAAATCTCAGAAACAATCTATTCTGAACACTAAGTAACATCTGTGGTTTTAACTATTTTTTTTAAGTATCTAAAACAGTTTCAATAGACACACTATAAAAGGCCTAAAAATATTTAAGGCAATAAGAAAGGAATGTTACATACTATTAGATACTGTTCAGTTTAGCACCCACACAAAATAAATTCATCTCTGCATTTTCTAGTCGTCAAACAAAAAGCACAAATCTCAGTAGATGTGACTCAGTGTGTCCAATTAAATTCCAGTTGCTTAAAAAAAAAACCAGCTAAGAAAAGAAGTGTAGTACTGTAGCACTGCACTGTGCCTACAGACACAGTCAGAGAGAGACTGCTCACAGAGACAGTCACGGCAAAGAATACAAGAAGGATAACTAACAGGTAGATCGTAAGATAAGGCCTGGCAACTACTACTAGGTGTGTCACAGAAATACACCCTGTTCGCAATGTTTCATAACACAAAGTATTTGTAATGCTTGAGGATATTGTAATTTTTACAACAGATGTTTTCCCTTTAACTGAAATCTTAATCCTTCTACTACCTAAAAATAATAAACATAGTTATCTATGTGTGTATAAATGGTAAACACACACACACACGTGTGTGTGTTAAAAGACAAGGAATAGGCCAAAAGAATGTTTTGGCAAATTGTCTTTACAAAGGTAAAAATATGAATAAAAAATTACCTTATTTTCATAAACAGCTTCAACTCTGATATAGTGACATCCACTAATAAAAGAGCTTCTAGATTTGGAGAACTCTGGCATAACCTGACTGTGAGTACACATACAGCAACGGGTATACTCTAATTTTATGATCACTGATAAGTCTTCAAAACAGAATCAGATTTTATAATCTGCATGGTTTAATTATTTAAGACCTTACACAGAGGACTGACCTCTTTAAAGACACAACTGTATAAAACAGAAAAACAGTCTGAAAGTGCATCTGTGCAGTTATGTTCTGCTTCTTATGTCAACCAAATCAACACTTGAATAAGAAATTTTAGATTTTAAAAATAATACACTAACTTTAAAAATATTGTTGTCATAAAAGAAAAAGAATTATTTCATGCATCTATAATAAATAATTCTTAATAAGTTCATAATTATAATACATAAGGTGAATATTAAATTTTATATTTAAATCTTATTTATGAGTGTTATTTCCCAACAGGTTTGTTACATGAAATAAAAATATACATATTTATACAAGCAGCAATAAATGGACTCAGTAGGGGTGTGTGTGTGTGTGTGTGTGTGTGTGTGTGTGTGTGTCTGCGCGCGCGCGCACATGTGTATGTGTGCACGTGTATGTACGTGTGTGAATGTTCATAAATATAACAATAATAAAGAGGCCTTGAATTTGAAATGGAGTATGGGAAACATAGGAGGTAATGGAGGGGAAGAGAAGGTCGGAAATGATATAAAGTATTAATGTATAAAATTCTCAAAAAATAGAAAATTAAAACTACATATTATTATAAAAAAAGGCTCATTTGGGATATTAAATGCTTTATTAAGTCTCTTTTTTAAAATGTACTAATTATGTGTCTTGAAGCCTCTCTAAAATTTAAATGAGTGAAGACATTTGCGATGTGATGGCTAGCCACTACATCACATGCTTCTGTTAGCAGCAAGTGTCCCAGTTACTGGTTTATGGCATTACTCCAACTGCAGTTGTCTAAGAAACGAATAAACACTTATTTTTAAAGCTAAATCATTAACCATAATGTCAAAATATGGACATAAATTTCTTCGCTTACATACTACAAAAAATTCTGCCTCAAAAGATTTATAACTTCCACAACGTTGGAGAGAAAGCTGGGCTTTGTGTCCGCACCTGCATATTCCTACAACTTCTCAGAGTCCTGTGGACAATGACTGAGGAGGCAAACCATGCAGGAAACAGTCCTATGTCAGTCACTGTCAGACAGTGCAGTGTGTTTAAGAGTCTTCTCAGTTGTAGAAAGTGAGGTAAAGTGTCATCTTTTCTGCTAATAAAGTAAAAAAAAAAAAAAAAGATTTATAACTTATCATTTAAAATTACTTAACATTTCTGAAATTTTATTTCAATGATGTCCCTGTACATTCCTAGGAAGAAAACCCAGGGCTGTCTAGCCTTCAAATCTTACCACCTAAAAGAATATCAAAAAGGAGGAGGAAGAGGAAGAAGAGAAAGAAAGGAGAAAGGACAAGAAATGTAAAAGAAAAAGAGAACTAGATTTTACATCCTCTGAACTGGATCAGACCTACTAGTCGCTCATGAAACTAATTTAATGGGTCATGTTAACTAGCAGCTATTTAAGGTACATGATCTAAGAGGAAAAAAATGGAGTGCACATATGTAATAAGGAAAAACCATATTGCTCTTTGTTATTGTCTGTCTGGTTTTTTTTTTTGCTTTTTTTATTTTGATACATGGTCTGTCTTACATCGACCTGATTATCCTAGAACTATATAGACCAGGCTGGCCTTGAACTCACAGAGACTCACTACTCTCTGCCTCTCAATTGCTGGAATTAAAGGAATGCACCATCATGTCCAATCAAAAACTCGTTTTAATGAGGCCTTCAGTTCTATAAGTGAAGGGTATGTGTGTGTGTGCATGTGTATGTGCTTGTGTGTGTGTGTGTGTGTGTGTGTGTGTGTGTGTGTGTGTGATTGATTCTAAGTAAAATACATAGGTTGTAGTCAAAAGTATTTCTAGAGTTAAAGCTACTATACAGTAACATAGTACTTTATAATCATAGTACTTTAGAATCAAATACAACTAAGGCAATTTTTAAATGTGAAACTTTATTAAATTCTAAACTTTCTCAGTTGAAAAAATTTTCTAAGTCTAATTGAATGAATTTTCTAGTCAACCAGGTCTAACTATTCTCACATAAGTAGATACTATGATATATACAGTTCAATCATGTCCCCAAGGGATCACATGTTGAAAACTGGGTCCCTAGTGTGATATTAAAAGATGATCTGGGGGCTGGAGAGGTGGCTCAGAGGATAAGAGAACTGACCACTCTTCCAAAGGTCATGAGTTCAATTCCCAGCAACCACATGGTGGCTCACAACCATCTATAATGAGACCTGGTGCCCTCTTCTGGCCTGCAGGTCTATATGCAGAAAGAAAGAACACAGTACACATAATTAATAAATATTTTTTTAAAGATGATCTGATTTTTAAGAGTCCTAGAAAAAAATCATAGGTCACTGGGACAAATTCTTGTTATAAAAGAGCCTCCCCTGCCCCCTGGCTTCCTTTCTCACCTTGTGATTTCTCCATCTACAACCACAAGGCCACTCAAAATGAATTCCTCACCAGAACCAAGCCAATGTCACCACCATGCCTTGAATGTCCAGAATTAAGACTAAATCAACTTCTTTTATTGGGGTGGAGGTAAACTATATATGTGAGCATGTAGTGTCTGTGTGGGCACATTTATGCATGTGTGTATGCACATACGTGCACAGGTTTGGGAGGCAGAGGTTGTGGCGATCTTCCTCAATCGTTTTCCACCTTATCTTTTTGAGATGGATTGAAACTAGTGCTTCACTCACAGCTTGCGTGGGTACACACCTGTAATTCAAGCACTCGGGAGGCAGAGTTCCAGGACAGCCTGGTCTACAAAGTGTAGCCAAGGCTACACAGTGAAATTCTATCTTGAAAAACCAAAGAAGAGAGAGGGGAGTTAGGGGGCGGGAGGAGAGAAACAAACTAATGTTCACTGATTGACTAGACCAGCAAGTTCCAGAAACCCAGCTGCCTGCATTAAGGTTATGGACATATGCTACAACCTCACCTGGCTCTTTTCCAAGAATTTGGGGGCTATGAACTCAGGTTCTTATGGCTGCACAGCTAGCACTCCATCATTTCATCAGCGCAACTTTTCTTTATAAAGGCACCCTACTTCAAGAATACTAAAAGGAACAGACCAATACACTAGGATGCACATGTGCATAGGTCCACACAGTATACTCTTTGTCTTCTTTTCAATTTCACAAGTGAATTTATTTTCATATTTACTTATGTGCCACATATGTGCAGATGCCTGCAGAGGGCAGAAGAAGGTGACAGCTTTTCTGAAGGTGACGTTACAGGCAGTTTGTAAGTCACCTGACATGGGAGCTGGGAATCAAATGTGGGTCTCTGAAAAGGCAACAAGTGCTCTTAACTCCTTAATCACCGAGCCACCTCTTCAGCCCTCCCCATGAGTGACTATGAACACTCAGTATTAATACATCTTTACTGAAGCCCACATGTCTGAACAGAAGTATGAAATACAGAGTCTCCAAGCATTTACTATTTGTGAATACAGAGAACTGCAGCTCAAAATCATACCTGACTCATTAAGAATTGTCTTTCCAGGTAAGATGGAGCTAGAAGCTGTAAGAGCCACTGGCTGATTACAGTTTAGAAATGAAACAGGAACCTCTTCTATAGTGGAGCACTCTGAATTACAACAACAACTAGTCTGGCAAGACATGTCCAGGGGTGCAATAGCAGCAGCACTGTTACAAAGTTCTAATTGGCTTTAAGGCCTGCTCCACAAGAGAAAACTCATGCCAAGTACCATAAATCTGGCTATGAACCCATGGCTCCAGAGCTCATAGGCCCAGTGGCGCATTTATTACTATTATCCTGCTAAACAGACACAGTATCAAACTGTCCTCTGAATTCGTCTTTCTGCCTCATCAGAGATGTCTCTTCCTGCAGTAGACAGTGGTAAACACAAAGCTCACAAATGAGCAAAGTATAGAGAATACGCGTCAGCAGAGAAATGTACATCACACTGCTACTCAAGCCCCAAAGGCTCTGGGAAGATCAAGGAAGAAAGCCTGGGTGGGAAGATTGTAGAAGCACAGGTTGGGGAGGGCAGGAGTGAAACTGTCTTTGGGAACATGATGAGGGATGAGGGCAGCACAAGTTGGACTTGGTAAGCTACTGGGAAAAAAAAAAAGACATAAAATTGGAAAGGGATGAGGTGAATATTTGGGAAACAAGCAGAGGGTTGGGGTGAATATGACCCAAACTAGCATGACCTACAACTTTTCAAGTAGATCTTTTATAGTCATTAAAAATTATTTTTTTCTGTTCATCAGGAAAGTCAAAAACATCTGATTCACAATCGTTATGTTTTTTCAGGTCAGTGCAAATACACAATAATCAAACACTAAACCACTGCTCCTAAGAAAAATACATTTAAGGTTTTGTCCAGACTCTTTCTTTGATAACAAAGTTTAATCAACAACCAATATACAACCTTATTTTATGTATTTTTATATTTTAAAACACTGTACCTGCACCAGAACAAGCCTTACATAAAATGCATTTCCTCACAACACACCCTCAGGAACATCATGCAGCATTGAGCACTAGGTCTGGGGTCATTTTACTCAAAGCCACAAAGGCAAAAGAAAGGAAAGGTCTCACGGTGAAAAGCAAAACCAGGAGACCGAGTCACCTCACTTAACCTCAGCTGGGAGAACACACTAACTAAATCAAACTTTTTTTCTACCTTCTGTATGCTCCTGTGTTTGTGATTCAGTCGAACAACATGAGGAGTATTAATTTTGAGGTTACAAATAAATGTTAGTAAGTAGGAAAATTTGCAAATATTTAAGCCACAAATAGTAAAAATCTCCTCTAACTGACAAAAACTTTCTCATTGAAAGTACTCCTCCTCATGCTGGGGAGACTATGCAGTCACACCTCCAGCACACACATAAAAAGCTAAAAGCACTGCAGCATGCATCTGTAATCCTAGGCTGAGGTAGGAGAATCTTAAATTGGAGACCAACATGGGCAACACAGTGAGAGAAACCTTGGCGAAAGAGAGAGAGAGAGAGACAGAGGCAGACAGACAGAGAGACAGAGAGACAGAGTATTCCAGAGCTGGAGAGACAGCTCAGGTGCTAAAGTGCTTGCTATGGTAAATTTAAGCCGCATTACCCTCTTGGAACTATAGCCAGGCACTACAGTCTGTGGCTGTGATCCCAGCACTGGGGAGGAAGGCAGGCAGATCTCTAGGACTTGTTGGCCATCCATTCCAGCTAGCCAAATCCTAAAGCCCCAGAATAAGTGAGAGACTCTCTCAAAAAACAAGAGGGAGACCAATTAAGGAAGACAGCAGATGTCAATCTCTGGTGTATGTACATGTGTACACACGCACTCACACTTACTTTCATCTATAAATGAATAAGGAATGAGAATTAAATATCAGCAAGACGTAACTCTTGGTGATTATAATGAAACCAAACAAGAATGAGGAATGACTGCCAGTATCACAAGAAGAATGTTGAAATCCTTCCAATGGAAGCAAAAGATCTGAAACTGAATCCAATCAAACCTCTGCATTTCATTGTCACTGTTAGGAAGCATAGAGAACACTGCTTTACTCTTTCATTTGGTATTGAGATACTCCAATTTGTTAACCGGATGTCCTCAAAGGCACAAGTCATGCTACTCAGCTCTTCTTCCCAATAACAAAATACATTACAAACTACTTAAAAGAATAATCAATGATCAATGAAACTCTTAGAAATTTGGTAGTATTAATTGATATAGCCGTTTCTTTTCTGAATAAAGGGAATATGATGATCTTAAAGCTGTATGGAAATTTACAGTTCCAAGACAAGACATACCAAAAGAAATGAAATAATATCTCATGAACCCAAGGTGACTTATACTCTAATTTTGACTCTCCAAAATGTTATGATTCAAAAGGGAGCTGGACCTTCAGCTGGGCCTAGAACTATTAGTCTAAACCTATAAATCCCTACAACGTGAACAGATGAATAGAGAGTTACAAGTTCAAGGAAACCTGGTTAATTTAATGAGCCCCACTACAAAATACAAGTAAAAAGAAGACAGGGGCCATGGCTCAGTGTTAGAACACTTGCTTACATGTAGCTGGCTGGGTGGGTTGTTTCATTATTTTATTGGGAAGATTTGTATTTTTAAAATTATATGTGTGTGCATGAATGCACAAATGCCTACACACACATAGGTGGGGAGGTCCTATCACTCTCTGTATTATTCCTTTAAGACAAGGTTTCTCTGAGCCTAAACTATCCTGACTACACCTCCCACAACACTAACTACAGTCACAGGTACATGAAGTTACACCAGCTTTTTACGTGGGTATTAGGAATTCATATTCAGGTCTTCATCCTTGTGCATGAAGAGTGCAAACACTCTTACTTACTGAGCCATCTTTCCAGCCCTTCAGATTTTACTTTTAAATTTTTATTTCTAGAGTAAGCTTATTAAAATTATTTTTTAAAAAGTAACATTCAAGAGTTTTTGTTGTTTAAATAAGGTAGTGTGAAAACAACACACACAGTTTTTGACATGATAGGTTTACCTGCAGTAATATACAGTAATAATATATAATTATTAACATATAGTAAGTACAACCAGGCATGGTGGTGCACGCCTTTAATCCCAGCACTCGGGAGGTAGAGGCAGGTGGATCACTGTGAGTTCAAGGACAGCCTAATCTACAAAGCAAGTCCAGGACAGCCAAGGCAGCTATCACAGAGAGACTATGTCTTAAAAAAAAAAAAAAAAAAGTATGTATGTATGTGTGTGAGTTTGTGAGTGTGTGTATATGTGTATGTGTGTGTGTGTGTGTGCAAGTACAGTGCTTTCTGCACTCATGCCAAGTGCACAGAACTCCACTATAAGTTCTAGGTCTTGCCATTTAAGTGGAGAAGTTGGCTATCTATGAGGTTCAACATGCTCACTCTAGGATGTGCACCTTCAAGTGCCTGGTATCTTGGTACATTCAAAAACACAGCTAAGAAAACAGGTGTCAGCCGTGCTGGCTGATCCATCCCCTTCGAGATGAGAAAGAAAACACAAAGAACAAAACCCAGAACACCACACCTCACAAATCAGGCAGTGTGTCCTTCCCTGACGATACCGTCCCTTCCCTTCCCAGCACGTTCCTACTGAATTATTAAATGCAGATTTGTTTCTGTACCTTTATAACAGGAGAAAAATCTGATACAGAATGCCACAATTTTAAGTTTCTTAAGGAACATTATTTTGAGGAAGGAATGAGGAGAGTACAAAGAACAGGAGAGAAAGAAAAAAGCAAGTCAAGAGAAAAGATAAGGATTAGGAAGTAAAGGGAATGGAGCCAAAGTAGGTATAAAGAAATTTACAGTAAAGTCTTAAAAACAAATAAAGGAAGTTCAGGGAAACGAAAACAGAGACATTATAGCCGCACCCCTGACTTTGTCATTAAGTGGGGCAGGGGCAGAGACAAAATGCATAAAAAGAGGGCTACCTGCGGGTGCTTTGACCTCAAGTTAGCACGCACACTATTTCCCTTGGTATAACCCTGGCTATTGAAAAGAGCACCTGAATACTCAGCTAAGCCCAGACTCCTTGAATGGTTCCATCCTAACTACACTACGCTTGTTGGGTCTCAGTCAGGCCCAAGATCCAGGGTTAGCTGCTACTCAGTAAAAAGACTAAAGAAAGGAGGAAAAAGTAGACATGCAGTGAAGGGTGGGACTTTCAGTAACTGTTAGAGAAACTAATGCAGAGTAAAATGAAGTCCTCTTGATGTGCATAAACTTATAAGAAAGTTAACTACCATCTACTGAAACTATGCAGAAAAGTAAGATACAAATGTTCCTATTAGGTAATTTCAGTTAAGGAGCAGATGCAAACCCATCCAAGTCCACACAGCACAGGACAAATCCAATTCCTTCACAAAGTTCCTGCAGTCACCCTTTTAAGTTTTCAGAAAGTCTCAAGATTTTTGACAGGTGGTATAGAGTCTGCAGACATCTGAGTAAGGACTGGGATGATGCAGGGAAGTCTGAGACAGCACACTTGAGAGAAAGAGGGAGGGAGGGAGGAAAGAGAGATCAAGCATTTGGCCTAATGAAACCTATAAATACATAAAATAATGGTAACAGTTTAGGGATCAGATATATACCTCAGTTGGTAGACTGCTTGCCTAGCATGCACAAGACCCTGTCTTAACACCCCAACACTAAAAAAAAAAGAAAGAAAGAAAGAAAAAAGGAAACCTAAAGGGCTAGCAAAATGGCTCAGCACATAACGGACACTGCCGTGTAGGAATGGCAATCTGAACTGAGTCTCCAGAATCTACACAAAAGCTGGAAGGAGACATAACTCTACACACATGCCTCAGCACATGCACACCACACACACACACACACACACACACACACGTACACCACACAAACCTGCACATACACCACATATAAACACAGTTAACAATTTTAATATTATTACATCTCAGAACAGATTTTGTATTTTTAAAACCAGGCTATCCATGCCAAAAATAAAAAATTGGTATTTCAGAACATTTTCCATGGTAAAATTATTAATAACAAACTGCAGTCCTAAGACACAGTGCTCATTACTCTTTACTGCCTGTTGATTTTTACTGTGGTACTGTGGTATTTTCCTAAACTAAAAATAATCCCTGAAAGTCATCCATACCATTCACAAACAACATGTTCCTCAAATCCTATGTTCGCAATGTTAAAGCTCTCTACTACAAATTCTCAAATACCAGGGTAGTTTTTAGAAATCTTTATCTTACGGTTTATAGAATAATGCCAAATCCAAACTTAAACCATGCAGTGCATGCATGTGTATGTGTGGTGTGTGTGTGTGTGTGTGTGTGTGTGTGTGTGTGTGTGTTTGTGTGTGTGTGTGTGTGCTAGAACTGAATTGAACCCAAAATGGCTTGCTCCTATTCTGTGGGACCGAAAGTGCTGTAATCACTGAGGCTACCCTGAGCCAAGAATTAGCATCAAATGAGACACAGTAAAGAACCTCAAGTAGTCATCAACTACAAAAAAAATCCTATAGTGTGTTACTCTGTATACATTTCTTAACTATATTCAATACATACTATAAATATACAATTACTGAAGATAAAAAATATTTCTAAGGAAAAAAAGCAGAGGTGCCTGTCACCATGATACATAAGAGAATGAAGAAGTGCAGTCTACTACATGATCACTTACGTCTCCTGTCCTGTCATTTTGAAACTTAGGAGCTAAAAAAGAAATTCAAAGGTCTGAGGTCAGTCTGGATTACATGCCAAAACCCATCTCAAAAAAAAAAAAAAAAAGCAACATGATCAATATAACATAAAATGAGTGACTTAGATGAAATTGTTTTTGTTACTCCCTAGTTGATCCTGTAATATCTTTTTGATAAATTTGCCATTAACAATCTGTTCTAGCCTTGATACTATGCCAAAGCTTACTTATGCATAATGAATAGGCCCTCACCAAGGAAGCTGGGTCAGATCTTATGAGGTGACTTTTTAAAACCTAGTACTCTGAATAATAGCTGGGTGTGTGTGTGTGTGTTTATTTATTTGGTCTCATTTTGTAGACCAGGTCGGCCACAAACTCATGGCAGTCCACCTGTATCAGCCTCCTGAGTATTAAGACTATAGGTGCTGATCCACCATGCCTTCCCCATGCATTTCTTTTATCATTTTCACACCTCACCCCCAGTAAAATGATGACAGTGTGAAGTCATCAATTTTTAATGGTAAAAGGTGTGTATAAAGGAGGAAATCAGATTGTCAACATTGCAGCCAATTGGAATAGCCCACAGAAATCTAAAACATATCAGCCCAATAACCACATTCAAATATAAATTAGTCAGGTAACATCCTACGAAAATGTTAACAGGAATACGGGCCAAGAGCCACTAGAAGGAAATGTTCTCCAACACCAAAGTGTTAGAACTCTCAATCAAGTCTACGAGAACAATGTGATTGATAGATAGATAGATAGATAGATTCTTCTATCTTCTACTATGGGGGGAATATATGGAGTAATATTTTACTCAAAGTATGTTTAAAAGCATGTAGAATAAAGTTCACTTTCATGTATTTTCTTTCTCTCATTCCAAATACTCATAAATCATTTTCCAGTCTTCAAAAATTTACCTTTTATAAATAGAGAATTAAGGTAATTAGCAAAGCATACAATAGGTATCCCATGTGATCAACTAGCTTTCAATGGATCAGAAACAAAGAATGACTTTTTAAACTGGCAACATGTAGTACCTTAGCAATAAGCATTTACAGAATCTCATTACATACAGGTGTTTTAGCCCCACTGTACCATGACATTCACATGCTAGAAAAGAACTCAGAAAACAATCCATTTGCATGAGTTAAAACTGGTATCACAGAAGTCCATGTCTTGAAGATTTAGGAAGTATCTTAGGAATATTGCTTTCAGATCTCAGGAATGAATATAAAATATAAAATGCTTTATAAAACTCTGTACCAACAAATGCCACCTACCCAACAACTAGTATCTAGTAGTTACACTTGAAAATTAGTGCTAGGTAATCCCTGGTTACAATTTCATTGTAAGGACTCATGAGTCATATGTTTGCACAGCATAAGGCATACATAAGACTAGAGGGACAGGATGAATGTTCTCTCTTCTCCATTACATTATCAAACATATCAAAGTACAGTATTCAATGTTAGAATTAGTATTTTACAGAAATAAAAAATAAACATAACAGACTGGATGTACAGGAAAAACACATTTTTCACTTCCCTTTTCACAAAGAAAATTCTGAACCTAATCTTAACTCTAAATATATCACATTCTAAAAAAATACACAATACAATCATTTCAGAATATTGAGAAACCATTACTTCTATAAAATAAGTTTATTCCAACATGTATCACATGGCCAATTTTTTAAAATATTTTATTAATTTATTCATATTACATCTCAATTGTTAGCCCATCCCTTGTATCCTCCCATTCCTTCCTCCCTCCCACTTTCCCCTACTCCCCGGTGGCAGTGAAGGGAACATGACAGAGACAGGCAGAGCCCAGAGCTCCTAGCCAGGCAGTCTAGCTCCAGGTCTACTGAGAGACAATCACCTCAAAAAATATGGTGAAGAGAGAGGAAGGAGAACCTGGCCTCTGCAAGTGCACTCACGGGCAAATGTACTCACACACACACCTACACATATGAACACACGCATACACACATACTCTCACAACAATCAACTCAAAACTTTAAGATAATCTCAATGTATTCAATTTTTTTAAAAAAAAATTAAATGTGCAGATACATTTAAAAAGCATTTATTCCAAGGTATTACACAATGGAAATAAATTAAATGTGAAAAAACCTAAACATCCCTCAGTAGACATCTATTCTCTTTACTCAAAACAAAAACAAAAATAAAAAAGGTACTTTTTCTAATGAAGTATTACACAGACATAATTGAAAATTCAAATACAGAAAAATACCAAAAGTTGAAAAGTAAATAATTCTAAATTATGTCACTTATAAATAACTGCCATTAACATATTCTTTTGGAAGATAAATAGCAAGTATATTTACGTACATCTGTACATAGCTATGCCTTTCCTTTACATATAATGAGGGTAGGAAATGTCTACTATAACCTTCTTCGGAATGAAAATGCATAAGTGGCTGTACACTCATTCTGCTTTGCATGCGCACTGAAGCCAGTCAAACCTGAGATTATTCAGTGAGTGTATGACACACAGGTGTGCACTTCAGTGTTTTGTTACTGCTGCTATTTGAAGGAAAATTAAAAATCTGTTACCTTAAAAAAACCTCTGGCTGAATGCCTGCGAAGACTAAGAACACAGTACCTGTCCTAGAAATGCTTGGCTAACTCCCTTACAGTCGAGTCACAGCCCAAAGCTGCAATGCGAACGAGAATACTTTTATGGCCTCCCACCAGTTGGTCAGAGGTGTATGATGCTAGTAATTTGGCTGTGAGAGTTCTACTAATCAAGTACATGACATCAATATTTCCCTCAACCTTCCCATGGCTCATTCCATTTTAAAATTATGTGATTCTCCCAAGCCTTCCCACCACACCACAACTTACTCCTGTTCTCAAATTTGGTTTAAAAAAAAAAAAAAAAACTTTTCCTCCTGTCATTGAGACTCCACAATCCAAGTTTGTCTGGCAATTTTTATTTCCTCAGTTTACTCTCCATTTGTGTGAGAAACAAAATAATCCACTGAGGTCAAAGGTGTAGGCAGCATTTTGAACAAAGACCAGAGGGCAAATTTTTGGTAAGTAAACATATTCATGCAATATTTTTATTTGAAATTAGAATATCATCAAGAATGCCATGTAAAAACAGAATCTTACTACTTAGATAACCTATTTTAGTGACTCAAAGTTAGTCAATTTAAAAACTAGCAATATTTTTAGTGTTGAAAATATTCAGACATGAGCATACTTAAGACATCACCATGGAAGCTTTCTAACCTTTCATCCACTGCATCTGTATAACACTGTGGAGTTCAAGGTTCATTTACATGCATTATTTATTTCATTCTCAAAACAAGTAGATATAATGGTCACTATTGATTACATCTCAAATACTCACTTCACCCATTCTTCCTTCACTATTTTCAAAATCCTCTCTCCACTATGTAAACGCAGGACAGGGATATTATACCCTCACTAGTAGACACCAAAGTACTTCACTTGTCCTAACTAGATAAAACAGGTTCATCACCTAACTCTGATCAAGAAAATATGAAGGGAAAAGTAAGCTGTTAGGCCAATGCTAAGATCTCTTTAATTTGGGAGTGGGGGACAAAATGGGGCCGGGGGCAGACAGGTAAGCCCCGCTCCTTCTTCTCCCAATACATGCTGACAACGTGATCTGATAACAGCCTAAGGATGAACTGAGATGCGAGTACAGACAGCACAGCCACAAAGCCACAGAAAAGCAAACCACTAAAGACTCAGCCTTGAGCCTTCCCAGTGCAATGCTGCACTTCAGGACACACTGCATTTCAGCCTTCTAAGTAGTGGAACCCACATGCATAACATATCCCTGTATCTTTCCCAACGTGGACCTTGTTAGGTTTTCAGCTGCAAAGTCTCCTTTACAGCTTGAGCTAAATTAGGCAGGTCAGCATAGCAATCTTAAGCTATCAGACCAGCATGCTTTGCACCATGTTCAAGTGTTCCTGATACACATCAAGGGAGTGGTATTTTTACTTTCTAAGAACAACCTCACCTACCAATTCACCCCAGCAGTCCCTACTTAACTTGAGGAGCTACAGAAATGATAAGGTTCTACTCCAGTGTTGATGCTGTATAAAATAGCACAGGAAATCTGGTCAAGGGCTGTAATGCAAGCTATATGAGACTAACATTAATAATTTGGCTGGATATTTAAACAATTTACTCTGAGAAATGACCTTGTGGGAGGGTCAGGAATATCAGAATTTCCTTCTTGTCTCAAAAGAAGATGCAGCCTGGTAGAGTGGCCCAAACCTATAATCCTAGCACTTGGAAAGCTGACAGGAAAGTTTAAAGTTCAAGATCTGCCTGAGCTACACAGTCAACTCCCAGCTAGCCTGCACTACAGAGTGAATCAACTCAAAAAACCAAAGCAGTAAGTCATTAAGAGATACTACCAAGTAAATGTCAAAGGAGGTGTAACTAGGTGATTAGATTTTAGCAGATATCTCTTAGTTTATTTATTAACAGTTGCGAGTTAGCTTTAAAGAGAAAAAAAATTCTTTAATCTGCAGAACGCCACCAAGAAAAGACCACAGGCCCTAAATAATTTCGTGCAGCTAAAACACAAGGTCCATTTACAGGGCAGTCTTGGACTGCACAGCCAGGCTCCTTTCTTCAAGCAGGAGCTCATTGCTGAGAGTTCCACGTTGTTTTTCTTCCAAAAGCCACACCCATGGTACATCACCTCTCATTGCCAGTTTCTGCTCCTTAAATGTGAAAAGGCATCTCACAACACTTAAGCAGCCTTACTATGGGGTCTTTATACATTGCTCTGGATTAAAATCATCTCACTGTCCTCCATATTTCAACTGTAAGTGGCTTTGTTACATTCTTGTTTCCAAAGCAGCCAAATGGTTCTCATACAAACATTTTTCTGACCTCAGAATTTGCTGAACAAGGTTTTACTGCAATACATGACTACAAAATCAGGTGTAACTGCCACTGACAGTTTGTGGAGAAGAAACACAAATGACTCTTGGTAGGAACAACTGGTAGGAATGAAAGTTCAAGAGGAAACTAGAGAGTAGCTTACTGCCACGCCGAGCAGCCTGGGCCTTACTCTTTAATTCTACAGGGAGAAGAGAGAGTACAATTTAAGCTCATGAGTGGGTTTAAGCAGCGGTCACTTAAGAGGCCTTCTCCTATAATGAGTCTTCCCCGGAGTCTTTGGTTATTCTACATACCAATCAGGCCTCTAACAACCGATGGCAATCAGCACTTTCTGAAATGGGGATTTATATAGCATCACACCTTGGCACTTTGACATCCCTTTACTGAATCTTGATGAAGAGTGTAATGGCAGAATCAACCTCAATCCTCAATCTCCCCTCCTCTCCCCCCAATACACACACACACACACACACACACACACACACACACACACACACACACACACACACACCAAATGTAGCTATAAGCTAAAGAAAGTACTTCTAGGCAATCCAGAACTGGATAAATGCATCTAAAAAACCTGAACACAACTTCAAGTCTGACATTACTATAATAGAGGAAAAAAGCATTAAGTAGCATGCATATGTGTGTGTATTTAACATAACTGATGTAGATTTCTGTCTTAAACCACAGAAAGCTATAAAAATAAAAGACGACAAGATTCAGCCACAAACTTATTAAGCTTATAACTCGGTTATATATATCATTAGTAAAGAAAATGGCCAAGAAGTATTTCTTTCTACTAAATCCTTCATTGTTAGGAATGCTAAGGTGGTAGGCAGGAAATGGATGAAGAAAATATAACAACTTACAGCCTAAGAACATAATCAGTATGCGCCAGGTCCCATAATATAAGGGAACTTCAGACACATGCAGTCTCTAAATCTCAACTGTGAGGAGGGAGATAGGAAAACACGTCTAACAGCGAGTATCTAAAAATAATCTCCACATACTTCTCTCCTTCACTATTTTCTATGCGAGCCTTCTACCACCGAGCCTTATCCTTGGGCCTTATTACATATTTTCTAAGAAGTTCCCAGGCCCTCCAGAGTCATTTTATATTAACAGATAATGTATACTTGATTCCAAAAATAAGACCCCAAGTATAATTCTGTCTTGTGGATCAACACGAAGGAAATACTTATCACTGAAACTCTGTTTTCCAAGCCTATACATTCTTTGCAACTGGAAAAAGACACATAACCCAAAATTGCCAAGTGCAAAGACAGTGCCAACTTTCTTCTTAAAGAGTCAACACTGGCACACACTAACAGTATCAAATAATACTGCTAAATGCCAACTGTTTGAATAAAGACAAAAGGAATATGAAAGTTGAAGAAAAATACTGAGGACTATTATGTGAGGAAAAAGAAGATTCAGATATATATTGTTATTCTCAAGATATATTTCAACAGCTAACTCAAAGTCACTTAGACTTCTCTCTTCCCAAAATGGGAGTCTCATAATTTAACTGAATCCCCCAGTAGAGTTCAAAGTCTTATTCAAAGTTTACTGAAAAGTAAATTGTTCTTACTTTTGTTTTTAGGGAGAGATTTCAATATAATACAAATTTGGTTACAATCTAAGGTCTTTTTAGTATTAAGAGGCAAATCAGAAAGAGGAAAGAAAACGCTCACTATAACATGATTTGCGATTTCACACACACTCAGAAACTGATGATATGAGGGTGACATTTTTCTAACATTACTTTGATAGTGATTTATTGAGAGTTAAATGATACCTAAGATGACTAAAACCTCACGTGTTTACCTATAACTGGTTATTCTCATTTTACCATCTTACTATTACAGTTAATTTTCTCCCTGTGTAGATTTCCTCACATTACACTTTATCCACACCATTATTTCACCTTCAAATGTATTCACAGTAACAGATTATGCAATAGCCTGCATTTTGTTTAATATTTCAGCACTCCTTTTGTTAAACCAATTCTTGTTCTTTTGGGGGTGGGGGTTGGGGGAGGGACTAACCAAAAACTATACCATAATAATGATCTGTTCTGTTCCCAGCAGGGAAAAGATTACAGGATGGATCAGAGGGAACAGAGAAATAATTGGAGAGCTTCCCATTTCTCCCTGAGTCATTTTTACAATTCTGATTTATTTCACGTAAAACCAATTACCAGATTGCCAGGCACACCCATAATCAAATGTAAGAGGAGAAAAATTATAAAGCCACGTATTAACTCTTTTCCATTGTATATGTCTGTTTTCCCCAGTAGCATGGGTGACAGCCAGCTAACTATTGGGCTACAATTCGCTTCCTTTAACATGCCATTCTTATTTGTCCACCTCCTGTCACCCCAGAAGAGATACATTTGAACCCTCACACCTCAAACTGACTCATTTCTAAATACAAGGCATTCTGACCCTTCACAGTCTGCTCTCCACCTACTTGGACACAGCTTCCTCTTCCACAGCAGCTTTGCATCCAGCTCAACAGGTGCTCTAGCACGCAGCCCTGACAGTGTTCAGCCCACTCCCTTCCCTGAGAAAAGCACTGTCCCCAGCCCCCTGTGCCTAAGAGAATATTTAGGGCCCAAACACAGCATCACAGCTCCACGCTCATTCATAACTCCCTTCAAATTAGTACCTTCCCCACACAGACTTCCATCCACCTCTAATAAAGCCTGCAGGAGGCCTGTGATGCAATTAGTTGTGAGCATGCCTGCTTCTCCCTTGAAGGCAGCTGCAGTCTCCTTCATCTTCATGCTTCCACTCGACTTTCTAACAGCATCAAGAGGTAAAGGTATGAGCTCACTAAACTATCCCTTGATTCTAGTCCCAATACTTTATTTTGAAAAGAGTTAACAAACGACTTTCCTGTTTTTAGAGGATTTGTGTTGTACATTATTAACATCTACAAGTCAAATGAAAATGTCAATAACTGTATAATTCCTTAATTTCTGATCTGACAAATGAGGGTGTCATGGAGTACGATAAATCATCAATAATCACTCAAGATTCCCCACAATCTCAAAGTCTCACCTATATCAATATTAAAAGGCAAGATGGAACACTACTAGCTGGTTATCCTAATACTCAAGAGACTAGAACAGGAGGATAAAGAATTCAAGCCCAACCCCAGGCCATGTAGTCAGACCCTGTCTCAAAATTCCAAAATGAGTAAAACAAAACACCCAAAAAAAAAAAAAAAAACCTTTCTGTCACCAAGTTCTATATGAATTCCGTCTACCTGATGCATACATCTCCAAATATGCAAACTCACTTAATGCAAAACTATACATTTTATTAAGAATAAGAATATATGTGAAAAGAACACAATGTACTTGGTAACACTTTTCTTCCAAGGCCTATAATATTAATCTTTGTGCAGCTAGGAAAGCTAAAATACAAAATAGTAACAATATATCTTAGGTCAGAATCACAGCTGAAAGCAAAGTTGGGTAACCATTACAAACCACCATAGCACCTCTCAAAAATAAGCAACTAAGAATGTAGCAAAGCATTTGACTTTTAGCAACAGAATATTATTTTCCAAAACCAGTCTCACGTCTAATTCTTAATAATTCTTATACAACTTTTTCACTATTTCTCTTCCGCGTTGCATTTACAGGGACAGCCCATATTCTTCAAAGAAACGTATATTTTAAATTGTTTGATTTCATAGTTCCATATTTCTACCCGTGACCCAACGTCACGTATAATCGCAAGAAGTGACTGCAAGAACAGAAACAGTGTATTTTCGTAAATTTATTTTTTTAAAGGTATTTCATCTTCTACTATCAAGTACATGTTGAACAGAATGCTCAGCGGGGGCACTGACCTAAGCCTGGGTACTCATCACAACAGTTAAAACTCAACCCCAGCCTGTAGCAGCAGTAGCTGGCTGCTACTCAGACTTCTCCCTCAGGCTTTTTTAACTTTTCGTCCTGAAACACGAGGTGGGCGAGCAGGAGGATGGCACAGGCCTAAGTCCCCGCAACCCCAGAGGCACACAGGATCTCCATCACCACCCTGCACCCGAGAAATGTGGTGCCACCTCCCCCGCGAGCCGATAAACACACCAGCCCGACCCACGTCGCCGCTTTCCCCGAACGGCTCGGCCAAGTTCGGAGTCGGCGGAAGGCTCGGCACACCGGTCCGCCGCCGCCGCCGCCGCCTCGGTGGAGGGAAGTTACTGCCCGCCGCCCCGGAGCTCGGGCAGCCGCGCGGCCGCCGGGCCCCTCCCCAAGCCCGGGCCGCAGCCCCCGCGCCTCCCGCCCCGGCCTCGCCCGCCGCCCGCACCCCTGGCCCGCCCGCCCGCCAGCCAGCCAGCGAGCCCGCGGGCCTCCGCCGACCGGAATTTACCTCAGAGGCGCGGCCGCGGGCAGCGGGCTCGGCCCGGCGCGCGCGTCCGCCCGTCAGCGCCGGCACATCCCCGCCGCCGGCGGCCGCAGAAGATGAACGAGGCCCGGGAAGGGAGGCGCGAAGGAGGGAAGGACCGGCCCGCGTCTACTGGCTCTGCGCGCCGCCGCCGCCGCTGCAGGCGCCTCCTACTGCCGCCCCTGAGCGCCGAGTCGCCGTCCCGGCCGCGGCTGTGGCCACCGATGCAACCGGGAATGAATGCACGGCGGCGCCTCGCTTATCCGGAGGTCAAACATCCTTCGGCCTCGAGCATCCGGAGCGGCGCCGGACCCGGAAGTGAACACATGAAAGGAGGGGGCGGGAGGGAGAAAGAAAGAAAATAGGGGATTTTTTTTTAAAAAGAAAAAAAAGAGAAAAAAAAAAAAGGAAAGCGTCTAGTCTCTCCAGCGGCAGGGGCCCCCAAGCTGCCCGCATCAGCGAAAAGAGCCGAGTGGAGCCGAAGATGACACCGGCCGACTCGGATTGGTCGACTCGCCGGCTGGAAAGGAGGCCGCGCGCTCATTGGCTGCCAGGACCTAGAAAGTCTAAGTCCCGCCCCGTCCCGCCTTCGCATTAGCTGCGCGCGAGAGGGGAGCGGTTGTAGGTCTCTGGTGGTTTCTGGCCGAGGCCGTGGGAGGCAGTCTGAGCGAGGTCTGCAGAGAACTGGGAAAGCTTTAGAAAGGCTGCTAAGAATCAAGAGGACAGAGCGGTCAGGGTGTCGTTGCTCAGCCAGGATGCCGAGGCCTTCTTGAACAGTGTCTGGATGGTCCTCCTGGTGCCAACAAATCAGGACCAGGTTGACATGTTCTCCTTCTGACCCCTAGAGCTATACACCACGGATTCAGGATGCTTAGAAAATGGCTTCTGGTTCACGTTTTGTGAGCTCAGGTCATCATCCCCTGAGCTCATACTGTGTCATCGATATTATTGCAATTTTTCTAGTGATGCGCTTGGAGTCCGGACACAAAACAAGACTCAAGTCATTAAGTTGTAAAGTTCAAGCTGGAATCAGTGGTTTCGGAATCTGCTTCCCAGGCCACCTTGAACGAGTAGAAGACTATATTCTTCATTAAGCACTGGTTCATGAGTAACAACACCAGCGTTGTGTAAACCAGTCAAGCCAGGCACCACAGCCGCAGGCCTGTAATCCCAGCTATTGGCGAGGCTGAGAAAGGTTGGAGCTAAGGGAGCTAGGGCTGGCTTGAAACTCAGTGATAGAATACTAACCCAGCATTCGGGAGGTCTTAAGGTCAGTCCACAGTTAGAGGGATGGGGCCGGGTGTGTTGGGGAGACAGATATGATTTATACTTGTTCAGTCTTAGGTAGTCACGTATCTCTCTTCAAGCAACATATCGCAAAGGCTCTGATCTAAAAAGCTAATCTTCCAAGGACCAAGTACAAGAAAATAAATGAAGTTAAGCTTAATAAAAGGAAGACATGTGGCTACAAGACACACTGTTCTTCACTCCCAACCATTGTATGCCATCTACCTCAGGTGAGTAAGGCCAATGTTCTGTCACTGAGACATCTACAGCCCTCATATTATTTTATTTTGGGACAGTCTCACTAAATTGCCTAGGCTAGCATTGAACGCACTCTGTAGCCAAGGCAGACTTTGAATTTGTAGCCCTCCTGCCTCAACGTTCTACGTGGTTGGAATTATAGGCTTGGGCCACCAGGCCTGGCCAAGTTTCAATAAATCATGCAAACTCTTTAAAGCACAAATACAAATACCTGGATTAAATATATTCTAATTAGTGAGAATGCTTATATTTCTAATACTTCAGTAAGTAGTTTTCATTGATATTTGGCTGGAAACTCATGAATACAAACCAGCAAGAAAAAGTCAATATGGAAATGGTTTATATCAACAGAGGAAAAGCCAAACCAAAGACATCTCGGTAAAACTCTCTGGAGTGTCATGTCTCAACCCAGCAGAGAGCCCGAGCTTTCCAGTCGGCTACTTTGCAAGCAAATGCAGTTTGCTTGTGTCACTCGCCCTGACACTGCCGCTCTTCAGGCACACATACTCTACTGATAGTTTTTGTTTCTCCTGTAGTGTCAGTCTGTGTGCGCAGGTGGTTGTGCTCTTTATAACACACTGAAAACATTCATTTGTCAAGTTTCTCTTTTGTGAAAAACTCTTGTTTTCTACCAGTTCTTTGCTGTGTGGGAGAGAGGGAATCGTAGGTATACTAAGGAGAGCAAAGCTGGCCAGGTCTCTCCTTCCCTAAGACATGAAGTTTCAAGCAGGAAAAAGAAGGAACTCAGTTAATTATAAGCAGGAAATTATGAGATTTATTAAAACCTTACAGAGAAAAACAAGGCAACACATTCATTTTCGTCTTGCACATGTTACCTCTAACCCGAAGCCCCGCTGTGGTGATTTGCTGCTTGACCTAGGGGAAAACCTGAGGCATTACCAAACTAAACTGGTTGGTTTCTTTTCCAGTAGTATCGTTAAGGTCAAGTACCCGTGGCAGAGATGTAACTCAGAAAAGGCAAATAGTCAAAGAAAAAGAGAAAGGAGACACTAACAAATAGCCAGGGATTGGAACAAGAGCCGAGCAGCACATCTTAGTCACGTCATCTGGAGGGAACCCTGCGTTCAAGAGGTGCAAAAGGAAGGGAAGGGGTTCCGTGACAATGTCAGTCACATCCAGCAGCTACCTCTAGTTATGGGAAAGTATTGCGTAGCAAGCTTTTTTTTTTTTTCCAATTGTTGTAGAATGTTATCCTATCTTCATCATTACGTGACTGTGTACAGGTCGTCCATAAGCTTCACCCACTCACTCTGTGCGGGTCCAGAGACCCGCCCCCCAAAACAATACAGCCTATTTCCATTGCTTTGGATTGTTCCCCAGTCTATAAGGTAAGAAGCTATTGCATGAGGCTACCACGCACGTTGGTTGCAGGACATAAAGAAATGTTGGCACTGAGCAGAAAGCTTCCTGCCTCCCGGCTACTTTTCACAGAGCCAGGAAGTGCTATGTAAGCTGCTGAAAGAGAAGATTCATCAAGTCATCCCCAGGGGCGGATCCTGCATACTACGAGAATGACCTTCCAGGCAATAGTGGCATGACTGTAAGGAGAATAAGCAGAGTTTCTTCTTAGGTTCAAGGCCTTTTGCACTGGAGGGAATCCATGCTGGGTACTATAAACCTAGCCATAGGCTCTAAGAAGGAACCTACCTCCCACCTTCATGTTGCTAAATGGAAACAGTGTCAAATCGCCCTCTAAATATTGATGTTTATAGCCATAGATGTACTACTTTCAGTCTTGGTCAGAGACGCTTCTTTTTCAGTAAATTGAGGTTAATGCTGACTCATAACCGGTGAAAGTGTTGAGAAGAAGTGATTGTTAACTGTTTGGCCCTAAATGAACGATCAATATCACACACACACACACACACACACACACACACACACACACACACACACTGACACACTGACACACTTCTATACCGTGTCCAAGGCTTAGGATACATTACAGAAGGAGCATAAACAATGTGAGAGCTGGTGGATGCAGAGGAACGCTGTGAAACACTGTGTCCTGCACATCGCGTGGTCATTGCACTCGTGAACCCAGAGCAGCTGGGTCATTCGCACAGGACCTGCCCCTGACCAAGCCTATAAACATGCCATCACAGATGGGGGAGGGGCTCATGCAGCAACCTCCCTTGCAGAGGAGTTATCTGTAGGGAATGACTCCCAAGGAAAGAAGACTCAGTTTTTACTCCCCTTCGGTGGCATAGTAAGTGGTCCGTGTTCCAATAAGCACTTGTGGCAAAAGGCCCTAATTAAGTTCAGTGGATCATAGGGAAAAATTGGAAGTGGAAAAGGGACTTTTTTGAGGAGAGGGGGTCCAAAGGGAATGGAAAGATAAGAGAGGGTAGGTAACAAGGATGGAATATGATCAAAGTACACATATAGAATTCTCAAAGTATAAATTTTTAAACTGATTGGCCTGATATTCCCTACCAGAAGAAAAGAGTTAGAAAGGTCATTAGACCTTCAGCAAAGCTTCCAGTCACTCCTTCCTACTGTGTGTCATTCTGCCCAAGCTGCATGTGCTCTCATGTTCTCAGTGGGCCTCAGAATATATTGGTAAGTTAAATGGAGGGATGAATGGGGTGAAGAAATTATCACCTATGCTGGGGTGACACTTTTTGGGGAGCAGTTACCCACACACCTGTTAAGTAGTCTGTTAGCCATGCTCTATAAATGAGCCCAGTAAGGTCATTGGTTCACCAGACTGGAACATTTAGTCTCTCCTAGTGCCTGTGTGCAGTAAGTAAACATTGCTTCAAGTGTCCCCAGGTTTCACAAAACACCAACTGTTATGTGGCTATTGCTAGAGTCAACATGCTAATTTATACCACTCTTGGTAGGATTTTTAAAGTATTTTGAAGGTGGAAAGATGTATATACAACCACCACAAAACTTGCATGAGACTTCATTAACAGCTTATAACAATGATCTTCAAAAATGTTCACTAAAATCCCAGTTTGAGGGCTTCTCTTAATTCAAGCTGCAGCATGGTTCGGGTGGGTCCGCCAAAAGGTCAGGGATTGGAACTTTCAATTCCTCTCTACAGAAGCACTGGAAGTGGAGTCTGGTGGGAGACGTTTGAGCAGAGCTCTCAAGAGTAAATCAAGGCCTTTTGTACATGAGCTAATCCTCTCATAGGACCAGATGAGTTATGTTATAAAGCAAGTCCATTCCTCATGCTGTCTTTAACATGCCCCTCGGCCCTTCTGCCCTCTGCCATTCAGCCACCTGAACTTGGAGTTCCCAGATTCCAGAACTATGAACCCAAATGTACTGACTAAATTTATGTCAAGCTGACACAAGCTAGAGTCATCAGAGATGGGGCAAGCCTGAATTGAGACAATGCCTCCATAAGTTCTAACTGTAAGGCACTTTATTAGTGAAGAGTGTGGGAGGGCCCAGCCCATTGAGGATGGTGCCATCCCTGGGCCAGTGGTCCTGGGCTTCTATAAGAAAGCAGACTGAGCAAGTCTGTAAGCAGCACCCCTCCCTGACCTCTGCATCAGCTCCTTCCTCCAGGTTTCTGCCATCTCTGCTTTTGATGATGTTACATGGAACACTCTGAGTGAAAAAAGCCCTTTTCTCCCAAAACTGTTTTTGATCATGGTGCTTAATCACATGCAATAGTAACCCTGACTAAGACACCAAATAAATCCCTTTTCTTTATAAATTACTCAAACTCTGTGCTATGTTAGTCAATGGAAGTGGACTGAGGCAGGCTGCCACAACCAAATATAACAAGTTGAATGTTTAAAAACTATGACTTTATTTTCTCACATTTTTGGAGGCAGGAAGTCCAACATTAAAATGTCAGGGAGGTAAAGTTCTGGAGAGAGCTCTTGTCTAGGCTTTGTGGCTATTGCCTTTGTGTGTCCTCATCTGTTCTCGCCTGTGTGTGTGGACGTGGACAGTGATCTCTCCCGCCCTCAGCTTAAACCCATCCTGAAGTCCGCATACCCTGACTTTAACTGGACTTGGTTTCCTCCCAAAGGCTCCACGTTCAAATACCATCATGTTAGGATTCAAAGTTAGAGCACATAAACTTGGGGAAGACAGAATTCAGTCCCAAAGCACCCCTCCATTAATACATTTCATGTAGGAAATGGTTCATCTATAAAATAAAAGCAAAGCTAAAGGGCAGACACATTATAAATCAGGAGCAGTAACATCTGGACAACCACGTCAAAACTTCAAGGAAAAAATGTGTGCATAAGAGAAAGAATTTCAATAAAGAAAATCTGTAAACGCCACAGAAGTCTAAAAAACAAAAAACAAAAAAACCAAATCTTGACAAAAAGAGTGGCTAAGTCTCCTGCTGCCCAATTTAGTTTTCTTTTTTCCCCAGCTAGGAGACTTAAATTTTGGCAGCTTTTTAAGGAAGATTGTCTCTTCAGAGAATATTGTTTTGTGAGAAATAGAAGAGTTAGCTAGAACTGGTTTTAGATTTTTGTTTTTGTTTGTTTGCTTGCTTGTTTTCTTAATGGTTTCCAGGATAGCTTGAATTCTGGGTAATACATGAATCCTAGCTTCTCTGGATGGTCTTAATCATTTATCCCTGCTCCACCTCCTCCTATCTGCTATGATTCCGGAATGCTATCTTCCTACAGTCACCTCAGGAGCCTGTAAGAGCTCAGGAGCCAAAACCTGAGCAAGCCCAGGTGTCCCATCCGTTCCCATGCGTGTTCTGCCTGAAGCCTCTGGGCTGAGCTCAGGACAGTAGCCTTTGAGCTCCGCTGCTCACCCATCTGCCTAATGCCTGCTCTGTGTGTGACACCGGATTTCTTCAGCTTCCTTTCCTAAACAAAACTGTGACCTTTTTCGAAACTCCCAGCCAGTGCACAGGTAGCATGCAATTTCATGGGATTTTTTTTTTTCACCAGCTCCAGTTTCGACTTAACCATACTTCACTGGGTAAGGCTGCTTCAGGCTAGTAAACGAGTCACCACGCACCACCGCTAACTCATTCCCCTGGGTCAGGCCACACTGGTGCCAACGGCAGGCTGAACGCCATGTGCCCTTTGGACGGTAAACAAGGAAGTCAGCCTCTTTGTCTAGTTCTGTTTCTTTAATCTCTGTCACGCTTGGATATTCTCGGTGTTAGCTTCATCCCTGTCTTCACCAACTTGCACTGCCAAATTCTCCATATCCTTTACCTGCACACCTACTTCTCTCAGGGTATTGTTTTCATGTCTGACTGAACAAACACAAGTTCAATAAAAGTTAACATTGATACAAGAAGATATTTAATTAGAACCCTTACTTCCATCTACCTTCTCTGTAATTAGAGTTATGCCTCTTTAGAGACTCCTTCTTGGTACAAGCTACTTAAGTCGTTTTGACCTTAGCGGATCTATAAAGTGGGCCTGTAATTCCTATATCATACTGACACCAGAAAGATTAAATGCAGCTATAAATCTGTAATATGCTTACCATATTGCCTGGCATACAGTGAGCACTAAATAGACGTTAGACACCATTCGGCCCCTAGAAATCTCTATTTTCCAATCCAACATGAACAGTAATGGGAAGCTGAAAATAGCAAGTCCCAAGATATTCCCTACTGTAACATTCTAACTGGATATCTGGTCTTAAACCATTGGAAGCCATGGTAAAACATCATTTGAATTTGCTTCAGGCCCTATTATTCTTCATTTTCATACATGTATATGAACAGTCACAGAATATTATCTGACCCCATCTTTATATCATTTCTGAAAGGCTCTCTGATTTCCTTTGGATGATTTTCCCCCATGTCTCGCTGCTCAGCTGCGAGGGAGGGCTCTGCCTCCTGTAGGCATGCCCTAAGGTAGGGGAGGAGCGAAAGGAGAGGAGAGCACATTGACTTCCCTTTGCTTGCTCTGACTCTGCCCTGTGACCTTTTGAATTCAGCCTTGCTTCACTCTAACCGCCAGCCGACCCTGGGATGTTCTCCGGACTCTGGCTTGTATTCTACTAACTGGCAACGCTGATCACACCCTCCCAAAGCTTTGTCCTCCAATACAGCTGCATTCTGTCACTAGGCAGCTCTATCTCAACTTACCGGAACGCTGCCAATAATGGCCCTAACCCTTTGGACTGTGACTTTAAAACCTCTGTACTCTGCCAGCTTGAGTAACCTGATCTCGCCGACAACACACTTCAACCTATGGCCTACACTTGCTGCTTTCAAATATGTTTGTCAATTATTCATAATAATATCAGTATAGTCTAATATCCCCTTCCCTACATTACCTATGGGCTTCTGCTCTGGTTTATGGTCTAGCTGATCAAGAAATATCAACTGGGGCTGAAGAGTTGGCTCAGAAGTTAAGAGCATATACTTACTGCTCTTGCACCAAACTAGAGGCTGGACCCCAGCACCCACATCAGGAATTTCATAGCCACCTGTAACTCCAGCTAACGCCCTCTTCTGGTCTCCTCAAGCCACTGAATTCATATATACACATACCGCCCTCCCTGCCCCCCACAAACATAATAAAAAAAAAAAAACCAAGCTGGGCGCAGTGGCACACACCGGTAATCCAGCACTCAGGAAAGCAGAGGCAGGTGAATCTCTGTGAGTTCAAGGCCAGCCTGGCCTACAAGTGAGTCCAGGACAGCCAAGACTACACAGAGAAACTCTTGTCTCCAAAAAACCAAACAATAACAACAACAACAAAACATAATAAGAAAATCTTTAAAAAAGAAAACAGAAAAAGAAAAACCAACTGGTCTCTTTACAATGGATTAAGTTCTGTGTGGTAAATTTCTTATTGCTGTCTGGGTACTTGGAGATGGTTTGTTTGGATGTGGCTTTTGCACGCTCTCTAATAAGACCAGTTCTTGTTAGGGAATATTTAGGACGATCTAGCTGCCTGGACCTCCTCCTGTATGTCTTGAGTTACACATTAGTTCTTCACTGGAAGTCTTATCAGTGGTGTGAGTAGGGTGCTCTGCAAATCTTGGTCAAGTTTACAATAAACATCTGACTCTACTTTTCCAGGTACCAGGAAACCCACTTGCATGTGACTGTCAGTAATGGTTTATTATTATTAAAATCAACAGAATAAAACACTGATCAAAATAATAAAAACTAGGATGACGAGTAACAGGAAATGATAATAGTTTTATCTGGCCAATATAAAATGTCTTGTTAAATTATAAAGTTTTATTCTATTGAGTGCCATAAGGTCATTTTCCTGCAGGTGTATATTGTACATTCAGCATAGCCCCTACTCAGCACCAACTCCATTCTCACCTTCTGCCTCCCATTACTTTCTTTGTTCGCCTTGGCAGTTTTGCGTCTACTTTCATGTCACATGTACATGTCTGATTATATCTACCTACATAATATCTAGGAACAACAAATGTCTTCCTAAGACTGTTTAACTCGCCTTATAACTGTCTACCTTTGCATCCATTTTCCTGCAAATGACATAAACCACTTTCTCCTTCATGGCTGAAAACCTTCTATCCTGTAATCACATTTTCCTTATCCATTCCCTTGTTGGTGGATGTGTAGGTTGGTTCCATAATTTACCTATTCTGAATAGTGTTATAATAAGCATTGATGTGCAAATCTGTACTGTGTTGATTTATATCCCTTTAGGAAAACAGCCAGGCATAGTATAGCTAGGTCATATCGTAGTTCTGTGGGGTTTTTTTGGGGGGGGGGTTGTTTTGTTTTATTTTGCTTTTTAGTTTTCTGAGAAACAGCTTCACAGATCTCCATAGTGGCTAAATTTGTTTATATTCCCACCAGCCATATATTTTCCTTTGTCTGTATGCTCCACGAGTTTGTTATATTTCGTTCTCTTGATGACTGGGATACTGACTACAGTTAGATGCATTCTCAGTTTTGTTTTACTTTTCAATTCTCTATTGGCTAGTGAGATTGAACTTTCTATATACTTATTGACCATTTGAACTTTATCTGTTAAAAAATGTCTGTTCATTTCATTGGGACATTTATTGGTTGGGTTATCTAATTTCTCAATGTTTTGTGTTTTTTTCAGTTCTTTATATATACTAGTTATATTTTGTCAGTGGTATAGCAGCAAAGATTTTTTTTCTTCAATTCTATAGGTTTTCTCTATACTGGTCATTTTCTTTATGCACGAAAGCTTTTAATTTCATGGAGTCATATCTGCCAATAGTTGGTATTAATTTTTGAGCATCTAGAGTCTTATTCAGAAAGTCCTTGTATGTGCGCAATTCTTACGGTGTTTTTTCCTTTCTAACATTTTCCAAATTTCAGATCTTACTTTAAAACTTTGCTCCTTTTGAAATTGATTTCCTGTACTTAGTGAGCGATAAGAATCTGGTTTCATTCCTCTGCATAAGGACAATCAGTTCTCCCTGCACTATTTGTTGAAGAGGCTGTCTTTCCTCCAATTCGCATTTTGACTTCTTTGGAAAAATCTGGTGGCTATAGCTGTGGTGTTCATATCTGGTCTTGTGTTCTACTCTATTCCATTGGTCTATGAATCTGTTTTGTGCCAGTAGCATAGTGGCTTTGTTCCCATGACTCTGTGGTACAGCTTGAGATTACAGCTACTGCTTTCCTTAGTGTTTTAAAGTTTTCATTATAGCAGCTTTTCATGGTATTGGCTACACTAGTTTTGATGGGGTATTTTGAGGCAATTATGAATGTGCTTGTTTTTCTGACTTCTTTCTTGCCATATTTGATGTTGGTGTATAAAAAGGCTGCTAATTTTTTGCAAGCAAATTTTATATCTTTCTATTGTTTATCAAATTTGTTTTCTGGTGGAGTCTTTAGGGTATCATGTATAAAATCATATCATTTTCAAATAAGGGTATTTTGACATCTTCCTTTCCTATTTGTATACTTTTTATTTCATTCTCTTGTCTTATTGGTATAGCTAAGGCCTCCAGTACCATATTGAATATTAGTGGACATCTTTGTCTTGCTACTGATCTTAGTGGAGATGCTTTGAGTTTCCTTGTCAGGTATTAGCTATAGGTTTGGTATATATAGCTTTTATTACACTGAAGTACATTCTTTCTATTCGTAGTATCTTCAAGGCTTTTATATGAAAGGGTGTTGGATTTTATCAAAAGCGTTGGCTACATGTACTGAAATGATCATGTGATATCATCCTTGAATCCATTTATATGATGTGTGACATTTACTGATTTGCATATGTTGAATCATCCCTTTATCTCTCGAATCAAGACAATTCCATTCTGGTTAATGATCTTTTTGAAATGTTTGTAAATTTAATTTTGCAAGTATCTTATAGACAATTTTGTGTCTGTGTTCATCAGGGAGATTGGCTTATAATTTCCTTTTTTTATTATTGCTCTATCATCTGGCTGTTATATCAGAGTGATAATGAGTTCATTTTTAAAAAGCATTTGGTAGCATCCCTTCCCTTTTTATTTTATGAACTAGTTCAAGAATCATTGGTTCTTCATTAAAAATCTGATATAAGGGGTTGGAGAGATGGCTCAGTGGTCTTGAGTTCAATTCCCAGCAACCAGATAGTGGCTTACAACCATCTGGTTTTCCCTCTAGGTTCAGAGGGTAGTCTCTTTAGTGTTACAATATGATCTAGAAGGTGTCTTTCTAGTCTTGTCTGGTGATCTAATGTCCCATGAATCTGGACTGTGACCTTGCAAGATTTGAGGCTTCTTCTGCTACAATTTTATTGAATGTTGTTTATGTGTTTAGCCCTAAATTCCTCTCCTCCTTCTATCCCTATGATTTATACACTTGGTCGTTTAATACTGTTTCATAGACCTCATGTGGTCATACTTTTTGTTTTACCTTTGTCAGTGTTGAATGTCTAATTCATCTATTTTGTCTCCCGTTCCTGACCTCTGACTTCCACTTGATCCTCTACTGCGTTTTTAACTTGATTAACTGAGTTTTTAATTTCTAATCTTCAATTTGGTTTTTTTCAGTAAAACTTTTCTTTGTTTAATTCCTACCTCAAGTCCTTGTATTGACTTCCTTTTTCACTCAGTTGTTTATTTTTATTCTCTTATAATTCCTTTTTAAGATTGTTTATATCTTCTTTGATTTCACTAAATATTTTCAGAGATATTCTTTTGAATTCTTTGTTTGAGATTTCATTCATCTAATCACTTATTGCTATCCATCACTATGGGATTTATATTTGGAGAGACAGATAATACCACCTTCATTTTTCATGTTCATAATGTTTAAAGATTATTTCATCTATAGAAAGTTCTAGTACAGACTACACAATAGAATGAGTGAAGAAGCATTCATAACAGTCTAAAACTTATGAATTCATATGCAAACTAAAGCAAGACCATAACAGATGACTCTAGTTTGTCAAGTTAACAAAAACTAACTAGCACAGAGACATTCACTTTAAAATTATTGCATCAATCAGTATTTCTTCCTTGGTGAGGTAGGATTTTAAATCTTTCTTTCCCAGTGATGTAGCAAATTTCACTGATAGGGGAGGCATAATTCTCAATTCCAGTTCAAACATATAAAGCCAGATTTCATGTATACATTTGTCTATGTTACCTTCTGCATACAAATGAAGAGAGAACAACTGCACTTGAATTGGAAGTGGAAATGTCATCATGATCCCACATGTATTTTGTAGCTTGGCTCACAGAGACTCCTCAGAGGCAAGCCCCATATTTCAGATTCTAAATATAGCATAACACTATATTACTTTCCTATAGCTTCAAATTACCCCAAGCCTGGTAGTTTCAAAGAATACAAATTTAGTATTTCATAGGTTTTGAGGTTAGAAGTGCCCAAATAGTTCTCATTCATCTAAAATTCTGTCATTAGCAGGGGTATGTTCCTTATTGGAGGCTGTAGGGAAGAGTTCATTTGCTTGCACTTTCCAGCATCTAAGGCTTCCAGCATCCCTTGTTTCTGTGTTGAAGGCCAGTACCATGCCAATCCAAATTCTGTATCCATTGTCACATCTCCTCACACTGTCCCTCTTCTCACTCTTTCTATTTATGGGCATGATAGTCATTTTGATGAGCTCACTAGAATGAACCTTAGGTCTCAAAATCTTTGGTTTCATCTTTTTATAAATAAGACTTATTTTTCTTTCAAATTATGCGACTGCATGTGTGTCTGTGTGAGATGGGTGCGCATTGAAAGCAATTGCTTGAGGACAAAAGATGGTATCAGATCCCCTGGAGCTGGAATTACAGACAGATGAAAGCTACCCAATATTTTTTTAAAAAGGAAAAAAGAAAAAAGAAAAAAGAAGAAAGAAGGCTACCCAGTATAATTTCTGGGAACTGACCTTGGGCTCTCTGCTAGAGAATTACACACTCTTAACCACAGAGCCATCTCTCTAGAACCTTTGATTTCATCTTAATACGAAGTTTCATTTACTATGGAAGACATATATTCACAGTTTCTAGGGACTAAGGTGTGGACTTTGGGGTGTGACATTACTCTACCCACCACAGGCACCAAGTCAAATGAAAGAGTCTAAGGTTTTTAAATGGGGACAGAGTTTAACCCTAGCTGCTGATAAAGCTCCACTGCCACATCTGGTTCAATAGAATGATGTATTGACAATTACCTAGGGTCTTTGGACAGTCATAAATAGGATAAAATGAAACTAAAAACCACTAAAGAACACCCACTATTTTCCCAATAATGCCTGTTCTAGTTCATAGGCATCATTTTCCCTTCTCATGGGAGAGAAGACACACAGTTGGAGCTTTGGAAATGGCTCAGCAGTGAAGAGTATTCTTAAAAAGAAGTCAGTTCAGTTCCCATAGCCCATGTGGGGTAGCCCGCAACCACAGGTAATTCTAGCTCGAGGGGATCTGATGTCCTCTACTGGCCTCCGCTGGCACCTTCACTCTGTTGCACAGACCCACACACAGAAATACACATAATTACAAGTAAAATAAATCTGTGACAGAGCTAGGATTTACATACAGATGTGACTGATTCTAATTTTGACATATTGACATCATTTCTCTTGATATGATAGGAAAGATAAATAAGGAGGCTCTGGGATGCACTATGAGACTACAATTAACTTTTGTAGGCTGAACTTGGTTAGGCAAAGGAAGAAAGGAAAAGAAGAAAGGAGAACAAAATGTCTCCCAATTAGTGATACTTTGAAGACAGAGTATTATATAATCCAGATTTGCCTCAAAGTTTCTATGTAGCTGAAGATGACCTTGAACTTGCACGCCTCCTGCATCCACCTCCAATACAATAGCATCACAGGCATGTGCCACCTCCCCACCCCATTTCAGCTGAATTAGTGATTTATACAAAGCTAAGTTTGAGTAGCTGAAAGATTAACACATGGAAGAGGAACCAAATAAAAAAATAGGCTGAAGAGAGACTTTTAAGATTTAAAAGCAAATAAAGAGCAAGATTTTATCCCTCACAAAAATGTGAGGAGTCCAGAGACTTGCTATGATTGTCGTTATAACAGTTCTAATTCTTACTGTAGTTGACACGTCTTTCAGGTTTTGTGGCAGAAACCTTTAATTTTAG